>NC_140172.1:46228713-46668303 GCF_963971535.1 Notolepis coatsorum | reverse complement strand
TAATTACAGCTTAATTAAATAATATAGATGGGGGGAGGGGGGGGGTGATAGGGATTGCAATAAAGGTTGCTAAGTGTGAAAATGTTTTGTGGAAATATGTGAGATTATGTGCAACATAGATCAGTATTATTTTTAGGTGAAGAGGACATTGGAAGAGAGTCAGTTGTTTGGTCACTTAAATCACATTTATTTTCTGACATAAATGCTAATAGTTGGTAAGACTTAGGGGCACTTATTCCATAACTGAATGTTAAGAGACTCTCAAATGCACTGCTATTGGAAGGGGAAATCAATAGATATTGATTTGGCATGAGTAGGCTAAAAGTATCCAGAATTTCCCCCAGGGGATCAATAAAGGAATATCTTATCTTATCTTATACACAGGGCATTATATCACTACAGCACACTGATGTGACAAAAGAGATGTGTAGATAGTGTGGGGTTGTATTGCCAGGATTGGCTTACTGGAGCAGACATATCTGTTTGATATTGTCTTAATCCAACTCATCCCTCGTTTCTCCCCACTTCTTCACACACTCTCCCTTTTACTTTTCATCCCTTTTCCAACCCCCCCGACCCCGCCCCCCGCCCCCCCCTCACCCCCCTTGGCAGGACAACCAGTTGGAGTTCTTGGAAGACGACCTCTTCATTGACTTGCTGAACCTCAGCCACCTTTTCCTGCCATGGCAACCGTCTGTGGAGCCTTCGCCAGAACACCTTCCGAGGCCTGGGGGTCCTGGACCGTCTGCTGCTTCACCAGAACCAGATCCAGTGGGTGGACCGCCAGGCTTTCCATGACCTGCAACGTCTCACCACCCTCTACCTGTTCAACAACTCCCTGACCGAGCTGTCGGGAGCCAGCCTGACTCTTGTGCCCGCTCTGGAGTACCTGCGCCTCAACAACAACCCCTGGGAGTGTGACTGCAAGGCCCTGTCGCTCTGGGACTGGCTGCGCAGGTTCCGAGGCTCCACCTCGTCACTGGAGTGCACGTCGCCCCCGGAGCTGGCCGGGAGGGACCTGAAGACGCTGAGGAAGGAGGAGCTGCCTAGTTGCCTGGCTGGAGAGACCCAGGGAGGGGGAGCAGGCTCCGTGGGCTCAGAGGTGGAGCCGGGAGAGTCCTTGAACCACCTGAACCGCCACCGAAACCACCACCATCACAACAACCACCACCAGCACCCGTACCTTCCCCACGGGGACCAGTACAGCCTGCCCTCCCCCTCGCCCCTGCCCCGGCCCCCCAAAGGAAGCCGCCGGAACTGTACTCGCCGTGGGCGCAAGGGGAAGGGGGGGTCGGGGCAGAATGAGGTGCAGGTACTGAGGGAAGGGGCGGAGAAAGACTACCCTCCAGACGTAGATAAACACAACCTGTCCGGCTCTCCGAGGAGGAAGAACAAGTGCATCCCAAGAACTTCTGTCGGCACCCCGAGTGGGGTCCAAAGAGTCAACAATGCAGTGTCCCCCTGTGTACTGTCTGCTCTCTGTTTCCCATTGGCTCTGCTGCTGTCACTCACTGCTGGGATCCTACGCTGACCAACAGCGCAACCTATCCGTTCAGTCCTCTGACCAACCCTGCCCTGGCTCTTGACCCAAGGCATGTGTTTATAACTGTGTGTCTGTGTGTGTGTACGTGACTATGTGTGTATAGAAAAGCGTGATCAAAATATCTACTGTTAAAGTATTCCTGTGGGTTTAAATGGCAGGGATGAACTTTAGGAGTCATAATGAAAACCATTTTAAGTCAGGGAAAACGGTTCAGCCCATCACTCTTTATGATGTCACAAAGGGAACCAGCAGGAAAACATAGAACCTTTCAATTCATGGCCACAGCACTCTTTGGAGACTGTGGTATTGAATACAATCAAATGCACCACATGCATATACAATACACACATACATGATTAATCTGCTCATCAAAAGGTGAGAGAGAGAGACAAATCCCCATACGGCCCCTCAAGGCCAAATGAACGCACACAGTATAAAAACATAGATTTAAAAAGAAAAAGAAAGTTTACAGAGTGACTCATTCCGTATGTTCAGCTCAACACACAACAGTCCACCCCTCCACCGCTCTGGTGGAAAGATGAGGTTTGTGTAGTGATACTTAACCTTACATCACCTCATAAAGCATCTTCATACCTCAAGGTCTGTATGGCAGAGGTATAACCAACTTTAATTCAAATCTGCAACCTTGGTACTGAGTCCATTCTGTACAAAATAAACACTTTGTTGGGTCTTTGTGATACTGTCTGTATAACTGCCAACAGTTCTGAAACTGGTCTCTTTTCACATCAGCCAGAATCAACATGTCATTATCAGCTATGGGCAATGAGAGAGAGGGAGAGAGAGAGAGAGAGGGGGGGGGGGGGGGGGGGTGAATGATTATGAGGGAAATATAATTTTTTTGTGACTTGTGAGTATGACGATGTATCCCTGTGGCGAATTTTCTTTTCCAAGGATGGTGACGGGTTGACCACGCCCAACTGCTTCTTCTGGTCTACATCTCTCTGGCAGCCTTTTTAATGCCATAGTGAACCTCATTTTGTCATACATTTTCCCATCAATATTGTGCTGTCAGAACAGTCTTATGTTTGCAGGTTAAGTATTTAATGTTCGCTATTGCCCATTAACAGTTGTGGTGACCAAGCGATGAATTAAATTAGTTTGGCCCGTGGTCAACCCGTCGCCATCCTAGGGAAATAAAAACCTGCATCCTTGTGTTTTCCGTGGTTGGAAGCCATTAAAACCATGCCGGTAAGAGTTAGGTGGTGAGAGTGTCTCACTGGCAAAGTACTGGCCAATGAGTGCATTCTGAAGAGGTCAACGATGGTCTCACAAATTCTTTAACCTCATTGGCTGTGAAATCGAGGTGTCAAGGGGCCTGAAATCTGAGATTGACCTAACCTTGTCTGGGTATGCTGAGGCTCAAGCCTTGTCCACTAAAAGCCAGACTGCCAGAAACTGTTATGCACTTTGCTCTGCAATGCAGTGGAGGTGACCCGCAGCGTCAGGAAGAGAGATGAAACAGAACTTCATTTCAGTGAAGAGAGACAAAAAAAATCACAGTTATTATGACCAACAACAATCAAATAGCCAGATTGAATTAAAAGAAAAACATCCAAATAGTTTCATGATTTGGCTGCTGTCAAGTGTTGGTTAAAAACTGATTTGTTGGACCTCTTCAATCAGGGATGATTAATGATGACGACCACAACAGCATCTCCAGCTGCATGGTCTAAACCAATGGCTGACGACTTTGCAGCACAAAGTGAAAGCAATTCAAAATGGGGTAAGTCTTTAACGATAGGGCAAAGTGACTGATGAACTGCTACAGAATTTATGTTTTGATCTCACTGGAATAATGAGTGATTTCTGACAAACAATGGACCTGCTGAGGATTACCTGATTGGACGGTTTGATTCTAATGTTGCTATGCCTTGTGGAGAGAGAAATAGTTCTAGAAGCCCCTTCTAAGCTTTGGGATTCTTCTTCAGGAGACGGAAGACGTTACAGGGATGGTGGGGGACACAGCACCACGTTTGGACTGGATCTACATCACATCCCCCCCTGGCCCCACTCTCATCACTCATCTTCTGTCTCTCACATACTAACTACTAACTCACTATAGTCTGCAACCCTATAGTCCTACACTATGTCCACATGTACTCGGATATTTCATCCACTCTCCATCCACACAACAAAGCAAAAATGCTCACATGAACTGACCTGATGGCAGGCTGCAGCGAGCTCTCCATGGTCCTGATGGCAGACTGCAGAAAGCTCTCCATGGTCCTGATTGCAGAGGAAATACTGCGTTTTCAGAAATATCCGTATACATGTGGACATGGCCCTAGATTCTAATTCCAATTCAGGACAGATTTTGTCCCAGAACTTCACAGAAGTTATCAAGTCCTTTGAATCCTTCAGACAAAGAGCCATTGGCCATATTCACAGGATGGCCCTGGGCGGAAAGAAATCACAACCTGAGCACGGCATAAGAACAAAATGGCTGCCGTGTGAATATGGTCAATGTGATTAAACAAAGTTACAAAATTAAGTTGACAGGCCCCGGGCCCCTTTGTTCATTCATCCATCTGGGGTATTATGCATCTTGCCACTGTGTTCCACCATTTATAAAATGACATTGATTGGCTCAAGGATGACACATATTGCCCTTGCTCTACACATTTGCTCCTAAGATCATCTGTGTACAGTACATGATATAACATTTTCTACCATCTTGAATACATTTGGTCTAACAAAACTAAATAACAAAGACATCCCAGACAGATTTGAGATACCACACTTGATACACCTGAGGAAATTCATATGCACCTATAGGCCTACTACACTATATCATACATCGGTTACACTCGTCACCTATAGGCCTACTACACTATATCAGTTACACTCGTCACTAGGGGTGTAACGGTACATATATTCGTCCCGCGAATTTACGGTATGGCCGTCACAGTGCGGTACGCGCAGCCATACGACGAATACACCCCACAGCGCAAACACACCAGTCGCACATGCAGGCACTCGCGAGGTCCGTGCGAGAACAGCGCGCGGCACACTGAGTCCGACTTCAGTTCAGAACGGGCGAAAGTGCACGGAGAAAGGCACATTTACATTGGAACAGCTGCAGGGTCATTACAATTTTACAGTTTTCTTTTGTTTTCTTGTTAAGACACACACACGCGTCGCCGACACACACACACGCGCCAACAAACACATCAACATTCTCCCCTGCCGGACTCACAGGCACAATCAAATAAAAAAAAGAAACATACATACAGACCATCTGAGCTCCGCTGTGTTTAAATCCAAATAATCCTCTGCCATTGTTGTAACATGTCATCTGTTCTCTAGTATTCAGTCTCGTCGTGAAGTTAAATTCTCTCTAGAAGTGAAACTGAAACTTAGCAAGGATAAGTTGTTAAAGGGGCAGTAGGCAAGTGGATGCCTGAACACAGAATGACACCAGTATCACTGACTACCACGGCAAGCCTATAGAAAATTATTCTATTTAATAATAATAATTATAATAATGATCATAAATATAATATATATATATTTTTTTCTTTTTAATAAAACAAATTTGTTTTTTTGTTGTTGTACCGAACTACATACATACATACTACATACCGAGGTACATAACGAACCATGGCTTCTGTGTACCGTTACACCCCTACTCGTCACTGATTGACTTAGAGTCATTTGAAGATGATTTGCATCATTCCTAGGCAACAACATGTTTACTATTGCTTTGTGTAATTGTGTAATATTCAAATATCAAAATGTACAGATGCAAGTACTGTGTGAATGTGTCCTTAAATACAGAGGAAGGTGTGGACCTTCAAAGGATGCATAACATTCACACTCCAAGTGATTTTGATTGACTGTAGGCTACAACTCCAATTACAATACAATGGGTACATTCCAAAGTAACTTTCTTTTGTCTGAAGACTTCAACTAGCGACGGTGAGCCAGGTATGTTAGAGCCGGTATAGACTAAACGTCTGCTACTGACGTCCTTTCCCCTGACATGTAGGTGTAGGGATCCCCCTGTTGGTGACCTTGTCTGTACTGCTGTGAACCCAGAGGTGATGTAAAATTTACAATTTGTGTCCGTTCGTTCCTGTGAGGGTGACTTTTTGTAACAAAAACTGAAACGCTGTTGCGTCTCCTTGGCGTCCTGTGTAAAGAAAAGATAAACAGGAGCGTTGGACGCGGCTCCTTTTTTTTATCAGTTCTGTTTTCCCCTCGTCATCTTTCCTTTTGTTTAGCGAATTCATTTCCCATAAACGGTACACTGTTCCATCCCCGTCATCCTTTCTTTTCATTCTTCCTCCCTTCTCTCACTCCATCTCCTGCTTCTACTCCTCCCTCCCTTCCTTTGTGCAACCCCAAAATGTTTTGTATGTGGTTATCAAACAATGGCAGACTCTGTTTATAAATTACATTAAAAAGAAAAGTGTCCTCATACTGGTCTGTTTGTTTGCCTCTCTTATGTCGGGGTGCGTTTGTCCTGATATGTGTGTGCGTGCCTGTGTTTGTGTGTACACTTGTGTGCATGGACCTATCTCAAACCTATCTTGCTCCTCCAATCACAGCTGTTGCTTCCCTCGGACAGACTTGTTATGGGAGGTCAGTTGCAGTTGCGTGCTTGTGTGTGTGTGTGTGATAGACAGGTTCAAAGTGAGTTCTGATTAGATTTTATTACGGATCCCCATTAGCTGGTGCCATGGCAACCAGCTAGTCTTCCTGGGGTCCACACAAAAAAACATACAAAAACAATTATTGCAAAACAGAATTATTAAAAGTCAGTACTCAACATACAATACACAATGAAACTAACAATTAAGATGGCTAAAATTACATGCAAGCAAAGAAACAGAAAACAAAAAAACAAAACAAAACAAAATACAGTGTTAAATACAATTTAAGATTGTTTTTAAAATTAAATCTTTTTAAGAATTGCTTTTAAAATGCTCATCAATGTTACTAAAACATCAATTTCACCATACCTTTAAAAAGAAAAAAAACACACAAAGTAATCAGAAGACGTTTTGGATAACATGGCTGCAGCTACACTCATGCATGACATATTCATTTCCTTCCGGATTATGGCTCCTTTGAGTTTCTTTTTGAAACTGTCCTTGTTTTCCGTCCGTATAATATGTAATGGGATCCTATTCCAGTATGTTATGGCTCTATACATTGCAGTTTTCTTTAGAGCGTTGGTTCTGAGGTAGAGAGAAAACTAAAATGAAAGGAGGATAGAAACAAGTATAGGATTAAGCACCATTTACTGTACAGATACATACAAAACACCCACAGGATATTTGTTACTTCTTTTGTGCTGTAGATTCAACCACACACTCAGCAGCCTCAAATGCAATATGCATCAGAATTGATGTGTGCACATGGTGCACACACACACACACACACACACACACACACACACACACACACACACACACACACACACACACACACACACACACACACACACCTGTGCCTTAGGTCACAGTGGGGTCAAACAGGAAGTGCCACTTGTCAAGGCTGTGTAGTGACCACCAGTAGTGGGTGTGAATGAATGAATGAAAACGTTTATTTAAAATGGACACCACAGCTACATTGGACCAGCCACAGTGGATAGACCAGATGCGTTGTTTTGCGTGTTTATAGCACAAGTGCTAGTTTTCAACACTAGTCCATTGAGGTTTTTCCAAAAGATACAACTAAATTAACAGTAAAATACAGAATAAAAATCACAAATCAGAACAAATATTTTCCAGAGCAAGAGTCCATGATCAAAACAACAAAACCAGTCCGCGTCTACATATGTGAACACTGCTGCTTTAATTTCAGCCATACCTTGAGTCCTCTGCTGAAGACGTTGGCATTGGACTCCAGTTTTAAGCCAGTAGGCAGAGAGTTCCATAAGTTTGCCCTGTTAACAGAGAAGGCAGACTGTCCAAACAAACTCTTGCTCATGGGAACAGTACAGTCACCATTATTGGAAGCTTGTGTGTTTGCTCTACTAGAGCTCCAACGTCTAACCACCAGTCCAGAAAATAATGATGATACATGATTGTGCAAACATTTAAAAACAAGTCTAATATTACAGAAAATTACAAAATTGTCAAACGTGAAAAGATTGTGCTTACTCAAAACACTGCAGTGATGCCATCGCATTGGTTTACGGTCCATGATTTGTATAGCCTGTTTGTATATTATAGTTATGGGTTTTAGTATGGTTTGTGAGGTTTGTGACCATGCTGTGATACAATAAGACAAGTGGGAAAGAATCATAGCATGCATATAAAGTTGAGCAGCTTTAGTTAACAGATCCCTTCTAATAAAACGAAAACAGTTTAAATTAGGCTTGACTTTCTTACATACATAATGTACCTGTTTATCAAATTTTAGGTTCTTGTCTAATATGATTCCTAGGTACCTGACCTCATTCACTTCGGCAATTATAAAAAAAATTATTTGCACCTCAAACAAATAATTTATAGGCCTTTTGCGTATGGAGATACACATAGAGACAGTTTTCTTGAGATTCAAGGTCAGATGAGACGACACAAGCCAGTCGGAGATGTTATGCAACACCTGGGTCAGGTGCTCAGCTGCCATGCTAGCTGTTTTAGCAGACACATAGATGACGGTATTGTCAGCGTACATCTGGCAGCTGACACCTGGCCAACTTTGCGGTAGGTCATTAATGTACATGGTGAATAACAGTGGCCCAAGTACAGACCCTTGCGGTACTCCCATGCTGTTGGCAAGCAGTTTGGATTTCTCCCCATTGGCCTTGACACACTGTTGTCTCCCCTCCAGGTATGACCTAAACCACCGTGTTGATTCTGTGGACATCTTAAAATGTTTTAACTTAGACAAAAGAACATTGTGATTAACTGTGTCAAAGGCCTTTTTTAGGTCCAGAAACACTGTCCCTACAACATTTTCTTTGACTAATAGACCATTGACCCTCTCAATAAGATAACAGTTAGCTGTTTCTGTGGAATATTTAGGTCTAAACCCGAATTGCTGTGGATGGAGCAATTGATCAACTGTCCAGCAATAATCTTGTCTAGGATTTTTGAAATTACAGGTAGGATGGCAATGGGCCTGTAGTTACTTGCCATGTCAAGTCAAGTCAAGTGTTTTATTTGTCACGGCATACAAGTATACAATGAAATGCGGGTGGTCTTGCCCGCAACGATGTGCAATACAGTGGTACAACATATAATAGAATCCAATAAAAACAACATTGTGCAATAACAGGTAACAGGTAACGTTAGGTTATGTATATAACCAAGTTCTGTTAATACTAGTGACGCTCAGCGTCATATTGCATATATCTCGCTTCAGCGTATATACACTGAATAAATTTCAAAATGTACCTCTACATGCCAGCATTCATCTGGCCACACCCCCATCCGCTTACCTACATAAGCGGGGATGGGACCACACACTCATCTCCTTCCCAACAAATTTCACCACAATGAAAAATCAAGGGCCGCAGCGGCGTCTAGACGCTGAGCGTCACTAGTATTAACAGAACTTGGTTATATACATAACCTAACGTTCTGTGTCATACTAGCTCCCGCTCAGCGTCATATTGCATAACAGGAGCTGAGCGGGAGCTAGAAGCTCGACAAATGAACCCCGCTGAGGCCCCCCACAACCATCAGATCAGGGAGGACCGAGCCCCCCCGACCCCCCCTAATGGAGGGCACCCCCCCTATTGGAGGTTCCGGGGAGGGCGACGGACCCGACCGTGCGAAGAGGCACTCAAGCAACTCAACGCACAGGGTGAGCAGACCGTGGCCTGACCCCACGACTACACACACACACAACCCGCATGCCACCCGGGAACGAACGGAGGGAACAACCTCGTTACTGCCCCCAGGAATCACGGGGGTCAAGGGCAAACCCAACCCTGTGGCAAGGCCGTAGCAGCAGAGCGCGAAGGAAGACCTGGATCCCCTGGAAAACGGGGGCCCGGAGAGGTCAATGACGCCAGGCATCAAGACCCCACCAGGCGGTCACTTAGTGACACCGCCCCCCACATCGCCAGCGTATTCAGATAAGGCCCCTCCAAGAGCGGGCCCTTTCCCCCCAATAGCACACCGCCTGGCACACTGACCCTGCAGAACAGGCAGTCAGCATGGCCGTAAGCACACAAAAAAGGTTAACCAACGGAAGCAGGCAGCGCACCGGGGAAAACCAGGCAACAGGCTGTAACCTGAGCCTGGAGCACTGCGGACGAGACAGGCGCCAAAGGAGTCAGCTGAAAACAGCCGCCCCGGCGGAAGGGGCGTATGCTGGCGTTGTTGCATGACCAAGCCTCCATTTAAAAAAAAACCACCCAGAGGGGTTGAGGCAGAGAAGGCTGACACGATTGGCAGACGTCATGAACTTGCAGGGGCACCCTCAACCGGGTAACCTGGGAGTTGACACTGCTCCAACACACCAGGGAATCAACCACCTTGGTGTTACCCAATGCGGTGGTTGTTCCTATAACCCCTCAAGAAAAGACACCAAAAAAGGGTTATTCCAGGCCTACGGGTCGACGAACATTACTTCGGACCGGGCCTGGCGGCACGGGAAGTACACAGGCTCACCAGAGGAGGTCCAAGACCACCCCAACAGGCCCCTCTTCGCCACGCGTGAGAGAGGAGCGAAAAGAATGGAGAACCAGCCCTAAGCACACCGCACTTGGTATTCCCAGGCGGTCTCCCAACCAAGTACTAACCAGGACCGAACCTGCGTAGCGGCCGAGATCTGACGAGATCGGGCGTGTACAGGTTGGCATGGCCGTAAGCCATTACAATAGTGCAGAGTACAATATGTACCCAACAAGGGTCTCCATAGCGCCTAACCCTGTGACACCCGGACCGACCTGGCATTTTTCCCCCCCGAAAAAAGCACAAGTCCCTCAGGGTACCAGAACAGCAGATCTGCATCCCTGGCGGACAACGGGTTAACTGACCTGGACCAGCGTGACCAGACCAGTCCCGTGTCCTAACCACGCCGACATGCCCACTCCAGAAGAGGGGGCAGACATGCGTGTCGATCTAAAACATGAAAAGAAGGCGCCACCCAGACGGTCCCCATTCAGACCGTGCTCAGTGGCCCACCCCAAGGGCGTGAGACCCCTCTACATATGTTCTGATCTATTCCGTTAACATCCCCCAGATATGAACGAGAATTCATCGAGACAACCTAGTAAACTGGCGCTCGGAAGAGACAAAACTCCATCCCAGTTGCCCTATAAAAACGCTGTTTCAACAAGCAACCAAGGCGCACGTAGCCCCTGTGTGATCCTGTAACAGAAACACACCGAGCCAGCACTATGTATGCGTCGAGACCCAAACACATCAATGGATAGTCTATCAAGACACCAAACATTGTTCCTCCAAGTCGCCTGGGAGAACGACACAGAGCCGTTGTGCTTCATGTACCTTCCTCTTTTTATTCAAAAAAGAAAGAACACAGACTGACATGAATCCCTCGCGACGCAGGCTGAGGTTAAAAATTGTTTACATTTTTACATCCCACCACCCTCCCATAGGGAGGAGACGGAATCCCCAGAGAGACTTCCCACGCGAGCTGTATAGATTGAAAAGAATATATTGCCATATTGAGCTACGTAATATTGGGGTTAGGGCTCTCCGAGGAGGAGGCACTGAACCAATACACACTCAATACTCGAAGTGAATCGAATACACACACAATAGAGCAGAACTCCTTTTTGAAGTTCTACTCACCTTGACAATCTCAGGAGGAGGCTCTGAACTCTGAGGAAACTCCCCCCCCCCCCCCCCTCACCCTGTAACATGCCGAACAGCAACGTGACAGAAACCTTGAAGGACAGGTGGGTTTACCCCTGACCAACAGATAAAAGGGGGAGGAAAGGTTACCAGTTCACCCCTTTACGACCCCACACCCATGATATGATGTAATGACAAAAAGAGTATGACGCAGTCATAGTCAGCTCCATGAAGCGTCTAACGGCTTCACACAGCGCATGTGCTAACCTGCTATCTGATTTTTACTAAGGAAAAAACACAGAATAGAGAAGGCCCTCTCAAGAGCCCCGGTACCAGACTTACACATGTGCTTCTGTGGCCAACCCAACCCCGTTGTAGGTCACACGACACACACAACCCATTATCACCAAAAAGAAATGGCAAAAAACACTCTACAGAGGAACGCCGTTTTTCATAATGAGAGAATACACAATTCTCGATTAGTATCCGCCACAGGCCTTGCTAAGCACACACGACAAGTGACCAAACAATCTTTTCCATTAGAAAATATAGTTTCTCAAGCGGTTTCAGCACAACCTCAGCAACCAAGCTAAGGGTTACATCGTATCCCTACAACACAGTGATACAATATATAGTAAACAACATGTCTGATAGGAGGGGGGGAAGCCCAGGGAACCGGGGGGAAAACACCCCTCCTACTTTACCCTTAATACGGCCAGTTGAACAGGTAAACCTGTTTAATATGTGAACACACTGTTCATTGTCATTACAGGCTGAGAAAAGAATTCATTCTTCACTCATATGTCACTAAGCATAGCTTTATAGGTTAGTTTAACCCCCTTAGTTGTGAGTACACGGTACATGAACACACATGATGTTTCTCAACACAACAAACCAGATAATTTTCACATCTGTAATAAACAACCCGATTTGCATGGAGAAGCTAAATACCAGTGCAGCAACACACGTTTTGGAAAACATCGTTATTTACAAAACATTTAGAAGGGAAAGAAAGAAGAAGTGTTCAAGGTCTGGTCAGGACCTTGCCTACCGGGAGCGCAGATCAAGCGAATTGCAGTCTCTAACATGGCACCGAAGTAAACACAGCCTCCTGTGTTTGACGACACGGGCAGCTCGCTGCTCCAACCCGCCGCTACGGTGCTCCTTGTTGACGCAGTCCTCGCCGGCCTGGCTCAGGGCAGGTTCGACGAACATCCTCTGTCAAAGATGACATCGTAGTCAAGAGTGTTTAGAACATGTTATAGTCACAGCACGTTCAACAGTGTAGCATTAAGCTAACGGCCGCCCTCGGCCGATAACAGCAAGCTAACGTTTCCTAGCCTAGCCTAGGTATGCCACAACTAGCACGCAAGCTAAGCAGCTATCACCTGAACTTGTACACAATGATATAACAAGCCACACTCAGACATGCCGCCGTTCTGAAACCCTCCTCACTGTTTAAGAGAGAAGAGAAACGAGATGTTAACACAGTTTTACAACGGTGATTTTACCAACATCCGACGGAGCCAGCACAAGTCCCATCTGGGCTGTAGCTGACTTGAACACGGATCTTCCGATAACGAACAGCCATGCCCATATTTCCTCGTGAGGGTATACTCTCATTTGTATATGAAAGACGGGGCCTACACGGTGACAGAGAAAAATCCACTTGTCCAGAGAACACAGGGAGCACCAGTGTTACTGGTCGTGGCCCACTAGTTGGCTATTATGGGCTTCAGACCAAGGTCCTCCGCCGTCGCCTAAGAGGCTGAACAAAGGACCCTAATCTGGGGCCGGTTTTCGTAAACATTGTCAGCTAGCCCCCATAGCACTAACAGACAAGTGAAGCTCGCAAGCAAACATTACTCACCAACCTGGAACCCACCGCTTCTCACAACAGCGGCGCGTCCTACAGTCCAGCTGTGTCGCTGGAGGGTTTCACCCCAACCAGCCGCAGCAAAGAGGACTGTAGTTGGGAGGCATGTAGCGTCGTGAACTCCCAATACGAAAACCGGTGGAGGTTTTTAGAATGATCACCATCTTCCAGACACTCCAGTGACGAAGACAATATCGCCGTATTTTCTCAAAAATAGTGAGAGAGAAAATAAAGATATGATGTCAACGTATCTCCTTGTTCTTCTGTTTTCCTTTCCTCAGACTAAATATTTTTCTTCATGTCAAGTGGGCATGTGAGCAGCACTTAGCTTGTGATGAAATTTGAGAAGGAGATGAGTGTGTGGTCCCATCCCCGCTTATGTAGGTAAGCGGATGGGGGTGTGGCCAGATGAATGCTGGCATGTAGAGGTACATTTTTAAATGTATTCAGTGTATATACGCTGAAGCGAGATATATGCAATATGACACTGAGCGGGAGCTAGTATGACACAGAACATGGTGTGACATCTCGGTATCTGTACATAGTTATTTACAGAGCATATAGGACATGCTAGGTAGCTTTGGTAGTGCAATACACTGTTACTGTTGCTATACTAATTTAAAGTGGCCTTTCCTTTTGGCAATAAGTGTGGGTGAGTGCGGCATGAGTGTGTGCCCGCTCATGTTAAAGTGTTAAAGTGGCTGCTAGTGTCACCTGACTTATAAATCGGGGTAATTATTTCCGTTTTCCAGCTCTCTGGGAATGTATTTGTTCTTATTGACAGGTTTACTAAGTGAATAATAGGCTCCAGCAAACAGTTCTGGTGTTTCTTAATAAAAGCAGCAGATAAGTTATCAATATCCTTTTCCGTTGAGTTACTCATGTTCACTATTATCTTTTTTTTTTATCTGTATCACTGGATACCTCTTTGATGTAAAAAAGCATCTGAAAGAACATTACCATGTTCCACAGAAGATAACTCAGTTGGTTTAAAATAAGTTGCCAGTTTATGTACTGACCCAATAAAGAAACGGTTGAAAACATTGGCCATAGACTCATC
Organism: Notolepis coatsorum; assembly: GCF_963971535.1. NCBI lineage: Eukaryota > Metazoa > Chordata > Actinopteri > Aulopiformes > Paralepididae > Notolepis > Notolepis coatsorum. The sequence goes on along the minus strand of NC_140172.1, from coordinate 46,654,078 downwards.
AATTAATTAGGTTATTATCAACTTTAAGACCCCTTATTTTGGTGTGCTTTTGCCTGTTTGAGTTTGTTAGTCTGGAGATATGCTGCCAGAGTTTGGAACTGCTACCATTAGCCTCTTCAATTAGTTTAAGGAAGTAATTAGTCTTGGCCTTCCTCAGCTCAGACACCACTTTGTTCCTCAGACTAGTGAAAGTAAAATGGTCAGTGTTGTTTTTTGTTACCAAAAACTTTTTAAGGGCAAGATCTCTCATTTTAGTGAGCTGGAGAATATCATTATTATTAAACCATATTAAACTGTGTGTCTGTGTGTTGCATATGTCCACCGGTGTACCTCGTTTGCCCAGTGTTACAGCAGATACAGTGTGACAGCCTGCTAGACCAGGGGAGAAGGTAGTGTGCAGAGACAATACCACTGCTTGTTGGTAGGGACATAAATGACTGTGAAGGGGAGTTAGAGAGAGAGAGAGAGAGAGAGAGAGAGAGAGAGAGAGAGAGAGAGAGAGAGAGAGAGAGAGAGAGAGAGAGAGATAGAGAGAGAGAGAGAGAGAGAGAGAAACAAAGGGATTCAAATGGGGAGGGGGTATCTGTGAACAAACATCCATATAGTTATCAGGACCAAACAGACCAGTGTTTGAAAAGAGGGAGTGGGCACTGGGCATAATGGTCCAGTACACTGAGTAGTTTCTCTTGGATGGGTATAATGCTGTGAGATTAGCTTAGTCTGTTTCTGCATGTAGGGTAAAAAAAACAGAGGTGCTATGTGCTTCATATTGTTCTCTAAAACCCATCCGGGTGTAGGATTTGTAATTCCGTCTCTTCCGGGACTACATTGTGACAGCACCATTAGAATATTCAGTTTCACACATGAGAAACTGAATCAGTTTTATTGAATTAGACTAGGTTTTTTATTGTGAATGGATTAGTTTTCTTTTGAATTAATTCGTTTTTTTATTATTGAAAGATTAGTTTTTACTGGATTTTTATTGAATCAGTTTGTATGTCTCTCATGAGGATCGGTATTTATTTTAGTATTTATTCGAATTATCTAGTATTTAATGGCTATAACCGAGACCTGAGTAGGTATATTTTGTGCTTCCATGTCACATGGAAAAATGACAATAAACATGACTTTGACTTTGAGATCCTGCTCCTGAGAGGGAGAGAGGGCCATGAATCTGGAATAATTAGATTATTATTCTAATCGTGATTGAGGAACAACAGGCACTCAAAATAGAGCATGATCCTCGTCTGGCTCCCTTTAGTTTTCAGTCTTGGAGAGAGAGAGAGCCTACAGTAGTTAAACTCTAGAGTCTATGGTGTAGCACAGGGTTATGAAATATACATCTGTTGCTAAAACAGAATTCACATGGGTCAGGTGCATTAGATATGAAAAGGCCTTAAATAACGGCCCAGCTGAGAGAGAGGGTGTGAGAGAGGAATGAGGGAAGGGAGGAAGAAGGAGGGAGGGAAGGAACAGGGAAGGAGGGGTAGGAGGGAAGATTAGGGAGAGGGATATAGAGAGGAGAGAAAGAGGAGTTACCTGTAAGAGAGATGTATGGATGGAGGCTGACAAAGAGAGATAGAGGCTGGAGAGAGGGTGGAAGGAAAAGAGGAAGGAATGTTAGGAGGGAGGATAGTAAGTCAGGGAGGCAGGGAGGGTATGTGTGGAGATAAAGATTCACAGAGGAAAGAGAGAGAGAGAGGCGTGTGGTGGATACAGGCTGCAGGATGGAACAGAAGAACAGCCCATCCACACTGGTTCAGTCCCCAAAGCTGAAAGATCTGAAATAGCCGCCTGTGAAGTGTGAATATTTATATATACGCCAGTGTTCCATTCCAAAGGCAAAGAGGCCAGGCGAAATTGATTTCTCTGTGTGGGTCCCTCAAGAGTTGAGACTCAGCAAAAGAAAAATAGAGAAGGAGAGAGGGGGGGGGGGGGGGGGTGAAAAGAAAGAAAACTGACGTTAGGAGGAGGAGAAACTAGAGCAATAAAATAATTGGAGGATGCATTAGGAGTAGGGATGTCCGATATTGGCATACAAATGTGATATCGGAAAATATCGGTATCGGTTTTCCAATTAATTTTTTATTTTTTTTTAACCTTTATTTACCCAGGCAAGCAAGTAAGAACAAATTATTATTTTATTTATTGTCAAAGTATGCATAATGTTGTGTTAATCACACTACAAGAGATATGTAATGTTAATTACCTGAAATGATTCTGTTTTTTGGGGGGGGAAACCCTGCATATATCAGTATCGGTTGATATCGGTTGATATCGGTATCGGAAATTAAGGCTATACCTTTAGACGGAGAGAGTCTGAACAGAAACCGCAAAAGTCGTCTTACGGTTTCACTTTTAATTTTGCGTTTAGACTATCGTTTTGGGATGGAATTCTCCGTGCAGACGAGGCTGTAACGACTCCAGACGACTGGGCCCCGCTGTCACACGATTGGCGCATATGTCACATGACGTGCTGTGAAGACCCGCCCTACTCTGCCTCTGATTCGCAGACTGTGGGTGGGGAATGTGATTGGACCAAAGCAGAGTCACTCACAGACAGTGGGTCCAGTCACGCCGCGGGACAGATTATTGTGTATTTAAAAGTACTGCCAATGTAGCCTTCAGGTGATCGCCATGGATAGAATCAGACATGCTTTGTTTACGCTTCTAGGTTACTGACGCATGCCTGTGATGTAAGCAGTACACGCGACGAGAGCCATGACAACCCTTTCGTCATCGTTTTATGCGGTTTGACAGTTTAGATGAGAGCGCAAAGGTTTATCGTTTCTAGGAATTCCACCCTGGAAGGTAGTCTCACTTTTTTGCGGTTTCACCCCGTAAAAACGCTGTTTCCGTATAAACGAAAGGCACATCCGAAAAAATATTTTTGCGGATTCACCTGCTAGCGTTTCTGTCTAAACGGGGCCTAAGAGTTGGACAATATCTGTATCGGTAAAAAAGCCAAAATCGAGCATCCCTAATTAGGAGGGATGCAAGATGGCATACCTGTACATCTGTAATATATCTACATGTAAAGGCCCAATCCACACATTTTCATTCATATGAGTTACTGTAGGGTCATACATTTATTGATCGATGGAAAATATTTATTTGAAAACATATCACCCCGTCGTAAATCAAAAATATTGGTCTGTCTTACTCCACCGTTTACAAATATTAACAACAATCATGAACAAACCTAGACAGAAAATACAGCAAATTAACTCTGTAGTCTACTAATTGTCTTTGTATCGAGAGCTCACTCGATCAACTAGAGAATGAAAATGTGTTTTCTTTCTTTTTTAGATTTTTGGTAGGGCGACCCATTTGTTCATGTGTCTTTAATACACTCTTTTCCCCCAGTGGAATATGAGTTGTGCATCATCACCCCATTCTGTGAATCATGCGACCTCTTCATTATACAAGCGTATACGTATATGACATCCATCATGCACTGGCTCACAACCATACATCTTCCTGTAAGGACCATTTAACAGCACCGCTCCACAACAGGCGCCGCGTTACACACATTACGACCAGAGGCCTAATTCTGAACCAAGAAGCAGGTCAAAGTGTTCCACTGTAATGGGGCCAACAGGGACGTCTAATATGGAGCTAAATGCCAGTGTCATAGACTGTGGTTCTGACCAACCCGTCCGTTAAAAAATTAGATGATCTGCATGTTAAATGTATTAATGGTAAGATTTGTTGTAGGTGTGTCTCTCTTCAGTGTTTCTTAAACTGTGGGTGCAGACCCAAAATAGCTTGCAGGATTGTTCACGTGACAGAATATTGTTATGTTTTTAGTCCCCTCGAAGCAACAGTTGTGATTGGAGGATCAATAAAAGAGGGCAGGGCTTGAGATAGGTCAATGTGGGTCCTAGGTTTAAAAATAATCATTAAGAACCCTTGTCAGAAAAAAAACTGAAAAGCTGAATAGTAACATCATACATGAATTTTCTTAAGTTATGTCACGTGAAATGCCCAAATATGGAGTTTATAGATTTATAGATTTTATATTCCTTTCCTTTCTCAGACACCTACCATATAATCATGTCCATGTTTTTATCTCGTTCAGGCACACACACCTTAACTTAATCAGCGCCAGACCCGAGGATAGTCGGGTTATCTCGCCGACCGTTCAGCGCCAGACCTGAGTATAGTCGGGTTTTCATCGTTATTTCTTTTATTCGATATTTCCATTCATTACAGGCACACAGACTCTGGGTTAACATGGGGAATCATCCTGAGAATGCCAAAGTGCAATACCAGCCGCATCCTCCCAGATGGCAGTATTGAGCACCCTTTGAAACCTTATATCTTGGCCTGTGCAATGTTCAAATGTCTCCGGGTGCACTTTTCTTTGTCAGGCGAGTCGAGCAGGTATCCCAATCACATTGAGAAGCGTCAAATGCCCCCGATGCATCTGTTGTGGTGGATTATGTTGGCGACACGATGGACACCAAAACTTGGACTCGCGATCAGACAATTGGAATTTTCTTTTTGGGGTACCTCCTAGTGAAGGTAAGGACTAAATGATATCAATCCTGCTTTGATCCAACCGTGATTTCACCTCGACCGCAATGTGTGTGTGTAACGTTACTCCACAACGTATGCCGTTGGTGACGATCAAAGCATCAAAAAACGACCCCCCCCCCCCCTTTCATGCATTCATGATGAAACATAATACCTATTATATACCTTTGATTTGGAAATAGTAGCGTGTCCAGGCGAGAAAGGGCAACGGTTTTTGTGAAATTCACGTTCTGCTGCAAATCGTTGTTTTCTGGGATTAGATAGGATCACTCTAAAACTATACTTATATTCACCACGGTATAACACTCGAACATATTGATGAAATTTTTTTTCTTTTTCACATATTGAACGATAGATAGTTGATGTCAAATGGGAAATAGTATTGTATCCATATCTATAATATAGAATATATATATATAGCCCTGCAAACACAGCCACTTATTCCTATCTTTTAGAGCGTTGGCGTGGTAGGAACTAAGATGCTCTAGGCCTTCCAGCGCTGAATGAGTTAAAGGGGCATGGTGGTGTAGTGGTTAACACTGTTACCTCACAGCTAGAAGTTTGTGGGTTCGATTCCCGCTTGGGGACCAGGTTGCCGTGTTGCCAGATACCCAGGTGGGGTATCTCCCGGGCCTTTCTGTGTGGAAGTTTGCATGTTCTCCCCGTTCTCCCCATGCTTGCACGTTTTCCCCCTCCCGATAAGATAAACCCAATGGAAAAACATGCACAACAGATCACTAACGTTGTCACGTCCCTGACGAAGACGGACAGGATCACTTGGATTGGTCCCCGGGCACGGCCCTTGTCTGCTCCCGGCTGCCCTTGGGGGGAAGGACGATGGGATGGGAGGTGCAGAGAACATTTCGTCAGCGACTCAGTGCATGTGTGTTTGTGTGTTCCTGTGGGTCGCCCATCGCATGTGTGTGTGTGTGTTAATCTGATGACAAATAAAGACTTATACTTACTATATATATAATCCTGATAAGGTGTTGTTTTATACTCTGGACCTAACAAATTATGTTTTGTGCATCAGTCCACAAACGTACATATTGTATGCAAATGCGGCAGTGCTTCATACGGTAAATGCTCATGAGGGATGTGGAGTTGTTGACTCTGTGGGACACTCTATGCCGAGAGTTGGACAATGTTTGACTGTCAAAACAACTCAGAAGAAGAAGGAGTAAACTAACCGATGCTAATTATACTCTTATTATTTTCCCTTAAAGGAACACCCCAACATTATGGAAAATGCATTTACTGTCTCCTTCAGAGTCAGACAAGAAGATGGGTACCAGTTTCCTTTCTGTGCGTTCAGTAGAAATCTATCCGGCTGCAAGCTAGTCTAGCTTACCACACATGAATGTAAGCGAATACGACCTACTAGCCTACATGTTGGTATTGCTATTAAATGACTTGTTATCTTTCTTATTGTTAGTAAGCCTATTTTCAATGTAATGGTCTAGTTTTCACACAATATTAACTTCTGTGGCTGCTGAGAACGAGATATGACACGACACTGAGCTTCCACTTTGAAACGTCACCAGGAAATATGGACATGCCGTATCTTATTCTCAGCAGCCACATAAGTTAATATTGTCTGAAAACGAGACTATTACATCACAAATGGGTTTACTCCACAACAATGAAAAGATAGTAGTCATTTAATAGCGATGTAATTGGCCACTGATATACCCTAAACTAAGAACACCGGATGACCCATGACGGAGAAGGCTGGGTGAGCAAACAACTCTGCAGTAGTGATGGAAGAAGTTCCAGCACCACACAGGTGTTATGCAGCCATAAAGGTATTGTTTACTTACACAGAAAATATAACTTTTTCTGATAACTATATCACTGTATAACTCATAGATGGCTCATAGTTGGCCCAGTCCATGGCTGTCAGATGCAGTGAGAGAAGAAAGACAGGTCCTGAGAGCGGCCGAGAGGAAGTATGAAAAGACACGGCTCACTGGTGACATCACTACCTATCATAACCTCTTGTTGGCATTCTCCCAAACCATTACTACTACCAAAGCTTCTTTCTTTCACCATAAGGTGGCAGGTGATGCAGTGATAAACACGGCCGCCTCACAGCAAGAAGGTCCTGGGTTCGATTCCCACTTAGGGACCAGGTTGCCTGGTTGCCAGGTACCCAGGTGGGGTATTTCCCGGGCTTTTCTGTGTGGAACTTGCTTGTTCTCCCTGTGCTTGCAAGGGTTTCCCCTCCAGAAAAATAGATAAACCCAATGGAAAAAAAGATCGCTAAGGCTGTCACATCCCTGGCGGAGACGGACAGGAGCACCTGGATTGGTCCCCGGGCACGGCCCCATGCCGCAACCCATGTCTGCTCCCGGATGCCTGGGGGTAAGGACAACGGGATTGGTTAAGCGCAGAGTGGAAATTTAATAGCCGACCCCCAAAAAAATGCATGTGTGTGTGTTCCTATGTATCGCCCATCTCGTATATGTGTGTTCACAGCATGACAATGTAGCAATGTGTGCTACAAATAAAAATACTTCATCATGTCCAGTTACCAGTTTCAGGATCGAGGCCTTGGCTAAGAACCTCCACAAACTGCACGCCACCATGTCCTCCCTCCCCCTGCACCCCCACCCCCCTCTCTCTCTGCCAAAGACTTGTTATAACCTATTCTTTGAGAAAAAAGTAGAGAACATCCACAGCTACTTCTCCCAACCCCCACCCATTCCAAATGCTGAATGAAGAACCTCATCTTTGACTCTTTCTCTCCCATTACAGACGCCGACGTGTTAACACTGGTAACATTGAACCGTCCCACTACATGCCAGCTGGACCCGATACCCTCCCCACTCCGCAAGACTGAAAGATATGGCTCATTTTCATTTTGGTTATAACAGAACATTGGCTCAACAAATAGACTGGTGGAAATTAGGGATGCTCGATATTGGCTTTTTTACCGATACCGATATACCGATATTGTCCAACTCTTAATTTCCGATACCGATATCAACCGATACCGATATATGCAGGGTCCCCCCCCCCAATTTTTTTTTTATAATTTCAGGTAATTAACATTACATATCTCTTGTTGTGGAATTAACACAACATTATGCATACTTTTGACAATAAATAAAATCAGAATTTGTTCTTACTTGCTTGCCTGGGTTATAGAAGTGAAGGTTATAGAAATGAAAAAAAAAATAAAATAAAAATAACAATAATTTGGAAACCGATACCGATATTTTCCGATATCACATTTTAATGCCGATATCGGCCGATAATATCGGTAGGCCGATAATATCGGACATCCCTAGTGGAAATGTATGTGGTGCATTTTTTGTTTAGTCTCGCCACTCAGTTACAGCCTCATAAGTTGGCATGAGCTACCTGGAGGAGGTCAAGGTTCTAGCGGGATGATGTCAAGAGAACAGCCTCTCCCTGAACGTCAGCAAAACAAAGGAGATGATTGTGGACCTCAGGATCGACGGGGCACCGGTTGAGAGAGTGAACAGTTTTAAGTACCTCGGAGTCCACATATCCGAGGACTTGACATGGACCACACACATTGACAGTGTTGTGAAGAAGGCACGGCAATGCCTCTACTTCCTCAGGCGCCTAAGGAAGTTCCAAGTCAGTCAGAAGATCCTTAAGAACTTCTACTCATGCACAATAGAGAGCATCCTGACCGGCAACATCACCTCCTGGTTTGGGAATAGCAGCGCACAAGACCGTAGCAGACTACAGAGAGTGGCCCGTTCAGCCGAACGCACAATTGGAGGGGGGCTTCCCACTCTCCAGGACATTTACAACAAGCGGTGCATGGGTAAGGCTAAGAGAATTATCAAAGACTCCAGCCACCCAAACAACTGCCTCTTTGAGGCAAGCGATACCGGAGTGGCAAGCACAGAGAGCCTCAGAAGAAGCTTCTATCCCCAGGCCATCAGGATGCTCAATGAACAATAACACTATGTAACAACCATCAAATGCACTCACAGCACACACATCCACACGCACACACTCACTTTAAACAAACAACTCACTGCAGCACCCACTTTACCCACTTTAGAACACCTAAACACACTTTATATTTATTGGTAAAGAATTTGCACTACAACCCATACCTCATTACACCTTACTGTAAATTGTACCTAAATTGTACCTCATCCCATTTCTGCTTTGCACTGTATAGTATAATATACTATACAGAGTAGAAGTAACTGAGTTACAATACAATATTATTGTATTGTAACTCAGTTACTTCTACTCTGCATTGTACATTGTATGTATATACTGAACACTTTTGTCTACGTACTTGACTTCTATTTTATACTTGCTATATTTTATACTTATCTATTTTTGTCTAGCACAGTCTCTGGAGCGTAACAGAAAGAAGCATTTTGTATACAAGTATTCTGTACTTCTGTATGACAACTAATAAAGAAACTAACTAAACTAACTAACTTTTTCTAAACAAAAACAAGCTAAGGTTAGTGCTAGGTGGTTAGACAAAAATTATTGCAATCTAACCTCTTAAGCATCACCTCCAAAACGGGGCCATTTTTGTTTTTGACGACTGCATACTTTCTTTGCAAAGCTTAGCTTTATACTTTATACTTATAGCACATGCATGAGCCTGGTCTCTTTTGAAAGGTAACATTCTGAAGTTGCTAAAGAAAAAAAGAAGAATCACTTTGAAATAGAGTAACAGAGGTTTGAACATGCTCAAGTAAAAGTTATTTGTAGTCTGCGGTTCCATAGCCTGAAGTCTTATATAGTACAGGTAAATTTTTGTCGAATTTTATAAAAATCCATTCAAAATTGAGGGCTTGAGAAAAGTTCTGGTAAAGTGTGTACTGGAAAAAAACTGTGTGAAAATCCAAAATGGGCATTGACTTCAATTCATTCTGACACTGGAAACATCACTGCCTGGTATGGAAACAGCACGGCACAGGACAAGAAGGCCCTACAGAGAGTGGTGCGCTCTGCCGAGCGTACCACGGGTATTGCACTACCTCCCCTACAGGCTCTATACAACAAGAGGTGCAAATCCAGAGCCTGCAGAATAATGAAAGACCCTCACCACCCCAATAACAGCCTGTTCCAGCTGCTGAGGTCAGGCAGACGCCTGCGAACACCAGCTACTAGGACAGAGAGGCTTCGGCTCAGCTTTTTCCCCCAGGCCATCAGAGCCTTGAACAATGAACACTGAGGGTCACAGAACACTGAACTCTCCACACACAAGCACACATTAGCACACACACGACACGCACGCTGTGCACGCTCGCACACTAGCAGCCACTTTAACATGAGAAAGCACTCACTCATGCTGCACACGCCCACACTTATGGCCACAAAGGAAAGGTCACTTTAAAAATAGTATAGTAACAGTGTATTGCACTACCAAGGGACCTAGCATGTCCTTCATGCTCTGTAAATAACTATGTACAAATACCGTGATGTTCCACTATGTTACCTGTTTATTGCACAATGTTGTTTATTGTTTATTGGATTCCATTATATGTTGTACTACTGTATTGCACATCGTTGCGGGCAAGACCACCCGCATTTCATTGTATACTTGTATGCCGTGACAAATAAAACTCTTGACTTGACTTGACTTGACTTGACACTCGCGTCACAACAACGGTCTTCTTCGTCAACTTTCACAACCTTCCCCGACTCTCATCTGCTCGGCTGTAGTCTCGTTCGGAGCGGACGCTCGTTGGCTACAATAGTGATCAATCTTTTTCGCCATCCGCGGTGATTGCTCAGTTCGGGACCGGATACAGTCGGATGTGGTCACTTGATGTATACACTCGCCGGATATATCATCTTGTAACTCGAGACCTGAAGCACGCAATTGGTTGAGTGTGGTGGCGTTTGAAAGGTGGCAAATTCAACTTTCAAACAGTATATTGGATAATCGGTGAAAAATGCCCGGAGCCGGTAGACGACCACATAGTGCCGTGAGTGCGCGTGCGTGACAGCCCGCCATCCTGTTTTAGTCAAGATTTCGGCAAGGTTTTATTTTGTAAACGACATTTTGTGTCGTTGTTTGTAGTCAACGACATTGCATGCATTATTTAGTCACGTTAGTGTCACATGATCCCCATTAACTCATTAATGGCCAGACCCGAGATATCTCGGGTTAACTCGCCATGCGTTCGCTGCCAGACCCGAGATTTCTCGGGTTCTGATTCTTTGATCTTTTTCCTCTGATCCCCGTTCTAAATCATCATCCGGATCATTAATAATAAATAATAATGCAGGACGTCTTTAGGGGGTCTTTAATCAGCATGCAACGAACTGGACATGCAATTGGAGCGGCACACACACACGGGATACACACACACACGGGATACACACACACACATGCATTGTCTTTTTCTCAGATGCGATAGAGTCTCTGCGCCTAACCCATCCCGTTGTCCTTCCCCCCATGGGCAGCCGGGAGCAGATAGGGCGTCAACGTGAGCCGCGCCCCGGGGACCAATCCAAGTGCTCCTGTCCGTCTTCGTCAAGGACGTCACAGCGTTTGCGATCTGTTGTTGTGCATGTTTTTCCATTGGGTTTATCTTATCGGGGGGGAAACCCTTGCGAGCATGGGGAGAACATGCAAACTCCACACAGAAAGGCCTGGCATCATGGAAACCTGGTCCCCAAGCGGGAATCGAACCCTGGACCTTCTTGCTGTGAGGCAACAGTCTTAACCACTACACCACCGTGCCGCTATCATTCTAGTCGTCCCTGGCTCGTTTGTATATGTTTGAATTGCAATGCCGATCGACTATCACCAGGTGGCAGTATCGTCTGTGTCTGAACTGGAATGGCTTGGTGTTGATACATGGCCTCACTTATTTTTTTCTTAGTAGTGGCCCCTCCTCCTGCTTGAACAGAAATTCACATTGATCGCCAAATATCTAGAACTAGCAAACTCTTCCACACAATTCTCATACAATGCAAGGGGCATTGAGAACATAATAACTCCCACATAGCAAGTGAGAAAATTACTATATTTCAGCAAATGTACTAAAAATGTCAAACTTAAATGTAAAAATGTCACATACTGTTTGAACACAACAAAGCCACAACCACTGGATTACAAGATTTACATTGCAATGACAATATACTTTTTTCTTTTTCAAATGACAGTGTAGCCAAGACACCTGGGCCCTCATTCATCAACGTGGACGTAGAAAATTTTCTATTTCCACACGTAAGCACAGAATTTAGAATGAGTGTACGCACGGAAATATTGGGATTCATCAACCGTGCGTACACAGGTCCTATGCTCCCCCGTGTTGATAAATACCACTTTGTTCTACCGTCAATGCTCGTGCATGATTATCCATATATGGTCATGAAACACCCCCCTTGGGATGTGAAATAATGGACTGACCCGAGCGGAACTCTGAGAAACTCCACGGGAGATTATTCACTGAGGCGCTGTCGAACCAAGAAGACACAACGCGTGTTATGGGATAAATAAAAGGCTGACTTGTACACGGTGATGTCAGATATCAACGGCTCCCTAAGACCATTGCTGCAATTCTGCCTGGACAGCTCAAAACACTAATAAAGACCGTTCGTTGACCACTGTTTGGCATTGGTTGTGTGTCATTATAACCGTGCTGTAATATGAATGCCTTTATTAGTTGTGTTCGATTGGCTATAATATGATTTTTAGAGGCATCTATTTTGTTGTCGGTATTACCGACAACAAAATAGATGCCTCTAAAAATCATATACTATTAGGTAGCCTATATGAATTACATATAATAGCAGCCATAGCCTACATTTTGCAACAGTAACTTGTGCATATATAACACACAGCCCTGCGAAGCCTGCATACAGTAAACTAACTTGACAGGCGTCTACACGTACGGTGATGTCGGATATGATATCTATTAACCATTGCTGCCTGGGCAGCGCAAACACTAATAAAGACCATGCTGGAATATGACTGCCTTTTTCCATTTTGTTTGATTAATACCCAGGGATTAAAGTTCTCCTCAATTTTATTCCAAATCGCGATGGATTTTCCGTCAATTCTCTACCTGCTGCATATGATTTCTAGAAGCATACACTCTATTTTGATGTCAGTATTGGGTAGCCTATATAAACAATAATACGAGAGCATATACAAGAACAATGAATATCACTGCCATGTATGATGTAGCCTGCCTTTCAATACATGAACTTGAATTCCATCATGTCTGTGTGCTGAGCTCAGTGAAGTTTCAACGGAGCGAGGTAATCTATTCTAATCAACACATTGAAGTAGAAAGCATTCCGTTGTGGCCAATCTTATTTGGAAACATGACACAAAATAATAGTATGTCGCTTTTTATTTGAAACAATATTTAATCGCGTTTGGAGGTGCGTTCTGCTTCTGCCCCCCGTGCCAAACAAGCAAGCCAACCTCTTGTTCCCGCATGAGCCCGTTATAATTACACACTACTGTCGCTATTTTACAATGAACTATAATGAATTACGGGTCATACAGAAGTTGAACACGCCAGTGTTGAAACTAATGCACGGAAGCTTATTTCCGCCTTGAAACTAATGCAGAACTGAGGAGCGCTTATGCCGTAGTAACGATGTTCTACCACTGGGCGTCAGCTAAGTGTGCTCCGAGCTGTGCGTAAATATAAGCACAGAGTCAAGTTCAAGTTGAAATTGATGAATCCCACTCTTTGCTTAGAAATGATTGTACGCACAGGTTAAGCACAAATCTGTGCGTAAGACACGTTGATATCTATTAACCTTTGCTGCCTGGGCAGCGCAAACACTAATAAAGACCGTGCTGGAATATGACTGCCTTTTCCCGTTTTGTTTGATTAATACCCAGGGATTAAAGTTCTCCTCAATTTTATTCCAAATCGCGACGGATTTTCCGTCAATTTTCGACCTGCTGCATATGATTTCTAGAGGCTTACAATCTATTTTGATGTCAGTATTGGGTAGCCTATATAAACAATAATACGAGAGCATATACAAGAACAATGAATCTCACTGTATGATGTAGCCTGCCTTTCAATACATGAACTTGAATTCCATCATGTTTGTGTGCGGGACTCACAAGGCTGTTGTCACAATGGGTGGTACCGGTACAGTAATAACAGTCTACACAATATCACGATGGACCATGCCATGTAGCCTATATGTTCTATTATGACATGATCTGTGACGACAAATGTTCTAGAATGTTTGATTAAGATATCATACTCTGACAGCATGTCAACAAAAACGCGAACTTGAATCCCATCATCATATTTACATAGTCTGTCCACTATCTGGTGTCATTGCAATGCGTTTTTTATTCTTTCTTATACAGTAAAAAGGGGGAATAACACTATATCGTGGGTGTTCATATGACTTGTATTCTGCTTACAGCTTCGAAATTCCACTTGTTTCGTTTAACGTAAAGCCTTTTAAATATAATCAAAACGTTCCCGTGTTTCTGCGGTCTGTGCACAAAATAATAACGAGTTGAGCTACGCGGAGCGCAGTCAGTCAGTACACCCCGTATATTCCGATAACGCTATATAAACCATGCTGCATTCATTCTGAGAGAAAGATCTATTATTCCAAATGCTATTTATAGGGTTTTGACCATAATTACACTACTGTTGCTATTTTACAATGAACTATAATGAATTACGGTTCATACAGAACATGCCAGTGTTGAAACTAATGCACAGAAGCTCATTTCCTTGTTGTAATAATATATTCTACCACTGGGCGTCAGCTAAGTGTGCTCCGAGCTGTGCGTACACATAAGCACGAAGTCAAGTTCAAGTTGAAATTGATGAATCCCACTCTTTGCTTAGAAATGGTCGTACGCACAGGTTAAGCACATATCTGTGCGTAAGACACGTTGATGAATGAGGGCCCAGGTGTAGGTCTCTTACTGAACAATCAGTGTTTTTATCATCTCACCCACGTCTAGACACCCATCACCAAGAGATAATTGTACACATAGAAATAGAGATCCTTAAAGTTCTGTGAAGCTGAGAAACATCCCATTTAGGCTTCTCATATCACGCTACAAATGATCAATTTCACATGAGCCAGACAAGCAATTTACTGAAACTAATGAGAGTGGTGAAACTGAGATCTGGACTGCAGTACGCATGCAAAGTCTGGTTTGAGAGCAGTGGTTGAGAGGCGTAAAATATCGAGCAGGTGGGAGTCAGTCTGGACCTCACGCGACTCTTGTTCAAGTTCATAACAGAGAATGTCTGCTCACAGATTATATGGAGAGCCGAACAAGCTCAGCATTCTCTTTGCAAGTGTTCGCATTTCTGGGTATTTACCTTTTATCCAGCTGTCGGTAAAAGTCCAGAAGTGAGAGAGACTCATCGTCGCATTGCATCTCAATTAGCTCCAACTGCAGTTGATTCGGGACAGTGTCGGGGTCCACGGAGAATAGAGATGAGAAAAGCAGCTAATCCCCTTTGATCACCAGCCATAGCTGGCTATTGAAAAAACAATTCCCTGCCACGCACTTTCAGCATCTTATACCATTCTCTGCCAGTACTGTAAGTCTATGGAGATGTTCACTTTCTTTGCAGGGCTATAACTTTTTAAATTGTATTGCTAAATTGACATTACTATGGCCCATTCAACATCGATTATCTATCGTTCGGATGTAGGAACGTTTTACTTTTTCATGCATACATTCATACGAAAATACCGTCTAGAATATAAATATGTTTTTATCGTTTTCTGCAGTAATTCCTAGAACGTGAGATATCTGGCATAAACGCATATATAGATTATCAAATGCCGTTTGTTGCCGATCCACGCTATATACAAAATTTCAACTGTACATGATCCTAAATGTTATGACTGATCATGCGCGGATTAACGGAGGGGGGGGGGGGTCGTTTATAATTCCGTGATCGTTGTTAAATGCTTCATGTAGTATGGGTGATATATAGATCAGAGCAGTTTGCATGGATAATAATAAACAAACAGTAACGTCAACGTCCTCTTTCCGTTGGGCGATGAGACTGGAGCAAAAATATCCCAGTTATTTGATGGGGATCGAGTCGATCCATTTCCGGTTTGTATAATAATAATACACGCCCAAATCATGTTGATTATTGAGTTATGGCAGCGATCCATATCCACGGTGTGTGACTAGAGTCCCGCAACGATATGCGAGTGGTCGGACGCATTTCGGAGACGCACCGAGATCCAACCGGCCATTTCCGGTTTGGCAACTCGCCGATCATCCACCAGGAGGCAGTATTGAAGCGTTGCAGAGTTGTGCCGGCTCACACAGCATCAGACCAGGCTCCGTGAGGGAAATATGAATAACATGGTGAAAATATGAAATATGATCTCAATAACGTCGTACACCGTGGATTGGCAGAATTCGCATGAACTTGAAACCGGTCGTACAACGTTTATGGCGCAGGATGTTTCCGCTGATAATTCTTCAACTCTCCTGGCCACGGTGTTTCGAGCAAGACACATATTAGCAAACTCTTGCTTCTTTTCGGAGCAAATGCTATTCACTGCCTTCATCAGTCTTCAATAAACTCGCCTTCTGTAAAAGGTTTGCACTGTTTTGCAATTAACATCGCCACTTCATAGCTTGCTTTGGTGCAGTTTTCCTTTGAACGGCAACGCTCTGTCCGCAAATTAGGCACACCACACACACTTGCTTATGTATTTAGTGAAAAAAACATTCAAATTTCTACCGCTCCTGGAAGCGGCGGCCCTCTTCATCAACTTTTCTTTTTTTAGGTGCATTCGCCATGGCTATTATTGCAGGATACATGACCTCGCTGAATGAATGGAGTTGTATTCCAGTATTACGAGCACAGTATACGGTTGGCGTGCAGCATTCCATGCCAGCATTCCGGACATAGTATGGGGGTCACGTGGAGACAGCTATTGCTAGAGAAGGTGCTGCCACCCTGAGGTGAAGAAAGAAATTACAACTTGAACTTTTATGAATAATTCATTCTTGTGACGGTGTTGGCGGGCCGTTCATAATTCAATTTAGGAATGAAGTCATGTTGAAATTCCAGGGATCCCTCCGAGTACCACCAGCAGGGGGCCCAAGTACCACAGGTTGAGAACCACTGGTGTATAGACATTTATACAACGGCATGCAAATTTCTCGATTCTGATTGGCCATTCACACGTCTTTATTGGCAACAATCCACGGTCCTGGGCTCAGGACCCGCCCACAACCGAATCACATAACCCTCCCCGGCTCACTCCGGGAGAAAACAAGATCGCGGACAACAAATGGTTATGTTGAAAGCACCATAACGACTAAATATGAAGCGATTCTGTCAAGGGGAATGTGTTAGTCCTTTAAACAATGTTGGATGATGTAATTGATGGGTCTTGACTCAATCTAGAACAAAAGAAAAATCGCGGATTGATTGATAGATTAATTGATTGATTTAAATTTCTTCCTTCCTACTTTCTACTGACTGCAGCGTTCTCTCTCACTGTCCGACGCTGGCGTACCCACAAACACACACACACACACATACACACACACACACACACACACACACATACACACACACACGCACACACACACACACACACACACACACACACACACGCACACACACACACACACACTCCTGTCTGCAACAGCGGGGGAGTCAGACTGAGAGAGAAGCAGCGCTGTTTTAAGTGAGCATGGTCTATTGAATTGATTGATTGGTTGATTGCTAATTTTATTACTGTACCCCTGGTTTCCAACTGGTTAAGTTTAGGCTAAAAGAAATAAATAAAAAAATAGGGCGAAGAAAACGTTTTTTTCCTATAGGGCAAAGAAAACGTTTAGAAGCATCTAAGAATGAAGTTCTATGGAAAGTAGGTCTGCATTCCCTTAACAATTGTGTGTATTGAGCCGTATTGTATTGTACCCATTCTGCATCTGGTAATAAAATTTTCAATCAATCATTCCAATAATACACAGTTGGATGTGTTAGTTGGTTGGATGCACTTCAAGCTGCTTCCACATGAGGCAACTTCTCTCAATCATTCCAATAATACACAGTTGGATGTGTTAGTTTGGTTGGATGCACTTCAAGCTGCTTCCACATGGAGTTGTGGGAACTACTTTTTCTGGCGGATGGTTTTTTCAATAAATCTTCGATTAATGTGTGTTTATTGTATAGAAATAAGGTTGGATGAATCTGGCAGTTGTATAAAAGCTTTACACCACGTGCAGTCGTGATTTGTGACCAATAAACCATGCCTAGGGGGGTCTAACGACCCTCGGCTGCGCCTCGGGCCTAACAACCACCCCTAGGCATGGTTTATTGGTCACAAACCACTCCTGCGTGTGATGTAATGCTTAAATACACTGGTAATCGCGATGACGATGCGATCACTTGGAATAATTATTTTTGGAATACCTTCTGGCTAAGGTAAGGTATATTCTATGTCTATTTTACCGAATCTGAAATGTGTTTTTCTAACGATCACAGTTCTGTGTTTCACCGGACGTAAAACATGCTCGGCAAACACAATCACAGTTTTGAGTTACCCCCGATTGATGATTTTGTGAAGGTACATATATACATGTTATATACCTTTGATTTGGGAGTATTCGGGGGTTCAGGGAATCAACCAGAACGATTCGGGCTTATTGCACATAACACGTTTTATCTCGCAATCTATGAAAAAAGACTGGATTAGCTTGGAAATGTGCGATGTTTAGTGTGTAATAAACTACAAACTACAGTGTGTAGAAACAAACTATTTTTTTCCATGGTACACTACAACTAGTGTCTGTCAAATGCGCCACACCATTGTCTTCACAGCTATAATACAGAACACACACACAGCTTCGCAAACATAGTGAAACACAGCGGAAACGACTATCAAAGCCGGCCATCTAGCGGTAAAGGTAAGCGATACGTGTGGCAGTCAAAGATTTAACATGACATCTTGTCTCGTTGTCATCAGTGGAAAAAGCTTCATTGACGACCATATATAGTCATCATTTTCGTTGACTAAATTAACACTGCAGCGAGGTAACAAAAGACACTTAACTGGGGGTAGATTGTGCGTTGAGGAGCCCCAGCTGAGGAGCCTCTGTGTGTCCGCCTGTGTGTGTCTCCATGACGCACCTATGGGAAGACTAGCAGAGAGCTGGGGGGAGCCAATCCCTGGGTCCTCTCCCAACACAATCATCCATCCACAGCTGCTCTCTATCACATATCAATTAGTCAATAACGTCCTAATGTATTTGTCACAGCTGTAGAGGAGGCATCAAGCAACACATAGTACAGACAGTTCATAGTTGCACCTTGGTTACGCATTCAATCCCATGCAGGTATATATCCACAATACTCCAACGGTATCTATAATCCACATGGTGGCATATTCCAACAGTCTTTATGTGTGTAAAACAAAGAAAACGCAAGTCAAGTTTTCTGTCATATTACACCTGCATACAGCATTCGGTGTAGTGTGTCTTTGTGCTATGTTTGCTCATTATGAAGATTTAAGACTAGACAGGTGAAAGTCTTCATGGATATTGAAACCACTGATGGAGCCACTATAATTTTCGAATACATTTATAAGCAAGTGAAACAGTTGTGGAGTGTGGTGTGTGTATGCAGTGTGATTGTTGACATGGCGAGAATGCTTACAAACGGTTCCCTGAAGAGTTGATATTCTCAGGATCACTTTCTCGGTGTTCCACAAACACTTTGGATGCCACGGACGACATAACACGTGTTATCAGCCCGCCCCTTGAATGCCCACGATGACAAATATCGGTTTATTTTTTTATTAGCGATCTGAATTCATATTTCATCAACCGAGTCTACCGTTGGGAAACCAGCCCCATCAGGAGCTCAGATGTGAAAAAAGCGCCCCCTATCGTCTCCAGATGGTAATGCACCCTTTTGGAATGGACTCAATGAAAATGGATGAGAAAAAAAAAATCCGGAATCCACATTTTACTTCTCACGCATGTACCCCGAGCCGATCGGATTCATTGTGGAGCATCAGAACAGCGTGTAATATGTGTTTACAGTATGTAGCATTGGATCAATAAAAGGATTGATTTTTGGAATGGTGATCAGGAATTGGAATAATCTTTTTGGATACCATCTGATCTCAGGTAAGGAATATGTTGTGTTCTGTAATGCATGTTGAAGATGTACTTCCCAAGAGTCTCCACTATGGGGCGTAGTTGATACAATGCCCTGTTATGCCTACAGCTGAAGTGTGGAGAAGAAGTGTACACGCAGAAGAAGAATAGGACATAATGTACCCTGCTGTAACCTGCCATGCTAACCTGCTTGACTAAAAGGCTAAAGGAGTAACCTGCTTCCTGAGTCTTATTACTACACCTACCTACATACAAAATACTACGTACGTACAACATAACATAATCTATTTTACCAGTCTTAGGATAATCAGACCTGTTTTCACGGAGATATAAGCTTTTCCCCTATGTGCGATATGGCTGTTTGGCTGTGCGAGCGATCAGGAAATATATCAGATCATATATCAGAGCTCCTATATCGCGTGCATACGTACACATATACTATCGATAATCTAGAATAGAATAGATAATAGATAATCTAGAATATTCCGTTTATTATGGAATCTTTTTATTTCCCTTGAAAACGAGGGATTTTCAAGATGCTATCAAACGGGAATTAACCAATAAAAAAACAATCCGCTTCGACAATGTTGACTGGAAAATGAGTCATTGATAAGCGACGGGCAGATTAGACACATAGCCATAATTTAAAACATAGATTAGGCGATATTAACGCTAACATTGAAGTGGATGATGGGCATTCAAGGGGGTAAAAAGGAAAACACGGCAGGCTCTGAAAGTGTTAATTAAAGGCAAGCATTTGGCAAATTTAAAACGATAGAGAGTAACAGGCATGAAGAAAGAGCATGTGTGAGAGACAGAGAGAGAAACACACACTGCCTGGAACTTAAAGGGATAGTTCAGATTTTTGGAACCCTAAACCTATTTCCAACTTACCAATGATGATGTTCGGTAGAGTCATTTCTCAACCATCCATGCTGTTCTTCATACTAGCTCTGGCTAGGCAGCCACAAACCAATGCCAAAGTCAGTGGGATCAAGCTCCTGTATGTAAAAGCTGCAGAAGCTCATTGAAATCTACTTTGTGTGCACTGTGTTCTTGTTCTTTCACCCCTCCTCACTTCTGCATGTCTGTCTTCATCTGAGTTCGCTCTGTCCCATTATACTGTATTCTGTTTAGGCCTCTCTCTTTCACTCAAACACAAACACACAGCTGTGTTTCTGTCTGTCTGTCTGTCTGTCTGTCTGTCTGTCTGTCTGTCTGTCTGTCTGTCTGTCTGTCTGTCTGTCTGTCTGTCTGTCTGTCTGTCTGTCTGTCTCTCTCTCTCTCTCTGTCTGTCTCTCTCTCTCTCTCACTCTCTCTCTCTCTCTCTCTCTCTCTCTCTCTCTCTCTCTCTCTCTCTCTCTCTCTCTCTCTCTCTCTCTCTCTCTCTCTCTCTCTCTCTCTCTCTCTCACACTCTCTCTCTTGCTCGTATTATTATTATTACTGTAGTTGATATTAGGAAGTCTATGCAGTTCGAAAAATGTAATTCCTGAATCCATCCTCCAAGCCACACTCCTATGCAGGGCTGTTTCTATGCCTGTACGTCACAGCCTGCTAAACAGCTCTGCCCAAGAGAGACAGAATTTGTACTACTAAATCTGGACATCCGGGAGCCAAGCAATTGGCCCGTTCCGAATGGGCACACGCTCCAAACGGCCACGCCTGAACGTGCACTGCACTAGTTGGTATAAAATCCGGACATCCGCAACCAAAATAGTTTGAAATAAAATGCGGCTATAACTGGAGTATCACACGACATAACCAAAGATTAAGCTTGTCTCAACATTTATGAGTTATGCCGTTATGTAGTTATCGGAAAAGTCAGCAGGCTATAATTTCTGTCTTTATGCCTGTATTCATCGTTGTTTCCATGGACACAGTGAATAAACAAGGCTGCACAGATGCCATGCAATTTATGTTTTCAACAAATGTTCAGTTCTTATTTATAAAAGAGACAAAAAATATGGGCGGACCAATAATATATTATTTATTCAATATGTTAAGGGAGAATAATAGGAGTATAGGTAGCACCGGTTAGTTTACTTCCTACTGAGCAGAGATGTTTGACAGTGGAAGACGAGTGGAACATCGTCCCAAGTCTCTGCATAGGTGGAAAGCCTCCAAGCAGGAACTTTATTGAACACACACACACGTGTCCATGATATTTTATTGACAGTCTATAATGGAAGGATGGTTGCCATGGCTTTTATCATCGTTCCAGATAAGCATTTGTCCTGTGGGCAGCCTAAAAATGGCAAAAAAGGAATCAATGTTATGAATATAGACTGGTGGGTGTGAAAGTATAGTAATGCTGATCAATAGACCAGTGAGATCAGACAGGCAATCAATAATAGCTAAAAACACATTTGTTTTCTCACTGCAGGACACACACACGCACGCACGCACGCACGCACGCACGCACGCACGCACGCACGCACGCACGCACGCACGCACGCACGCACGCACGCACACACACACACACACACACACACACACACACACACACACACACACACACACACACACACACACACACACCTCCAGTGAATACAAAATACTGGTGGGAAGGAATTAAAGGGGAGATGAAGCATTGAATAATATGAGCCTAGTTTGTTTGTTGTGTACTTTGGGTAAGACAGGGTCCTATAATCAAATGTGAAATCCTGCTTATTTGTCTGAAAACTCAAATGTTATTTTAGATGGTGACGTCACGGTGTTGGTTTGGTCTGGCTCCTGGTTTACACTGCTGGTTAGCTGCCTAGTAAACATGGAGTGTCTTGAAGGTCAGTAAATGCAACGTTGCCTACCAAACAACGGGACCGAGGGGGTTCTTTTTGTATTCCTCCCGGCTGTTCAAACTAATTTTACCGCGTGAAAGAGAGAGGAAAGTTGGTTCATTTCCACAAACTACCAGTGAAAAAAACAGTGTTGTTGGAACGTTGGCTGGCTGCACTCAAGCGGCACGATCAGCCTGTTGGACAGCGAATGAAGATCTGCAGCGAACACTCAGGGGCGTAGCTGGGGGGGGGGGGGGGGTAGCTTAGGATGATTCCAAGGGCCCAGCACTGGGGGGGGGGCCCACATTTTTTTTTTTTTTTTTTACTAGACATCACTCAGGTGTATTTTATTGATGCTCTCATTGATACTATGTTTGTTTCTGAAGTGTGTGTGTGTGTGTGTGTGTGTGTGTGTGTGTGTGTGTGTGTGTGTGTGTGTGTGTGTGTGTGTGTGTGTGTGTGTGTGTGTGTGTGTGTGTGTGTGTGTGTGTGTGTGTGTGTGTGTGTGAGATATATAGAGAGAGGGGGGGCTTTGGTAGACTATTGCATTGGTCCATTCATTGAAGATGAACGCAATGCGACATCCTTTACTAGGCTCACCCACCAACAGTGCAGGTGCTGAACTGCTGATCCGAATGTATAGGTAAAAACCATATTATGCGTTTTCATCAATAAAAAAATGGCAAAAAAAAATTCCGCTCGCGCGCTTACGTGCGCTTGCATTCACTGGGGGCCTACAAATACATTCTTTCATGGGGCCCAGAATCTGGAGCTACACCTCATTGCCTCGGATTATGTTTTTGATGGTGGGAGGTTTGTCCAGAAGACCACTAATCAGCTGAAGCCTGATGCGGTTCCCTCGGTCTTCGACAGACAGACCGGCCCAGGCAGTTCAACCAGCGTCGCAGAGCATTTAGCGTGCTGGCTACCTAGCTACGGTTCAACCAGCGTCGCGGAGCATTTAGCATACTGGCTACCTAGCTACGGTTCAACCAGCGTCGCAGAGCATTTAGCATACTGGCTACCCAGCTACGGTTCAACCAGCGTCGCGGAGCATTTAGCATACTGGCTACCTAGCCGGGATTCAAAGCCAACTAGCCGGCTAACCCAGCTCGCTAAATGCTGCATGTAGCTAGTTAGCTGAACTGTAGCTAGGTAGCCAGCTCGCTAAATGCTGCATTAGGCTAGTTAGCTGAACCGTAGCTAGGTAGCCAGTATGCTAAATGCTCCGCAACGCTGGTTGAACCATAGCTAGGTAGCCAGTATGCTAAATGCTCCGCGACGCTGGTTGAACCGTAGCTAGGTAGCCAGTATGCTAAATGCTCCGCGATGCTGGTTGAACCGTAGCTAGGTAGCCAGCACGCTAAATGCTCCGCGACGCTGGTTGAACTGCCTGGGCCGGTCTGTCTGTCGAAGACAGAGGGAACCGCATCAGGCTTCAGCTGATTAGTGGTCTTCTGGACAAACCTCCCACCATCAACAACATAATCCGAGGCAATGAAGTGTTCGCTGCAGATCTTCATTCCCTGTCCAACAGGCTGATCGCGTCGCTTGAGTGCAGCCAGCCAACGTGCCAACAACACTGTTTTTATCACTGGTAGTTTGTGGAAATTAACCAACTTTCCTCTCTCTTTCACACTGTAAAATTTGTTTGAACAGCCAGGAGCAATACAAAAAGAACCACCGCGGTCCTGTTGTTTGGTAATAATAATAATAATAATAATAATAATAATAATAATAATGGTAGGCAACGTTGCATTTACTAACTGACCTTCAAGACACTCTGTTGTGTCCTACTGTTATACACAGTGTTTAAAGAATGCAGTTATTTGCACCACTTGGTGTCACCGGAGGTGACCTGCCTAGACAGGCATGAAGAAGAAGCATGAATACAGGAAGTGAGGCTTGCATGCCATGATGTGTGATGCCATGCAGGAACTAAACAAAGAATAGTCAATTGAAATGGATCCACTCTCTCCAGTGTCTTATTCATTGCCATCCACCTCTACAAATTGGCGACGAGATAACCCACTTGCTACAGTTTGATTACAGAAGACTCTTTTTGACAATTTATTTGTGAAGATGGCTGTAAATGTGCCTTATCCTGCTCCGTTTTTACAATGCCCTGGAAAGCCTACAATTCCTTTCAAGACATGGATGCTAATGTTTGACAACTACCTACTGGTCATAAATGCAACAGGGAATACTTGGCCTACTGCAAGGAAAATAGCTGTTCTTCTTCACTGCCTTGGAACAGAAGGACAGAGGACTTTTCACTCATTGCCAAACACAGGTGATACCTATGATGCTGCTGTTACTGCATTAAGTGCACACTTCACACCAATGACTAATGTGGTAGTGGAACGTCACACATTCAGAAAAAGGGTACAAAGCCCACATGAGACTGTTGCCCAATATGTGGTTGCTCTCAGAGAGCTTGCATCTTCATGTGACTTTGGTGATAAGAATGATGAGATGCTGCGTGATCAGCTTATCCAATATGTTACAAATGCCCATATTAGGGAGAAGCTACTACTGGAGCCTAATCTCACTCTAGACAAGGCCATCACACTTGCTACACAGATTGAGTCTGCAGCTGAACAAGCTAAATGCATGGTTGGAGATAAACCTAGCTTTCAAGTACAAGCAGTGCAAAAGAAACAATTTCGATCACGGCCTCAGCATAAACCATTCACACCTGCACCTACTGCTGCAACTGGGAAGTCCTCCCGTACATGTTTCAGATGTGGATCTGACAGTCACCTAGCAAATACTCCCTCATGTCCTGCTGCCAAGGTTACTTGCAAAACTTGTAACAAAAACTGCGCCATTTGCCCCTGTCTGTGAGAGATGCAGTCACAGAAGAGATAAACAGACAGCTGGCTGCTGGTGTGATAGAGAGGATTGATGCTTCCCCCTGGGTGTCTCCTATCGTTGTCACACGAAAGAAGAGAAGAGACATTCGTATGTGTGTGGATCTCCGAGAGCCAAACAAGGCTGTCATTACAGACTGCTATCCAATTCCACACATAGATGAGCTGCTGTCCACTCTGCGTGGGGCCACAGTATTTTCAACCATTGATCTGGCTAGTGCCTACCACCAGGTGCCCCTACATGAGGAAAGTAGGGACCTGACTGCTTTCATTACCCATGAAGGACTCTTCCGCTACTGCCGTGTGCCCTATGGCCTCTCCTCTGCACCATCTGCATTCCAAAAGATGATGGCTACCATCCTCAAAGGCCTGCCAGGGGTGCAGAATTATCTGGATGATATTATCATCTATGGAGCCAACAGCACAGTACATGATGCTCGACTGAAGCAAGTTCTACACCGCCTGCAAGAGGCAGGTCTACTCCTGAATGAGGAAAAGTGCTGCTATAATCAGTCAAGTCTACGCTTCCTGGGCCACGTGGTGTCAGCTGAAGGTATTGCGCCTGACAAAGAGCACATCGAAGCTGTTTTGAATGCCCCAGCTCCGACAGATGCCGCTGCCGACCCTGCCCTAGATGCTGAGCCCGAAATGGTTGCCTACATCACTGATGCTCTTGCTGCTCTGCCCATTACTGACTTTGAGGCTGCTGCTGCCTCTTGCCCGGAGATTTCTGCACTCCGTAAACAGATTGCACGTGGCTGGCCACAAAAGGTGAAAATGTTGAGTCCAGAAGTTGCCCCATACTTCCCCATACGTCATTAACTGTCAGTGGAAAACTCACTGGTGCTTCGGGCAGCACGTCTGGTTGTGCCAATCGCACTGCGTGCTACTCTGGTGGCTCTTGCACATGAGACACACCAAGGAGTGGTGCGAACAAAGCAACGCCTGAGAGAGTACTACTGGTGGCCAAAGATGGATGACCTGGTCCACTCTACAATGGACCTATCTCAAACCCTGCCCTCTTTTCTTGATCCTCCAATCACAGCTGTCGCTTACCTCGGACTTCCTCGTAGGTAAGCGACAGCTGTGATTGGAGGATCAAGAAAAGGGGCAGGGTTTGAGATAGGTCTATTCAGTCATGTCAGCCATGCCAGTCCAATGACAAGACTGCAAAGCCACGCCCTGCTCCACTACAACCAGTTACATTCCCGGACAGGCCATGGCAAAAGCTTGCAATGGACATTGTCGGTCCTTTTGAAACAGCTACATGGGACTGTCGATATGCCATCACTCTGATTGACTACTACAGCAAGTGGCCAGAGGTCGCTTTCACTGAAAATATCACTACAAAGGATGTTACATCCTTCCTCTCCTCCGTCTTCAGTAAACAAGGAAACCCGGAATCCATTGTGACAGACAATGGAAAACAGTTTACTTCAGCTGACTTTGCTGCTTTCCTAGCTGAACGGGAGTCTCTGTGTACTACCCTGCTGCAAATGGCGCCATAGAGCGTTTCAATCGTGTCCTGAAAGAGATTGTGCAGATGGCTATCATACAGTCTGTACCATGGAAACCTGCCATTACTGCCTTCCTGATGGCTTACCGTGCCACACTGCATGCAGCTACAGTATGGCCGGAAGATGCGCACAAAGTTGATTGTCCTGCCGCCCTCTCATACTGACCCTGTCTCGGATGAACAGGTACGAGAGAAAGTCACACGCCATCAACACAAGATGAAGACTTATACTGATGGAAAACGAGGCGCATGCACTCCACCTTTTCAAGAAGGGGATAGTGTACGGGTGAAAACACCTCTCCATGTGCCCAAAGCTAACCCAAAGTTTGGTGCTCCTTTGAGAGTCACTAAGAAGGTCGGCCAAAGCACATACTTGCTGGAAGATGGCCGAAGATGGAACGCCTCTCACCTAGCTCCTGATCGCTGTGCAGCCGTAAAGCCACAGGACATTCCTGCTTCACCTGACCTTGCCTCTCCATCCTCTCCAAAGAAACCACGAATCAGAAAGAAGCCTAACTGGATGCAAGAATATGTGACTGATTAGATATTGGTCTTCCGAATGTAGCTTGTCAACAAATCTCTTGTTTTGTTGTATTTTCAAATGTATGCAATGTAGTGTTAAAAAAAAAGAAGAAAAATCCTACAGTTGTATCCTATTTCAGATCTGTGAAACAGAGTATTTTGTGTTCATGTTCATGTTCACCTTTCTTATATTTTCTGGTTTACTAACCTTTATTCATACAGTACTGAGTACAGTTAAGGAAAATGGTTATGCCTGAATGCAGGTTCTGAGATTATTTTATTTAGCCTCAGAGGAAATGTTTTTTCTACAAAGAGAGGAAATGTTGTGTCCTACTGTTATAGACAGTGTTTAAAGAATGCAGTTACTTATTTGCACCACTTGGTGTCACCGGAGGTGACCTGCCTAGACAGGCATGAAGAAGAAGCATGAATACAGGAAGTGAGGCTTGCATGCCATGATGTGTGATGCTATGCAGGAACTAAACAAAGAATAGTCAATTGAAATGGATCCACTCTCTCCAGTGTCTTATTCATTGCCATCCACCTCTACACACTCCATGTTTACTAGGCAGCTAACCAGCAGTGTAAACCAGGAGCCAGACCAAACCAACACCGTGATGTCAGCAACAAAATGGCGGCGCACATGTTCATAAATGCTACATAAATGGACATAACAAATTGTTTTTTCTTAGAAACGCCTTATTTTTATAACGTGATTTTTTCTGTGGTTTATCTAAATAATAATTTGATGCTATGACTATATATCGCTAGGCTTCATCTCCCCTTTAAAATACATCAAAGTACTGAAAATACCTTGGTGGGCTCTAGGTCAACTCCTGAAAAGGGGGTCAATGTCAGACCTTGCAATCAAAAGTTAGGGGCGCACTGAAATTATGGCAAGGGTTATTAGCCCCCTAACTTTTGATTGCAAAGTCTGACATTGACCCCCTTTTCAGGAGTTGACCTAGAGCCCACCAAGGTCATGCATATCAAGTTTGGTCAATGTCAGACCTTGCAATACACTGTAAGGCACTGTAAGGCTACTGTCCTGCCTCACTTCCAGTGATGAAGCTAAGCTATGCTAACGGAGCATCTATTCCCAAAGCTAAAATGCACGCACAGAGACAAAAAAGGTATGCATCTTCTTGTCTAACTCCAGGGAAGATGTTAAATAAGCTAATTTCCCAAAATAGTGGAGTTATCCTTTAACCATTTCATTACTGACGGTCAATCGATGTCTAATGTTGGGGGTTTGGCTGAGGCTTATTTACCCTTTATACGGGTGGATGGCCTCAAGTCAAGAGTTTTATTTGTCACGGCATACAAGTATACAATGAAATGCGGGTGGTCTTGCCCGCAACGATGTGCAATACAGTAGTAACAACATATAATAGAATCCAATAAAACAACATTGTGCAATAAACAGTAACATAGTAGGGCATATCGGTATTTGTACATAAGTTATTTACAGAGCATGGAGGACATGCTAGGTCCTGTGGTAGTGCATACACTGTTAGCTACGGATGAGGCACTGTGTCTTTCTGTACATTGCTATTTTATACAGTCTCAGGTTATACTATACCAGTGGCGGCCCGTACATTCTTCTCCATGGGGGGCGCTATAGCAAACATTTTGCAAACATGTACCACGCATTGGCGAATATTTAATTAGGTACAACTATCACCATTGCCATCAATCAATATATGATCACAGTCAGTCAAATGCAGCCAATATGCCCTACACAATCAGAGAGAGAGTGAGAGAGAGAGAGAGAGAGAGAGAGAGAGAGAGAGAGAGAGAGAGAGAGAGAGAGAGAGAGAGAGAGAGAGCGCGAGTGAGAGAGAGAGAGAGATATCGCAACTCTACCTTGTTGTTAAGTTGGCAGCAGGCAGAAGGGCTTGATAAAGTATATCCACTCCACTGTCCAGACTGTGTTGATGTCCATTGTCCATCCATGTCCACACTGCATCCATATATAGCTTGTTGTTAGCCAACAAGTACTGTGTGAGTGAAGAGCTGTGTCTTTGTCCATTTCCGCGTCGAACAGCCTGCAAACTACCTGGCGTTCCTATCGCCATGCTCTAAGACAAACTCTAACCTTAACCAACTTTGAAAGAGTGCCTAAGCTTAACCGCCGAAAGAACTTGCCGTCACGCTCTAAGACAAATAGCTGCATCACAACAACACAACAGCATAGAGAGAATATCTACTGTAACTAACCAGAAACTGGCGTTGGCCAATCAGAGAGAGCGTCTCCGTGAAATGCGGCTACGGAAAAAACTGACGTCGGCCAATCAGAGAGCGTCTCCGAGAAATGCGGCTACGGAAATTATAGACGCTGCTGCTTAGGCCGCTTCAAAACGCGCCCGTGTTCCATCATAATACATCATATTTCAACGCACAGCGCGTTACGCACTGATTGGCTGCGACGGATACAGCGATGAAACAGTGCACGGCGTGCACGCACACTCAGAGCGCTATTGCCTCTAGCCCGAGAGAAATACGGCTAGGAGAAATGCGGCTACGGTAATGGAACGTATTCTCTATCAGACAGTGAGTCACTTCCTGTTCAGGAAAACGATTATTTATATTTGATATATTAATGTTATATTGTGCATTGGAAACACAAACATACTTAAAATGAGTAAATATTATTCATTTTAAACATGTTTATATTATTTATAGGGCTATAAAACTAAAAACTAAAAAAAATATTTCTTATTCTTCTCTCTTTTAACCAGGGTTAACCAGGGGGGGCGGCACCCGAGTGCCCCTAGTGGCCAGCCGCCACTGTACTATATTATTTTTAAAGTGACCTTTCCTTAGTGGCCATAAGTGTGGGCGTGTGCAGCATGAGTGTGTGCTTGCTCATGTTAAAGTGGCTGCTAGTGTGTGAGCATGTACAGTGTGTGTATCGTGTGTGTGCTCATGTGTGCTTGAGTGAGGAGAGTTCAGTGTTCAAGGCTCTGATGGCCTGGGGGAAGAAGCTGAGCCGAAGCCTCTCTGTCCTAGTAGCTGGGGTTCGCAGGCGTCTGCCTGACCTCAGCAGCATGAACAGGCTGTTGTTGGGGTGGTGTGGGTCTTTCATTATTCTGCAGGCTCTGGATTTGCACCTCTTGTTGTATAGAACCTGCAGGGGTGGTAGTGCAATACCCGTGGTACGCTCGGCTGAGCGCACCACTCTCTGTAGGGCCTTCTTGTCCTGTGCCGTGCTGTTTCCATACCAGGCAGTGATGTTTCCAGTCAAGAATCTGCTCTCTACAGCTCCGGAGTAGAAGGACTGGAGTATCTTCCCAGATACTCTGAACTTCCTTAACTGTCTCAGGTGGTAGAGGCACTGCTTCGCCTTTTTTACGACTGAGTCTATGTGTGTTGACCATGTCAGATCCTCTGAGATGTGGACCCCCAGGTACTTAAAGCTGCTCACCCTGTCCACGGTAGCCCCGTTTATCCTCAGTGGTGTGTGTGTCTCCTGCTGTCCTCTCCTATAATCCACGATCAGCTCCTTGGTTTTACCAATGTTCAGGAGCAGGCTCTTGTCCTGGCACCAGCGCTCCAGTACCTCAACCTCCTCCCGGTAGGCCTTCTCGTCGTTGTCCGAGATCAGCCCCACCACCACTGTGTCATCCGCAAACTTCACTATGGAGTTGGAGCTGAACTTGGCCACACAGTCGTGTGTGTATAGTGAGTACAGCAGGGGGCTCAGAACACAGCCCTGGGGGGACCCGATGCTCAGGGTGATGGTGTTGGAGGTCTGACCCCCCACCCTGACCGCCTGGGGCCTTTCGCTCAGAAAGTCCAGTATCCAGGCGCTCAGAGCGGAGCTCAGACCCAGCTCGATCAGCTTGTCCACCAGTCTGGTGGGGACTATGGTGTTGAACGCTGAGCTATAGTCAATGAACAACAGTCTCACATAGCCCCCCTTCTGGCGGTCAAGGTGAGAGAGGGTGCTGTGCAGTACCTGGGAGACCGCATCGTCAGTGGACCTGTTTGGCCTGTATGCAAATTGCATGGGGTCCATATCACTGGGGAGGGAGGCACAAATGTGATCCTTGACCAGCCTCTCGAAACATTTCATGGCCACAAAGATGAGTGCCACCGGTCTGTAGTCGTTGAGACATGTTGGGGAGGGTTTCTTTGGTACAGGGATGATGGTAGACATCTTGAAGCAGGCAAGGACCACTGACTCTGCCAGGGATTGATTAAATATGGCGGTGAACACAGGGGCTAGCTGGTTGGCACAGGACTTAAGTATGC
Organism: Notolepis coatsorum; assembly: GCF_963971535.1. Lineage (NCBI taxonomy): Eukaryota > Metazoa > Chordata > Actinopteri > Aulopiformes > Paralepididae > Notolepis > Notolepis coatsorum. The sequence goes on along the minus strand of NC_140172.1, from coordinate 46,622,502 downwards.
GTCCTGTTACACCATCTGGGCCAGCAGCTTTTCTGGGGTTCACCTGCATAAATGCTCTTCTCACACTGTGTTCCGACAACAAGAGAGCGTCCCCCCCCCCGCGCGGGTTCCCCCCCCCCCCCCCCCCCCCCTCCACTAGCGGCGCCACTGTCTACACCAAACCGAGCGTAGAAAGAGTTGAGTTTGTCCGCGAGAGAGGCGTCGTCGCTCCCCATTGAGGGGGCGCTGACTTTGTAGCCAGTTATTGTCCTCAGTCCCTGCCATAAGCCTCTTGTGTCGTTTTGTGCCATTTGTGTCTCCAGTTTATCGGCATATGTCCGTTTTGCAAGTTGTACAGCCTTGTAGCCTTGTACTCCTCCATGTTTCCTGACTCTCTGCCCAGGTTGTAGGCAGTGGTACGAGAGTTCAGAGCTGCTCTGATAGTACTGTCCACCCACGGTTTCTGGTTTGGGAACACCCGCACCTTCTTTGTGCGGACAATACTGTCAGCGAGTGTTGTTATGAAGCATACAACGCTGTCCGCGAACTCGCTGACGTCACTGGCGCTTCCTTGAAACATATTCCAGTCCGTATCCTCGAGCGCGTCCTGAAGCGTGGCCTCTGATTGGTCGTCCATTTTTTTGTCTCACGTGACACGACGGCGTCACGTGATCTTTGTTTGTATGCGGGGTAGAGGATAATGGCGTCGTGGTCGGATGAGCTTGTAGCCCCCGTCAATGGTGGAGCCGCTACAGCCTTGTAGCCGGCTCTGAACGGGGTGTAGCAGTGGTCGAGTGTGTTTGCCCCCCTTGTGGAGCAGGCGATGTGTTGAAAAAAGGACGGCATCACTTTTTTCAAATTGGCCTGATTGAAATCACCAGCTACGATCATCGCTGCGTCCGGATGTTTAATTTGATGTTTGTTGAGATTAGCCTTAGCTTAGCCTTAGCTTAGTCCTTAGCCTGACGACAGGGCTAAGGACAGGTGTGCATTTATGAATCTATGAATTGAAAATGGGGGATCCTGATGTAGACAGGACAAACGTTTTTCTCTGGTCTGCATCCCCTTAACAATTGTGTGTATTGGGCTGTGGTAAGTGTGCCCATTCTGCAATATGTTAATAAAGTTTTCGTTCATTCATTCATTTATCCCTTACATGGGTGCACAGGTGTGCCGCAGTGGAGGCTATTGCATGATTACTAGTGGAGCAGTGCTTCACTAGTAATAGACTTTGGTCAGCAGCCGCCACTGGTGTTCCGTGCTTGGAGAAGCAGGTGGCATCGGTCCTTTGCCCTGACATGGTAGAACGGTATCCCGCCTGGCCGACGCCAAGAGGCGAGTCGGCTCGGCAGGTGGCTGAGTGGGCTGATGAAGCTTATACCGCAGCAGTACAGAATTTAGCAGCAACTAATAACATTGCTCAATTGGCTGCTTTTCTGTCAAAAATGGTGTCGGGTGGTGGGGCCTTAGGGCCAGCCGACGTCAAAACCATCACGTGAGGTTTTGAGGTTATTCAGCTTTTGACCCAGCCGCAAGCTGTAACCGCAGGGAGGGCTAGGATGCTGTCGACGCTTGTCCACAGGCATCTTTGGTTGGAGTAATCTCCCCTTGAGGAGGAGAGGAGAGTTTTCCTCCTCAGGGCTCCCCTCTCCGTGGATGGACTTTGGTCTGTCCACGGAGGAGCGGGCGGTATTTGACCTGGGCTCCACGCCGCCTCACACCAGGCAGCCAGAGGTGAGAGCACGGCCTCGCCAGCGGCTGCGGCGAGGCCCCCGGCCAGTGGCCATGTGTCCCCCGCCTGAGATGACCTGGACACAAGGAGAACAGGTTGTCACGGTTCCGACAGCCTCGGCGGCCGAGGGATCGGTTATATTAGATGGGCACGCCCTGAAAAACCGTTACCATCTAGCTGTGTCTAGCATGCTCTCCGGTTACTCACCCCCGCTACACTAAGGGACTCAAGGCTCTGATTTGTCCCCTTTGGCTGCGGGCCGTGTTCTTCCGGTGAAGCGCAAGCGGCCCCACATATTGCTTCTCATGGAGACAGGGGCTGACACCCAGCTGCTAGCTAGGCCTGGGTCTGTCTATGAGAATGCTGTGCTGTCAGGAGGCTCCCACGCCACATGTCCTGCGTCTGTGTTTGGTGAGCCTGGTGTTGTATCTGTCGACGGAGCAGGGTTCCCTGTATGTAAAATGTTTTGTCAGAGGGGGAATCCTAGGCCCAGGAGGTTGCAGCGTGGGTTCCCCCAGCCCCTCCTCGCCAGGCCGGGTATTACGTTAGTGCCTCCCCTGGCCGGACGTCCGGTGTTAGTCAGTCAGGCACGCATAATTTGGGTGGTAGTAATATCACTACAGGGCTACGGTGTGTAGGGACTCACCCTATCGGGCAGCGTGGGGACCACACACCATGCATGTCCAGCTGCAGAGCAGGCAGTCCTCAGCAAGCTAAGCTGGGAAGATGCTCAGCGGGGGAGCCTATGTCACCAGGGCTGATGGCCGCTCCCCCGTATCAGACCGCCCCTTTCTGTCGGGATCCGCCCCTTGGGTGCGATTGCCTCGTTGGTAGAGTCAGGGTGCGATATCCCGGCTCCACGAGACACCCTGCTCGCGCGGTTGGCGAGACCAGGGTTGACAACGCACAGCGGGAGGGATCGGGCCACCTGTCTACGATCCCTAGCGGACCAGCGCCAGTTGGCGGTGGAGGCGCTTTGGGATTTTTACCACGTATCACTACAGTAGTGCCATATGTCGGTGTGGATGGAGAGAACGCTGAGGGCGGCGCTTGTGTTACAGTTTGCACACCCCCGCCCTCCGTTTTTGGGTTTGGTACAGACTCTATTGTCAGAGTTGGTGGCAGTGACAGCCCTGGCCGAAGAGATTCGTTTTCTGGTGGCGAAGCAGGCCATCGTCGTGGCCCCATGGGAGGACGCGATGAGTGGCATTTACTCCCGATATTCTCTGGTGCCCGAGAAATCGCCCCCCCCGGGTGTCAGACCCATACTGGACGCTTCTATACTTTAAGCAAGTGGCTTGTCCTTCCGCGTTCCAGTTTTGCGCTCTGATTGGCCACGCACGTTTCTGGTCATGTGACATGTGCGCCAATCGTGGGACGGCAAGTTTTTGGACGGTTAAGCTTAGGCGCTGGCGATAGAACGCCTGCCCTGATTCCAAACTCTAACCTTAACCAACTGCGAAAGAGTCGCCTAAGCTTAACCAGTGATAAACTAGGCGTTAGGTAGTTTGCAGCCTGTTAGACCCGGAAATAGGCGCAGAACTTGCCGTCCCACGATTGGCGCACATGTCACATGACCAGAAACGTGCGTGGCCAATCAGAGCGCAAAACGGGAATGCGGAAGGACAAGCCAATTGCTTAAAGCATAGACGCATACTGGACCTGTCCCATGGAAGGTTCGGAATGTTGACCCATCTGTTAAGCGCTGTCAGGTGGGAGACTGGTTCACCTCCATAGACCTGAAGGATGTGTATTTCACATCCCAATCTTCCCTCCTAGGACATACCTACGCTTCCTGTTTCAGGGCTTAGCGTACGAGTACCAGAGGCTGCTGTTCGGCTACTCTCTGGCTCCTCGAATCTTCACCAAGTGCGTGGAGACCGCGCTGCATCGTCAGGGGATACGAATTTTATTCTACCCTGGACGGCGTTCTGGTCCTCAGCCGGTCAGAGAAGATCGCCAGGTCTCATACCAGGCAGGTGGTGGAATTCCTCACCAGCCTGGGTTTTGCTGTAAACTGGAAGAAGGGTACTACTCTTCCCAGTCAACGGGTGGAGTACTTGGGCTTAATTCTTAGCTCAAGGTCTATGTGGCCATCCCGCTCAGAGCGGCGGCGGGAGGATATTCTCGGCACGCTCGGTAGGTTCCGTCTTGGCAGGACGGTTGCGGCGCTGTCCGTGATGCGCCTGCGCGGTATTATGGCATCTGCTCGCGCTGTGGTCCCTCTTGGCCTCCTCTTCATGAGGAGGATACAGAGGTGGGTTTTTCAGTGTGAAAATAGACCCTGTGAGAGTCAAGTGGAAGCAGCTGAAGGTTCCCATGTCAGTACTGGGGGACCTCGCCCTCTGGGGGGGGCCTGGGGCCCTCACCAGCGGGGTCCCCATGGGCAGCAGGCTGTCACACGTCACGGTCTTCACCGACACCTCCCTAACGGGATGGGGGGGACGTGTCGGACCGACGCAGTAGGGGGCAGCTGGCAAGGACCATGCTGCCCGGTCTGCACTACATATCAATGTGTTGGAATTGAAGGCAGTGCTTCTAGTCCTCGGACAGCTCGGCCATCATGTGATGGGCGAGCATGTTCTGATCAGGACGGACAGCACGACGTAGGCGTCGTATGTCAACAGACAGGGAGGAGTACGCTCCCCCCGTCTCCACCGGGCGGCACCCGATTCGGTCCGTGGCCGCCCGGGATTCTATACGCGTTTCCCCCCATACACCTTATAGCTGAGCTGTTGGGGCGGGTATGTCAGGAGCGTAGGACTTTGATCCTGGTCGCGCCGGACCGGGGCACAGCTGTGTGGTTCCCGGCCCTGATTCAGCTCTTGGTGGCCCCGCCGTGGCCTGTTCTGTGGTCACCTCTCTTAGGCACGCGGAACTCTGTTTCTGCCTCCTGTTCTGGGGCAGCCTCTAATGGCTTGGCTGCTGAAAGGGTGAATCTGGAGGGGATGTGTCTTAACTCGACTGTGGTTAACGCCATCCGCGTGCTCTGTGCTCCGTCCACTACCGCGGCTTACGCAGGGAAGTGGCGTATGGTTCGAGAGTGGTGTGAGGTTGGGGGCCTGGACCCGGTGTCATGCCCCCTGGACTCGGTTCTGGCCTTCGCCAGTCTATCCTGGCTACGCGGTCGGCCTCGACAGTGAAGGTATACGCTGCAGCTATATCTTCTTGTCTGTGGGCTTTGAGTGTAACGTCCCCAGGCCCAGCCATTGCTGGGCCGGTTATGATAAAGACATTGGACATTCCCTACCTCCTGACAGTGGTCTCCTACCTGATCTGCTACCTCCCTCCAGTGGCCAGATGAGCCAGATGGTGCAGGCAGCCATTTTGGTCTCGTTTAAAATAATAGAGTTAATTTCTACTTATTTATTATTTTGGGCCATCCCTGCCTTGTTTGATGTCGTCTACCTGTCTGGTTGTTGTGTGTGATATTGCTTTTTGTGTCTAGTTTGGTGTTTATTTGATTCTGTGTTTTGGCCTGGCCTTGCCAGGTGTTGCTCATTATATTTAGTCTCTGTATTTAAGTGTGGGTCTGTCCTCACTTCCTTGTGGCGTCATTTCCTCCAGTACCCTGTGTTGTTCCCGTATCGTGCCTGTGCCTGTGTCCTATCATGTGAGTTGTTGTCCAGTCAGTGAGCTTGTTCTTCTGTTTGTTTTGTTAGCTTTGTTTGATGCTCTTTGTTTTTCGTGATCAGTCCGTGTTTGTTCCAGAGCCAGCCCGGCTGTGCCTCCTTTGTTTTGTAGTTTCGTTGTTAGTAAATATCCATTCCTTAAGCTTCACCCCTCGTCTCTGCCTCGTTCCTTCTCCCTTGTCTGCATACTGTGTTCTCCCCTTCATTAGCATTCCCAATCGTAACATTGAGGGCAGAACACTGTTCTGCCACCCTCTCGTGGGACGTTTCCTGCTTGGCGCACGGCGTCTCAAGCCTGTGGAACGCTCTCTGTCTCCGAGTTGGGACCTCCAACTGGTCCTAGGACGGTTGTCGGAGGCCCCGTTTGAGCCTCTTGAGCAGGCGCCGTTGGATCGAATGTCTTTAAGACCGCGTTCCTTTTGGCCATCACCTCCGCTAAGCGTGTGGGTGAGCTGTGTGCTCTCTCGGTGTGGTCTGAGTGCCTGTCTATTCAGGCCGATAGCAGTGCGACTCTGAGGCCTAATCCGGTCTTCGTGCCAAAGAATATGTGGAGCTCTTATCGCTCCAGGGATATTGTGCTTCAGGCTTTTCAACCTCCTCCTCACGTTAGTGAGTTGGAGGCGAGCCTTCACCTGTCGTGTCCTGTCCGTGCACTGAAGGTTTACCTTAGTCGCACGTGGGATCTCAGGGCTTCCGATAAACAGTTTTTTGTTACGGTGGCTCTCACGCGGGTAAGGCGCTGTCCAAGCAACGCCTGTTGCATTGGTTGTGCGAGGGCATTGCCCTTTGCTACACGTTGGCTGGACAGGTTCCCCCCGGGGGCGTCAGGGCACACTCCACTCGTGGTGTGGCGGCCGCCGCTGCCCTGTTGGGGGGGCCTCGGTAGAGGACATCTGCGCTACGGCCTCCTGGTCCTCCCCGGGGCCTTTCGTTAGGTTTTACCTCACTGGGCCCCGCCCCCTCCCAATGTAGTCTCCTCCCCCTCGTTAAATTAATTTAATCAGATACCTGGTTGAAAGTGAAATGCTGTGAACATCCCTGCATTAAATGAATGGAAGTGTAAGACAAATTCAGTATAAATTCACTTTATGTAGCAGTATAGCATTAACATGTTCATATTTATTGAAATCTTACAATTCATACATAAATGTTGAATTAATTGAAAATGGGGGAAGAAGTCCGTCTCTGGCTTCCTTTGTTTGTACGAGGAAGTCAGAGGTAAGCGACAGCTGTGATTGGAGGATCAAGAAAAGAGGGCAGGGTTTTGAGACAGGTCCATTGTGTATTGCGCCATACTGTATTGTACCCATTCTGCAATCTGTTAAAGTTAGCAATCAATCAATGTATTACCATAGTGTCTTTATACCTTCATCACTGTACATATTAATACTACAACTCAAGAAGAATCAAGAGGTTTATTTGTCACATACATACAGTGAAATGCGGGTGGTCATGCACGCATTGATTGTGCAAAATACAATAAAAATAGGCATAGAAAAAAGAATAGGTAACACAATATATGCATGATAAAAAAAGATATGCCAAGTTCGTGAAAAACTGGTTCCTATGTACACTACAATACAATATACAATTGTAACTCTTAATGTATCTAAACTATACAATACCTCCTCCTTCCTTTAAAGTGACATTTTGTTTAAAGTGATCTGTACTGTACATCTGATTAGTATTGTATATTACTATTGCACTTTACTATTACATTTGCACTCTCCTTTATCCGGGAAGGGTCGCTGTTCTTCTTCTTCTTCGGGTCGCAACCGTCTTCCAGTCTGACTTCCTGTGCTAACGTTCTAATCTACACTGCTGCCACCTGTTGTCACGGAGGGGAATTGCAACCATTTTGTAAAAATTTATAAAATAAAAAAAAAATGGGAAAATCCGGGAACGGGATGACGGCGGGAAGGAAGGTTGAAATTCGGGACAATCCCGGGAAAATCGGGATGGTTGACAGCTATGGACTCCCCTCCTCCCTGGCGGGGGCTTTGGGGCCCTCAGGGGGTGCATTTGACATGGCCACACGTCCGCTCTGCCCCTTTTGATCTCAATAGGCAGAGCGAGACGCGATTGGCCAGTATGATAATATAACGAAGGTTATCCTATAACCCTAGTTATATGTCCAGCATTGTTTGTTGATCTGTCTAAAGCTTTTGATTCTGTGGATCATGCATTGCTACTGCAGAGGCTTGGCTGCATAGGTCTTGGTAAATAGGCTTTGATTTGATTTAAAAACTATCTATATGAAAGAACTCAGTGTGTTTCAGTAGAAGATTATACCTCAGCTGCTCTTACTGCAAACAAAGGTGTTCCACAAGGTTCTATTTTGGCCCCTGTCTTATTCTTCATCTTTATAAATGAACTAGGAAATGGGATAAACCCAGCACGGTTTCATTTATATGCCGATGATACAGTTATTTACACAGTGGCTTCCTCTTTAACTCAGGCCATAGAGCTTCTACAGGATGCTTTTAATACACTGCAACACTCCTTGCTAAGGCTAAGACTGGTCCTTAATGCAAAAAAGACCAAGTACATGACCTTCTCTCGCTCTCAAGCTAATACAGCTGTTCCTCTGATTCTGACACTGGAAGTGTCATGCCTTGACAAAGTAGCATCCTGTAAATATCTGGGCATATGGATTGATGAAAAGATGGCCTTTGATGTTCATATTGGGAACCTACTGAGAAAACTTAGACCTAAACTGGGCTTTTTCTTCCGGTTAAAGAAATGTTTCCCGTCTGAAGCCAGGAAGAGAATTGTGCAGAGTTCCTTTCTGTCTGTATTAGACTATGGCGATGTGATCTACAGTATATGCATGCTCCTTCCTCCCTGCTTAAAAAGCTGGATTCTGCGTACCATACTGCCATACGTTTTGTAACAGGTGCAGGCTCTCGCACCCACCACTGCACTTTGTATCAGTCCTTAGGATGGTCCTCTCTGTACCAAAGAAGACAATCACACATGTTGATTTTTATCCTTAAGTCATTGCTAGGTAAGCTGCCCTTATATATCTCTAGACTTCTGTCCTTTTATACTTGCTTTTTTAATACGAGACAAGCAGCAAATGGGATGCTTTTAAATGTTCCTTTGATGCAGTCAGAGCTTGGTAAAGCTGCATTCTCCCACTATGCTCCTTTTTTATGGAATACGCTGCAAGTAAAACTTTGTCTTCTAGAGGCACTTCCTACTGTAAATGCTTTTAAAGGTATGCTACGATTAGCCCTTCATGAAACATGTAACTGTTTTACCTGATACTATTGCTGATGTGATTATGTTCCTTGCCACTGCACAAATGGCCTTCTGTATTTATATTTGAATAGTTTTTTGTTTAATGCCCTGTTTTATGTTGAAACTTGTTGTGTGCCGTGTTGGTCAGGACTCCCTGGAAGAAGAGATTTTGTATCTCAATGGGACATTCCTGGATAAATAAAGGATACAAAAAATTAAATATGAATACTGGCTGAGCGTCTCGCTCTTCAGCGCCCTGAGGTCCCTTGGATGTTTTCCAAGTATGGAATTCGAACTTGGAAGGGTGTAAACGTGACCACTCCCGGCGTCTTGTAGAGGCACGCACGGGAGTAGGCGTGGTCACGTGCAAGTGAGGTGTATGTGAAGTTTTCCACGGGCACAGTAGGTGCTGGAGAGATGATATCTCAGAGCGAGACGCTCAGCCTGTCAGTCTGTCATTGTTACACCTTACAATGAAAATAGTACTTAGCCCTGATTAGCTGGAAATAAAACCTGCATTTGAAAGACCTGATAACTACACACACCAATCATGGCCTGCGGTACCTGGGTGTGAGTGACTCCCTCGAACGCATTACTCTCACTGTTTTTTTTATTACATTTTTTTACTAAAAATCCTCGGATCATTGAAAACTGTTGTAAAACTAACAAATGCAAATAAAAATATATTGAAAAAAATAAGAAAATAGTACTTAGCGCTGCATCTAATTCCCAGCTGTACTAGTCTCTCCCTCCCTCTCTCTCTCTCATACACATGCATTCTCTACCTATCTCTATCTTTATCCTGGGGCCATCTGATGACAATGTATGATCCGATGACATGTATATAGGGAAAGACTCATGGGTGAAGAAATGGATAAATTGCCAATGTTGATATATTACACAGTAGGTGATGTCATACTGTATGCAGAGTGTAAATGATTAGTATGAACAGTAAGTGTAAGACGGATAGGAACACATGTATGAAATTATGTATAATGGCATTATTCCTCTGTAAAACGTGCTTCACTCAATCAGAAGCAGCGGTGGTCGAAATACCTGAGGCGACATGCGACGCCACCACCACAACTGCCAGCAGACCCGGATTTGGCTACCGGGAAAGTTGGGACAATTCCTGATGGCCTGCAGTCATGTAGGCTATTAAGCATGTTAAAGCTGCAGTGTGGAACTTTACATATAAATGAACATCTGTTACATTTAAGCCCTGGTAAACAACAATACCCTGAAGACTCTGGCAAGAGCACTCATTCAAGGGTACTACAACTATGCTTTACATTTACATTTAGTCATTTAGCTGACGCTTTTATCCAAAGCGACTTACAAGTTCTGTACGACAGGTCATCAGGAAGGGTACAACTCTATCAGCTGAGTAACAATATTCATCAAAGTGTTGCGTGTTACAGTGTAGGTTAGTTTATTAGGACAAGTGCATGACAGTAAGGTTAGTTAGGGTTAGATTTTTTTTTTTTATTATTATTATTATTTCAGATAATGGTTGAAGAAGTGCGTCTTTAGTCGACGGCGAAAGATTGGACGGGATTCGGCTGTCCTAACTGGGGTGGGTAGTTCATTCCACCATTGTGGGGCAAGGACTGAGAATAGGCGGCTTCTCTTTGATGACCCTCCCGGAGCTTGGATAGGAGTAGGTCTGAGGCGGCCAGAAGATGCAGAGCGTAGGGGTCTTGAGGGTGTGTAGTTAGAGACCATTGACCGGAGGTAGGCGGGAGCGGTTCCCTTTGCCGCACGGTATGCTAGGTCGAGGGCCTTGAAGCGGATACGTGCAGCAATGGGGAGCCAGTGCAGGTCCCTAAGAAGTGGGGTGACATGGGCCGACTTCGGTAGGTTTGAGATCAGGCGGGCCGCTGCATTTTGAATGAGTTGAAGAGGCTTGGTGGCAGTGGCCGGGAGGCCAGCTAGCAGTGCATTGCACCTCATGGTACCAAAGCACCTCAAAGGCACTAAAAACAAGATTACAAACATCACAAAACAAACTGGTCAGACTACTGCTTGACCTTACTCCTAAAACCCACCTCACCCCTGCCCATGTTGACAACCTAGGATGGCTTAGAGTAGACAACAGAGTACAGCTACTTGCAATGGGCCTGGTCTACAAGATACACTACACCACTAAGGTACCCATGGACCAATGTACAGTTTCTTCCCCCTCAAATGTATATACTCTCTTTTAGAAACTCTGTCTCTTAAACAGTACTGTATATTTGTATGTCGTGTATGTCATAAATGTCATTATGAATTTAAAATGGGGGACCCTAATGTAAACAAGAAGAAAGTCTTTCTATGGTCGGCATCCCCTTAACAATTGTGTGTATTGAGCCGTAGTCAGTGTTGGGAAAGTTCACTTTCTACATGAACTAGTTCAGTTCACAGTTCACAATTTTTAAAATGAACTAGTTCAGTTCATAGTTCATAATTCAAAATTTTGAACTAAAGTTCATAGTTTCAAAAATGAACTAATTTAGTTCTTTTTTGATATATATATTTTTTTTATATAGATTTTTCACGTACAGTTACTTACATTACAAAAACACACATTGGGACAATGGGGGGGGGGGGTCCTCCAGTTCATCTCTATGCCATCATCCACACCATAAGCAAGCAAAAACAAAACAAAAAGAAGCAAGCAAAAAGGAAAAGCAAACCATCTCTATACCACATTTGTAAAAATTGAGGCTTATCCCCCCCCCCCCCCCGAACCACCTCCAATGTACAGTCCCCCCCACCTACCCAACCTCCTCCAATGTACAGTTTCTATGTCAAATGTATATAGGCCTACTCTCTTTTCTGGACTCTTTTTGTATCACAAACAGTACTGTATTTGCAAATCTGGTATGTCATAAATGTATAGATGTAGCAGTACTGTCTATCTGTATGTCATGTATGTCCTGATTAATTGAAAATGGGGGACCCTGATACAGACAGTACAGCTCAATACATACAATTGTTAAGGGGATGCAGACCAGAGAAAGACTTTCGTCTTGTTTACATCAGGGTCCCCCATTTTCAATTCATGACTGAGCTGTATACTGTACCCATTCTGCAATATGTTAATAAAGTGTTCAATCAATCAATCAATCACTTGGCCCCAGAACCTGGATAAACACTTAGATTCCCAAAAGTAGTGATAGACTGTAGCCTGTAGGTACCCAGGTCTGTTTGACATTTCGAACATAAAGGAGATATTGAACAGCCCATTTTGTTAGTTCTTTTTTCAATACGTTGCTGCAAACTATTATTTGTAAAAAATATTGAACCACACAGACAGCAATCAGAATACTGGCATTTCCATAACGCTTTGCACCGCGCATTCAGTCCACACTGCAGCTTTCATCTCTACAGTATATTTTCAAAAACATGAGGAACAACTTTGCTTGAATTGTCTTTATTATGAAAACTAAAACAGGACGTTTGCATATTCTCAATGTTGCTGTCGACGTCGTCGCGTCGATGTGGGGACTTGCTTCTTCAAACCGGGTGGACAAAGTTTACAGACAAACGTTAGATTGTTTCCGTCTGAGTCAGTACTGACTTTAACGTTAAACTATTTTAAATCCCCAAGCGCCGACATCTAGAGGTAGAGTTCTCTGAGCGAGTGCTGCTCTCGACCTGCTGCTGCGCAGCTCTGGGCTTCTGCTCGCAGACGCAGATTCAGCTGTTGTTGTGATGAGTCTGATGACGTAGCAGGGGGTGTACAGGCGCGTTGCCAGATCGGTTGGTTTTCCACATAATTTTAAAGCCTGTTTACGGTGTGTTTTAACAGGGGTTTCGGCTGAAATACATATGAAATCTGGCACATCTTTGAACGCCGTTATAACAGTGCTGAGAATGAACGCACTTTTGAACTCCGTTACACAGCGCTGAGAATGAACGCGTTCTCAATTACGTTCATTTAGCGGATAATCAGTACGTTCAGTTCACGTTCGCCCAAAATACGAACGCGTTCATGAACGATCGTTCATTGAACGCGTTCAGGTACATCACTGGCCGTAGTGTATTGTACCTATTCTGCAATCTGTTAACAAAGTTTTCAATCAATCTATCCCTTGCGAAATGAGTTTACACAATGATGATTAAACCCATCAGCACCAGGGGACTCTCTGTATTTCGCAGTATACCAGAGTAGTGTCTGTGTAGACATTCCCACACCAGTAGCGGCTGCTGGTTCTCTCTCCACTAGGGGCGCTATACCAAAACATTTTGCAAACATGTACAGTACCACGCAACCGACTCATGGCAAGACGTGAGCGATTCGACTCACGCTCACAGCAATGAATCGGCTCTTATGAACGAGTCGCTCAGCTGTTACTACAACAACACACAACCAGTCAAATAAAGTATAGTCTAATTCACAACTTGAAACACAATATATAAATAGAAAAGTTAGAAACAAAACTCGCTCTGTCTCCAAACACACGCAGATCTCTCCCTCTCTCTCTTTCTCTCTCTCACACACAGCGCGACGTGGAATCGATTCGTTACAACACAATCAGACCTAGTATATGTAGTATTATATACCAAGAATAACTTCAGTATGAGTACAGGGCTGTACACATATTTAGCATATTGTTAAACGAGCCAAGGCTAGCTATTAAACTATCGATATGAATCGAAAATCTGGGACCCTGATGTAAACAAGACAAACGTCTTTCTCTGGTCTGCATCCCCTTAACAATTGTGTGTATTGAGCCGTACTGTATTGTACCCATTCTGCAATCTGTTAATAAAGTTTTCATTCATTCAAACATAGACGATATTGAACAAGCCATAATCCACGTATTTTCAATCCAAAAGAAGAGAGAGAGAGAGAGAGAGAGAGAGAGAGAGAGAGAGAGAGAGAGAGAGAGAGAGAGAGAGAGAGAGAGAGAGAGAAGCGTTATCTGAGTGGCTGAGAGAGAGAGAGAGAGAGAGAGAGAGAGAGAGAGAGAGAGAGAGAGAGAGAGAGAGAGAGAGAGAGAGAGAGAGTTGGCTTGTTGATAAAGTATATCCACTCCATGGCATTGTCCATCCAGCCTGTGTTGATGTCCATCCATTGTCCATGCATGTCCCTCCACACTGCATCCATAATATAGCTTGTTAATAGCCAACAAGTACTGTGAGTGCCTTTGTCCATGTCCGCCTCGAACAGCCTGCAAACTACCTGGTGTTCTATCGCCATGCTCTAAGACAAACTCTAACCTTAACCAACTTTGAAAGAGTGCCTAAGCCTAACCGTTGAAAGAACTTGCCATCACGCTCCAAGACAAATATCTGCATCACACAACACAACAACAGCATAAACTCATGTTGCAAACTGCGGTTACGGAAAGTACCGCGTCGGCCAATCAGAGAGCTTTTAGACGTTCGGCTGCTTGCTAGGTCGTTTCAAACCAGCGCCCGAGTTCCATCATAATACATCATATTCAACGCAAAGCGCGTAGCTGCGACGGATACAGCGATGAACCAGTGCACGGCGGGCACGCGCACTCCAGGCGCAATTGCACCTAGCCCAGAGAGAAATACGGCGAGGAGAAATGCCTGCGGCTACGGTAATGAAAAGGTCTATATCAGACAGAATCGTCACTTCCTGTTCAGGAAAACTATTATTAATCTTTGTAAAATTAAGTTATATTGTGCATTGGAAACACAAACATACTTAAAATGAGTAAATATTATTCATTTTAAACATGTTTATATTATTTATAGGGCTATAAAACAAAAAACAAAAAAGTAATTTTTTCTTCTTCTCTCATTTAACAGGTGGGTCGGCGCCCTAGCGCCCCCGGTGGCGAGCCGCCACTGACTGGCACACTGGTAGTGATGTGTTTTACGTCAACCAGCAATGATTGATTAGTTTGCCAGAGCCTAGAGCGGAAGAGAAGAACAAGAAGAAGAACAACAGTAGAGACGTAGTGAAAAACCTAAGAAGAGTCTGGGAAAAGTTTCTGGAGTGGATTCTCCAGATAGAAAAAGAAACTCTGCATTCAGAGGACAGAATAAAGAAAGAAAAAAAAGCGATCGATAGCGAGGAGAAACGCATATAGCCAGGGCCTCCTCAGGGGGTGTGCGAGCAGTGCGGTCGCACAGGGCCTCGCGGGAAGGGGGGCCTTGCACAAAAATAAAATAAAAAATAAAATAAAAATATCTTTTATTTATTATAATTTTTTATTTTATTTTTTGCAGGGCCCCCCTTCCCGCGAGGCCCTTTTTCATCACAGACCTAAAATCTAGTTTTGCTTATATGCTTATATATTTCACATTAGACACGTTTGTAGAATGTGTCTGACTTTTTCCTGACTCTGAGGCTCTGCAGGCAGCTCTGATGCTCTGCAGGCAGCAGAATTGGTTTCAATGAGGGGAGGGGTTACAGGTAAGGTAGCGTCTGTTGAGTTCATTGTGTGTGTCTGTGTGCGTGCTGGGGGGGGGGGGCGTGAACCGACTCATTGCCAGACGTGAGCGATTCGACTCACGCTCACGGCAATGAATCGGCTCTTATGAACGAGTCGCTCATGACCGACCCATCACTAGCATCTGACTATTTCGCGCGTGCAGCATTGGAGGTTATGCCAGCCAAGATGAAGAGGACATCGTTCGGCAGATGGACTGAAGATGAAAGTTGTTGCATGTTAGACAGTTCAGTCAGGCTAGCCATCCCGGCTAAAGACAGGGACAGCTAGTTAGCTTTAGCTACGTTATAATATTAAGTGTGGTTCAGTCGGGATATAGCCATGATGATGTCGGCTAGTAGCTAGCTTAGCTAAAGGCTAACTAGCGTTAGCTAACCTAGAGACAGCGCGTGCAGCATTGTTATGCCAAGATGAAGAGGATGGTCGTTCGGCAGATGAACTTCGTCAACTCCACGCGGTTGTCTCCATCCTCTTGGACGTTTGGTGAGTTTTTAATGCACTCTATTCTATTCCCGCCGTGGATATATCTCTCTCTCTCTCGGGCCGGCTAGCTATCGTGGCTAAGGCTAACGTTATGTTGGCTAACGTTATGTTGAGCCAGACATGCTCTCTCTCTCTAACACACAAACACACATGCTCTCTCTCTCTCTCTCTCTCTTTCTAACACACACAGACATGCTCTATATCTCTCTCTAACACACAAAATGACATGCTCTCTCTCTATATTTCTCTCTCTTTCTAAGACACATGCAGGGACAGCTAGTTAGCTTTAGCTACGTTATAATATCGAGTGCTAACGTGTGGTTCAGACAGTCGGGATAGCCATGCCGGCTAGTAGCTAGCTTAGCTAAAGGCTAACTAGCGTTAGCTAACCTAGAGACAGCACGTGCAGCATTGTTATGCCAAGATGAAGAGGACAGTCATTCGGCAGATGAACTTCGTCAACTCCACGCGGTTGTCTCCATCCTCTTGGACGTTTGGTGAGTTTTTAATGCACTCTATTCTATTCCCGCCTACTCTCTCTCTCTTGGGCCGGCTAGCTATCGTGGCTAAGGCTAACGTTATGTTGGCTAACGTTATGTTGAGCCAGACATGCTCTCTCTCTCTAACACACAAACACACATGCTCTCTCTCTCTCTCTCTTTCTAACACACACATACATGCTCTATATCTCTCTCTAACACACAAAATGACATGCTCTCTCTCTATATTTCTCTCTCTTTCTAACACACATATACATGCTCTCTCTCTAACACACACACACACACAAACACACATGCTCTCTCTCTCTCTCTCTCTTTCTAACACACACAGACATGCTCTATATCTCTCTCTAACACACAAAATGACATGCTCTCTCTCTATATTTCTCTCTCTTTCTAACACACATATACATGCTCTCTCTCTAACAGACACACACAAACAGACATGCTCTCTCTCTATCTCTCTCTTTCTAACACACACAGACATGCTCTATCTATCTCTCTCTCTTCAATTCAAATGGGCTTTATTTCACATTCTTGTATTTCTCCCAGTAGGTATGGGAGTTTTGAGTTATTGTCCATGTTTTCAAAGTCTCTTTGGGTGTTTGCAATTTGTGGGAAGTATATGTCTTTCTCGATGGCTAGGCTGTGCTCGCTGAGTCTGTACCTAGTCAAGGATCTTCTTAGTATTGGGTCAGTCACAGTGCTCAGGTATTCTGCCACTGTGTACTCTCTGTTTAGGGCCAAATAGCATTTCAATTTGCTCTGGTTTTGGGTTATTTCTTTCCAATGTGTGTGTCTCTCTCTCTTTTCTCTCTCTCTCTCTCTCTCTCTCTCTCTCTCTCTCTCTCTCTCTCTCTCTCTCTCTCTCTCTCTCTCTCTCTCTGGCCTTGCTCTGGTGGAGGGTCAGGGGCATTGCCGGGTCTGTGCAGCGATAACACTGTATATTGACTGTAGAACGGGAGCTCTCTCTCGCTCTCTCTTGCTATATGTTGACTGTATCATGCCCAGCCTCGGGGGGGGGGGGGGGGGGCTCGCGTTTAAATCTTGCTCAGGGCCTCGCATTTCTCCCAGGCGGCCCTGCCTGTAACCTTAGTGGAATGGAGAGTGCTGTTGTGGCTATTAAGCCCTATGGGACATTGTTCTACAGGACATTAAACAAAACTGACTATATGATTATGGTTTGCAACTGTCTAAAGCTGTGGTTGTGTGTGTGTGTGTGTGTGTGTGTGTGTGTGTGTGTGTGTGTGTGTGTGTGTGTGTGTGTGTGTGTGTGTGTGTGTGTGTGTGTGTGTGTGTGTGTGTGTGTGTGTGTGTGTGTGTGTGTGTACAGTGTGTGTGTGTGTGTGTGTGTGTGTGTGTGTGTACACCCATCAAGGTGTATTCCCGTAATGAGACCTACCCATACCTTGGCCACAGGTTTAACATCGCTGGAGAGTGGGGGGAGCAGGTTGAGGAGCTCACTACAGAGTTTCTCCATCGTCTACACCTGACCTGATCTACCTGTCCCCCCTCCCCGTCATCATGAAGTTCCAGGCTGTGAGAGAGTTGGCTCTGGCTAAAATCCAACACCTTTTTGCCAATGTACACATTTTTTCTTTTTGTCACGAGAGAAATGACAAACAAAACTGTTCAGCTGGTCAGAAAGTGGGTAGGCCTCAACACACACTCCACACAGGGCATGATCTTTCTCCCATGTGGAGAGGGAGGGCTGGGAGTCCCCAATGTCGAGTGGACCTACAGTACATAGCCACCTGGCTAGCCCACCTGCTCCACATGCTTAACCATGATGATGTCACCATCAGAGAAATGGCCAGGGCCTCTCTCCTGCTGGATCTACGCAGAAGGAAGATTCCCCTGGCCACCGCAGACCAGAATAACTTCCTCGGCTTCAGGAAGAAAGACTCTTGGAAACTGGACTCTCGGGCGAAAGGCTTCGGGGTCTGGTCTGACTGGCCAGATCTCAATGACCTCTGCAACCAGACTGGAGTTCAGCTGAAATGGACAAGACCAAACACACAGACTGAAGTCCCTGTCTCTGATGAACTTATCACAGACCCCTGTGTGGTTGTGAAGGCCAACATCACAACACCGCAGGAAGAGACTGTCGAACTGCACGGATACTCTGCAAGGAGGGTTCTGCTTAGCATGAAGCAGTCTGAGATCAGGCAGCACTGGTGTGGACTCAGACTACAGGGAAAGCTAGCTTGTTTGGAGTTTGCTGACCACTCGGTCTCACACTCAATGTTTAAGAACGCCGCTGTTGGTGAGGATGTTTTAAAATTTACCATCTAAGCAAGACTGCAGGTATTACCCACTCAATACAATCTGTCCACTTGGTATCCTCAAACTCACAGTCCATTCTGTTTAAACCATCAGGATTCACAACACCTAGAATCCATTGCACACATAACAAACGGATGTAATGCATACAAACATCTGTACATCGCTCGTCATGACCGTATTGTGGACATTGTGTCTGATGCGGTACGGAACATATCACCATCTAGTGCAGCAATGTACAAACATGCCAGAGTGAAACCAGAGTGGTTTGACCTTACCAACAATGTCTTTGCTAACATACCAAATACACCGGATGTTGTTTTTGTTGACACCAGCCACAGGGAGGTGCTGGTCATGGAAGTAGGCTGTACCTTTGATCTGTACATGGACCAGGCCTTCCGGGACAAGTATATCAAATACCAACCACTGCTCAGTGTGATGGCTGACCTTGGGTATAGGTGTAGATATAGTGTACTTATATTCGGAAGTCTTGGCCATGTATACAAATGCACCATGACCGGTCTGAGAATTGCTGCAATGTCTAAAAGAAAAGCCAAACAAATTGCCAAATATTGCTCTGTCTCAGCTATTATTGGCAGCTTAGCCACATGGGGAAGGAGGTGCTATGTGTACCCTTAAGTGTTCAGTGCTGCTTGGCCCGATACATTTGATTCCCTGTTTATGTAATATAATTTGTGGAACCAAATAAAGTATTAAAATGTGTGTGTGTGTGTGTGTGTGTGTGTGTGTGTGTGTGTGTGTGTGTGTGTGTGTGTGTGTGTGTGTGTGTGTGTGTGTGTGTGTGTGTGTGTGTGTGTGTGTGTGTGTGTGTGTGTGTGTGTGTGTGTGTGTGTGTGTGTGTGTGTGTGTGTGTGTGTGTGTGTGTGTGTGTGTGTGTGTGTGTGTGTGTGTGTGTGTGTGTGTGTGTAAGGTACATGTACAATGTGGCCTGGCCTGGGTGGTGTATAACTCCCAGCCTGAATGATTGTCCCAGTCCGGCCCTGACTGCCAGATGCAGCCACGGAGCGTGACTGTTAGGGGAAAGACCTAAGGAAATGAAATGATGATGGCATTATGCAGAATTGTAATGATTAGTAAGAACGAGTAAGATATGTGTAAGATGGATAGGAACTAATGTATGAATTTATAATGACATGATTAACCTGTAAAATGTGCTTCAATCAATCAGATGCAGGGGTGGCCAAAATAGGCTACCTGAGGCAGCAGATGGTGCGTCGCCACCATAACTGCCAGATGCAGCCATCCAGTGGGACGGTTAGTGTTTTAAGACATGTAGACAGGGAAAGAATTATGGTCAATGAATGGCCAATGTTGATATATTACAATACACAGTGGGTAATGATTAGTAAGAACAACGACTAAAATATAAGATGGATAGGAACAAATGTATGAAATTATATATAATGACATGATTCATCTGTAAAATGTGCTTCAATCAATCAGATGCAGGGGTGGCCAAAACAGAGCCATGTGAAATACCTGAGGCGACAGCTGGTGAAGCATCTACTGCAAGGCCACCACAACTGCCAGGTGCAACCAGCTGAGATATAGGGTAGTGTGGTATAATTAATGCTTAGTAATACCAGTTTTTTTGTATTAACTTAAAACCAGATTGCCAAAGGGCCACCAAGGAGTAGAGTGTGTGTAATAGAGACGGTTTGGGCTGTGGTCACACAAGATTAATTTATATATAGTGTTGGCCCACAGCTGAGGAAAGAGGAAACAATGGAGTGACCAGGTCACACGTCCCTGTATCTGCTAAACTTCCCTTGTGAAAACAGATGATCCAACAGCTACCGGAGGAGGAACTAAGTTTTCAGTATTTTTTTAAATGAGTATACGTTAAAATGTGTGTTGCTGTACTAAATATAACTGTTTGTTGTATGTCATGTCCTTGCCTTAAGCCCTGTGTATACTATAATATATACTTGATTGATTTTAAGCAGCTGCATTGCGAGCGGCATTGTTCACATACTTGCCTATATATTTAGCGTGTACCTGGAGGATATAACCATGCGCACAACCAAAGCTGTTTTTGAGGATGCGCACAACCAAAGGAACACAGCATACATGGGGTGGCCATCTTGCGCACATGTAGCTGGAGGCAAGTATTCCGAATGCTTTAAAGGTAGTGATTTTGTGCAAAAGATACCAAGGCATTCATTGTATGTTCATTTAACATATGCTCTACAGTGGTAGTATACATTTTAACATTTCTACACTAATCTAACTTACTTATTTGGAGCGTATGGGTTTTGTAGTTCTTCTAATATGACTATGACCAGGCCAGGTAGTGTCAGTGTGGAGTAAGGCACGTTGTTCCTTGAGAGTTGAGCAACTAAAGTGAACAACACATCATCTAAAGTTCATATTTGCATTCTTTCCCTTTATTAGGTTCATGCAAAGGAATAAAAGATAGCTAGACACCTATAGTTAACATCAATAGATCAGCAGCTTAAATAGAAAGAACGTTTATGTTACATTCAGTTCAGGTCAGTTCAGTTCAGTTCAGTTAATATTTTTTTCGGATATTGGACACAATGGTCATTCCATAAATCGCCAAAGTTTTACCAGCTGCTATTGCAGCATTGTTGAAAAGGGCTAGGGAGAAGCACTATTGTCGGGCCCTACCCCTTTATTGCCATGTCTACATACATACACACCTACCCATATTCATACATGTATGACTACATGATGTATATAGCATTGCTCTGCATATATATATATATATATATATATATATATATTAGGGGTGTAACGGTACGCGAATACGTACTGTACCGCCTCAATGTGGTCCTCCGGTACAGTACACGCTGTGCACCGAACGATTGCAACGGTACAGAACCTTTTTTTGCGGAAATTAAATCCCTACACTGAACGAGAGCTGTAATTCAGCATAGCATATTAGCCTTAGTATGGCGAGTCAATACGAACTGACAAGCCAGAGCTATGTCATTGTTCAACTTTATTGCGAACTTTATCACGCATTTGAAACGGCATCACCCGAATGTGAATATCACTGGTACAAGGAGGAAACAGATCCTAGTGCAAACCCAGCTCCCCGTGGCATTCAAGCAGCATCTCACTATTAATTCAGACCGGGCCAAAGCCATAACAAACGCCATAGGTGTTTTTATAGCAGCAGATCTGCGACCGTACTCCGTTGTCGAGAACACTGGGTTTAAGCACATGTTAAAAGTAATATAGCCCTGCTACCTACAGTAGTTCCCTCTCGTCCGTATTTCAGCCAGCACGTCATACCAGCTCTGTATTATAAACAAGCCCCTTTCGTGACTGATGCAAGCCCTGCATGCAAGCATCACAGTATAAACAAGCACACGCTGCAGTTGACCACGACTTATCCTCCAAGGCATCTACTATATAATAATAAAGTGTTATTAGTAGGTTACAGCAGTAACCATTAGTTTGCTCAGTAAATTATGGCCAATTCATTTTATATTGTTTAATACAGTTAAATAAATAGATAAATGAAAAGCAATTTTTTTTTACCAAAAATAATACCGAACCGTGACTTCAAAACCGTGGATTTTGTGTACCGTTACACCCCTAATATATATATATATATATATATATATATATATATATATATATATATATATATATATATATATATATATATATATATATATATATATATATATATATATATATATTAGTGCTGTCAAACGATTAAAATATTTAACTCGATTAATCGCATGATTGTCCATAGTTAACTCGCGATTAATCGCAAATTTATCGCATTTTTATTTTTTATTTACCTTAAACAGGTCTTTTTCAAGTTCCAAGTTTTAATACTCTTATCAACATGCGAGTCAACAAATGCTTGCTTTGTGCAGCCATTTATTAACATAAAAGGATGACCCTCATGCATTGCAAATTTGCATCAAATTCAAAACAGAGTGATGCACAAAATAACTTAAAAGAAAATAATAATTTAAAACAATGAATAAAGTGTGCATGAAATAATAGGGGAAAGAAAACGTTAGGAACTTGTTACATTCACACACACAAGGGCTGATTAATCACACACCCCCCTCTCTCCCTCACACACACACTCTCCCAGCTCTTTTTCTCTTTTGCCCCTTCCTCATCTCTCTCACCCCCCTCTCTCTCTATATCTCACACACACACACACACACACACACACACACACACACACACACACACACACACACACACACACACACACACACACACACACACACACACACACACACACACACACACACACACACACACACACACACACACACACACACACACACACACACACACACACACACACACACACACACACACACTTCAGAAACAAACATAGTATCAATGAGAGCATCAATAATACACCTGAGTGAAGTCTAGTAAAAAAAAAAAAAAAAAAAAATTTTTAGTTAATCTTGAGTTAAAAAAATTAGTGGCATTAATAGAATCGGGAGTTAACGCGATATTAACGCGATATATTTGACAGCCTTAATATATATATATATATATATATATATATATATAAATATAAGCACCATATTTCATACCACAATGCAACCAGACAAACACAATAGTACAAGTTTTTACCATGCTGTAATGTTTGTTTGAATGAATAACAAGCCACAATTGTCTTACTTTGGCATGCAATTCCAAAAGTGATGTGAAAGCCAGTGATGTAATCTGCCAATTTAAAAGTGAAAATGCAAGCAGAATCCAGAATCTGTGAACCAACATTAACTTGCCCCGCCAGAAACATTAATATGTCTCTAGCAAGAAAGTTGCTCTTGTAACATTTTAATCTATGGCAACAACACATGGCTGATTGGTTCCAAATGGAAGCAGTTGTTGATCAATTGCGGCCACATAAGACTGCTCTGACAGCACAATATTGCTGGCACCTGTTTAGTATTGCCCTCTTGCATTCAAATGGTGTAATAGTTGTCATTGACAAAATATTTGAGAATTCAGGTCCTTGGCCTGCTGTCAGCATGCACAACAAATATTAGGCTGATTGGCCACACACACACACACACACACACACACACACGCACACACGCACGCACGCACGCACGCACGCACGCACGCACGCACGCACGCACGCACGCACGCACGCAGACAGACAGACAGACAGACAGACAGACAGACAGACAGACAGACAGACAGACAGACAGACAGACAGACAGACAGACAGACAGACAGACAGACAGACAGACAGACAGACAGACAGACAGACAGACAGACAGACAGACAGACAGACAGACAGACAGACAGACAGACATGAAATAGAAATAGGCAGAAAGGCTATCTGCAGATTATGTGGGAGGAGAGTGACTTGACAGGCCTTGTCAGGTATCTCTCTATTCATCTCTCTCTTTCTCTCTCTCTCTGACACAGAGCACAGAAAGCGCATTCTGAGCTTGGATTCAATAAATATGAGAAAAAAAAGGGCATAGACAAGAACACAAGGATAAACACATTGATTTACAAGTATTATGCTTTCTCTATCCACACCCCTCTCCGCCCTCTCTATCATCTTCAATCTCTCCATCATTCTGCCTCTACCTTTGTCTCACTCACCCACTCCTCCGTTCATTACTCCTCCTAATGCTTCACATCTTATTCTCCCTACCACTATCTCTCACTCTGCCAGATGCCTGTGACTCAGAGCTGGGGAGAGTGTATGCCACCTGCTGTTCATGTCTGTCTCTCTCTCTCTCTCTCTCTCTCTCTCTCTCTCTCTCTCTCTCTCTCTCTCTCTCTCTCTCTCTCTCTCTCTCTCTCTCTCTCTCTCTCTCTCTCTCTCTCTCTCTCTCTCTCTCTCTCTCTCTCACCACCACCACCAGGGACGTGCACAGGACTTTAGAGAGGCAGGTGCTCAAAGGCTGAAAAGGGCGCTATACTTGTGCGTATATATTAAACAAGCGCGTGTAACGCGCAAGCCCGGTTTTTAAGGGCCCTTTTCGGGCGGGGCCCCCTTTTTATGCTTTTTGGGGGGTTTTGGTGATCAAATATTGAATATTGAACTATAATAATCAGTGCAGGAGCTCACTTATCCTTGAAAGACACTTTTATCACTGACTTAAAAGGCCCATACATCTCCATAAATGTTTAGGGGGGAGGGAATAAGTGCTTACCCTACAGACCCCAAGAAGTGCTGTATATTCTGTATTGTTTAATATAAATGCATTTTTTTATTCCAATCCCGATTTGTATTTGAGATTCCCAAATCCCATCGGACTTGACTTCTTCATGTCCCTCAATGAGTGTAATACCAGCATTCAACTGTATGCGCCACAGCGGTTTCTATCATCATCATCATCATCACCACCCACGCTATGCATAAAATATATAGGTCCGCGGAGAGGCCGTGCAAACTGCTATGGAATATGGGGCATCTCTCTCTCTTTACCTAATATTTTGATTATATCCTGACATTTTTCAGTTGGAAGGGCAGTCTATATGCGTAATGGTAAAAAAAAATATATATATATATATTTTCAAAAAGGGCACTTTTTTGATGAGGCTCAAAAAGGCAGGTGCTCAAGCACCCCTTGGCCTCTATGCCTACCACTCCTCACCCTGATGTTTCTGACTCCATGTCTCCTCCACCCTGCTCCGTTGCTCCATCTCTCCCTCCCT
Source organism: Notolepis coatsorum (assembly GCF_963971535.1). Taxonomy (NCBI): domain Eukaryota; kingdom Metazoa; phylum Chordata; class Actinopteri; order Aulopiformes; family Paralepididae; genus Notolepis; species Notolepis coatsorum. The sequence goes on along the minus strand of NC_140172.1, from coordinate 46,597,571 downwards.
TCGTCTCTCATGCAACTGTGGAGGAATATAACGGATCAATTAATGTACTTAGTCAAATATAGACTTGGTTAAACACAGGTTTAATATACCCAAATAGGTACAAGTAAATCAAGAGTTATAGCGGATGACTCAACGGAGACACTGGCCTGATGTGTTCCCAGGAAGAGCTCCCATAATCCAGTCAGACATAGGTCTTTATAATAAAGAGAGAAAGGGATTCTGGATAGAATGGCCCAGGTATATTGGAGGGGGGCCAGGGTGAGTTATAAAGGGGGGGGGGTATCAGGTGAGAGACAAAGGTGGGTCAATGCGGGATGTTTGGAACATGACTGGGAGATTGTTAGAGGGGGGGGATCAGTATTCCACACCACCTCATCTGATGTTTCTAACTCCACGTCTCCTCCGGCTCCTTTACACCATCTCTCTTATTCTATCCCCTCTCTCTCTGACTCCCTCATTCTCTCTCCCTCCATCTCTTATGACACCACATTCTGATCACCTCATCAATGTTTCTTGTTCTCCATTCTGCTGTTTTTGTGCATTTCTCTCCTAACCCTAATCCCTCTCTCTCATTATGGCCATGGTAAATGGACTGCATTTATAACCAAAGCACTTTGCAACGTATGCCTCACATTCACCCATTCACTCACACATTCACATACCGACGGTGGAGGCAACAATACAAGGTGGGTTACGCAAGTGTCTTGCTCAAGGACACTTTTACATGCTGCCAGAAGGGGCCAAAATAAAACCAGGAACCTTCTGATTACCAGACGACCACTCTACCTCCTGATCCACTGTCACCACTCTCTCTCCCCCCCTCTCTGCCCTCCTCCTCTTACTCAGGAACCACCACCTCTTAGAGAATATTGGATACAATTATGAGGGTTGTATTTTGTGCCACGTTCAAATGAAGTAAGTTATATATTAAAAAGAGTTTCAACACTGGATTCGCCTGTTCGAATCCAGCTCCCGGCGTTGCTATCAGCTTGGCTGGCCTCTCACACTGATACAATTGGCTGTATCAGAGGGTGGGAAAGCTGAAGGGTGGGTCCTGGGTGTTGTGGACAGCGACCCCTACAGTTCGGTCCGGGCGCCTGCTCAGCAGGGGTTGGAACTAAGGAGAGATAGTGTGGCCTCCCACACGCTACACTCTCCCCGGTGAGAACCTGCGCGGCCAGGTTGGCCTGCCGGCAGGCTGCACATGCGTCGGAGGAAAGCATGTGACAGTCTCCGGTCTCCCGGACCAACAGTAGGGGAAAGTACGCAACAACCAGGAAGGGTGGGATCATCATCATTAGGTGGCTTCTTCGTTCCGAAGGTTGCCTATCACTCTCCAACCCATTCCCCATTTCTTCTCTCCAACTCCGTGACTCCGCCTCTCACTCCGCTCCAATCACAGACGTCGTCTACCCAGCCTCTTCTTGGTCTTCCACTTCCTCTCTTTCCATCCCCCTTCCCCAGAAAAAAAAGAAAAAAAAGGAGAAAAAAAAGAGTTTCAACCTTAATCTCTATTCATTTCATTTCATTACATTTTTATTTATTCGTACATGGAATTGTTACAGTCCAACAATGTCTTCAGTACATATAGTTCACTTAATATGATCCACTAAATTCATACATGGAAACTTTGATGGTCGGATCTTCTGTTGACTGTTACGACGGAGACAGGTAGGTTCCAGTTGTGGAGTAATAAGTAGAGGCAGAGAGGGTGTTTACTCGTTAACGGTGGTTCTCTTTATTTGTAGAACGGTACAACTAGAGTAATAGCAACAGATAGTAACACTGACGCAGGGCGTCTAGGAGAGAAGATAATAATGATAACAATAATGACAGCAACGTCCAGTGTCTGCGGTACCGCCGTGTACTCTGCAGGAGAATGAGAAGATCCGACAACTGGAAGTAGAAAGACAGGGGTTTAAGTAAGACCACATTCCAGACATACCAAGTGCACCAACGTGACAACCAATCAGGAGACGCAAACAATAAGTGACAAGTGACAGGGAGACAAGTGACAGGGAAGCCAAGTGACAGGTGTCAGAATGGTGGGTGGTTCTCAGGCGGGGCCAGAGAACCCAAGCATTACAGATACTATAGTGCAGAGAGAAAAATGGCGCCGTTAACTGCAGTCAGATTTAGAAATTGTGGGCAGAGTAGGCGTGTCCATGCTGCTGCAATAGAAATTGGGAGATTGGGAACTGGTGGAAGCGGGCGGGGCACTTCACAGATGTACGGCATCAATAGAGGGACAATCTACTGCGTTTTACTCAAGAATTTTTCATCGACTCAACGTACAGCCATTGAGTAAAATAGCCAAGACCCATTGTTTCGTTAAAATAACACAACTGACTCAATTACACTTGGAAACTTGCATTTGTTGCGTAAATCCAGTAAAAGAGGATTTAGTAAAACCAACAACAGTGGGGTTTAATTTTTTTGAGTGTACTTAACCAGTTCATTGCCACCCCTCTCATACCGTACGTTTGTAATTTAGAAATTAAAATATGTATCGTATTAATGCTTTTTTTTAAGTCAATAAACACCCCTATTGTGTAATTCCTCTTATCTACTGCTGTTGTTATTTTTTCATATATATTCATTAAGGCTAAGGCTGTTGATCGATTTGCCCTGAATCTTTTTAATAAAAACATCTAATTTATGAACAAACACTTTTTCAAGGATCTTGGAAAATTGTGAAAGCAATGACACTGGTCTGTAGTTGGTAAAGCTGTGTTTATACCCAGATTTAAATAGAGGAATAACCTTTGCTATTTTCATTCTGTCTGGAAAGGTGCCTGTTTGAAAGGAAATATTAAAAATATGACAATATCATGTAAATTCCATCACTGTCAGTTGATGTCTTATTTTTTTTTATTTAAAGCTATTTCTATAATTTGTCTTTCACTAATGTGCATGTCCTAGAAACATAGACTGCAACACTTTACTTTCCCCATCCAGTCTTTATTTAATTTCCCTTCATTAGGACTTTTGATATTCTTAGCATCATATCTTATTCTTAGGTTTGGACCTACATTTACAAAAAAAATTATTCAAATAATTTACCACTTCATTCACGTTTTTGACAACTGTATTGTTGTCAGGTGTGACGTAATTGGGCAAGTCTGCAGACACAGCTTTACTTCCAATAACATTGCGTAAAATCTTCCAAGTTCCTTTGATATTATTTACATTTTCATTTAAGACATTATTATAGTGTTCTTTCTTTGCATTTCTCATTATAGTAGTTCATAAATTTTTGTAAGCTTTATGTAGATTTTCAGCCTTTTTTGTTCTTACTGTGAGGGTTCGCCTGTCCCTGGGACCTTCTCCTCTCCTCAAGAGCCCCCACCCTTGCATAGACTTTCTTCTCCTCCTCACCAGCCCCCACCTTTGGACACACTTTTACTTTTGGCTTTTGTATTGTCTCCCATGTGTTTTAACCTTGTGTTATCTTTAGTCTTGTTCCCTTTGTAATTGTTTTATTTGTCCCTTGTATGGTGTTTGTCTAGTGTTCAGTATTTTCTTGTGTGGTTAGTTTGTTTGTTTCCCTGTTATTTCCCCAGAGTGTTTGGTCTTGTGTTCTCCCCATGTGTGCCTCGTTGGTAATTAGCGTCCCATGTCTTAATTAGTCTCCCTATATCTGGTGTGTGTTCCCTACGCTCCAGTGTCGGTTCAGTTTTGGAGTTCATGTTTTGAGATCCTTGTTTGATGTTCGGTCCCATGTTGTTATCCACGTCCTTGTTCTCCTGTTTCATAGTAAGTTTTCCCTGCAGTAACTTTGTTTTGTGTTTTTTGGACTTGCTCTCTTTATGAGATTATTGTTTGTTTTTGTATTTTGTTGCTGCCTTTGGAAGTATTTTTGTGAAGATCTTTGTTGCTGCCCTCTTTTGAAGTAAAGACATTTGTTGATATAATTCACCTCTGGCTCCACGTCTTGTCTGCCTGTTCTCCCATCGTTCTGTTCCGCAATTGGGTCCTCAGACAACACTATCCTTAACACTTCATTTGATAAAATCTCTATAGAGTTTGGTTTTATTTTTACTTGCATTGTGTAAGCCATTTCTCATCCAGGGTTTTATTTTATAATTACATTTTTGCTTCCGTACTACATTGGACAGTGTTCGTCATATAGCAATAAATAAACGATTAAAAATGCCTCATAGCAGCATTTACTTCTTCCACATGAACCCCTTCCCACTCCTCATTAACCAGATTGTTCCTGAACTTGGCTATTGTGTCATCAGTTCTTACCCTGGCCTTGTGTATCTAAGGGAGTTTTATTCGTTCTTTGTCATATATTACAAATACAGGTAAGTTGTCACTAATATTATTGATCACAAGTCCGCTTTTAATATTGTTCTCCAAAGTTTTTATACAATTATTGTCAATTAATGTAGCACAAGTTGAGGTTACTCTACTGGGTTTTGTGATCAATGGGTAGCAGTGGAGGTTTCTCTATGACAACATGTGAAACACAAAATCACTCATAATTCATAATTATTATTAATTTATATATATATATGTGACGTGCTCTCACAGAATCAGTCGGATGTCGCAATTGCTCATTTACATAGAATACACCTTTTTCTGTCAAACCGCGGATTTTTTTCACTTTTTCTTTTCTTTTTTAACATTATTCTAATAAAACAACACCTTGGCTTTCATAATATGTATATATTATTTCTCATTTCGACTGGGAAATATGATTTTGAAGCGTAGCAATGAGAGATGGGGGGAACAATAATAATAATCAGGTCGCAGTTTTACTGAAGCGTCTCCTCCCGTCTCGCCCTGCCAATCTTCTCTGACACATGACACAGCATGGCAACAAGAATAACTATGAATGATAGGCTTGTTTGTTTGTTTGTGTGTCTCTTGATTGTCCAATCAATGAGTGTTGCTATACAAGTCGCGCGAAGGAGGACTTCTGTCAGAGCTCACGGTCAAGTCAACGTTATGCTTATGCTGGCCCAGCCAACACGTTAACGCTGGTATCGATCGGTCTACACTCTACATCTGTATCATCTGTTTTCTTTTTAGATTTGTATTCTATTTTAGTTCATAATGGCATCCCGCGATCTGGACCGGGGTGAAGAAGATGTAATCGCTCGGCTGTTAAACAGCAATGCGGTGCTGTCTGCAGAGTCTGGTGATAGATGGCGCCAGCTTATTAGTGATTATTTTTTTGCACCGGGACCTGATCATATTGATATTAATAAATCAGACTCGGACTCGGACTCATCCAGTGACACTGAGACCTCAGATTCAGACTCTGTGGGACCGCTGCAGCTCTCGGTCTCGGATAGTGATGAAGAAGAGACGAGCGAGATGGAGCGAGATGGAGAACCTCTTTTTTTAATAGACCCGACAGCTGGAGTGCTTCAAAGACTACAGGGCGAATACGCAAGTGTTGAGGTTGGATGCAATCTCGAAAAGGCTCGTTTATTTGCTTGTACCTGCAAGCTTAACAAAGGGCAAGCCTGCTGTACGCGGTTTACTCCTGAAGATATGGTGAAAATGCGCGACCAGATTCAAGAGCTGACTGCTGGTAAGAACTTATCCACTTCGAGAGAGAGAGAGAGAGAGAGAGTCTATCTCTCTCTCTGTATCTGTGTGTGTCTCTCTCTCTGTATCTATCTCTCTCTCTGGTGTATACCAGCTTGTTGCTGCAGGGTTTGAATAGTTACTAGGTGAAAGAAATAACATGTGAAGATGTCAAATTATTCTATTTGCTCCGTGTGTGTGTGTGTGTGTGTGTGTGTGTGTGTGTGTGTGTGTGCAAGAAACAGAGCGAGTGAGTGAGAGAACTTGATCAACTTCAGAACTGTAGACTGTGATAATGCTGCACATAAATTGTGTGTGTGATGTACATGTATGTTTTTAACTGATGGCAGTGAATAACGGTAATTTTGGTGTCATGTCCCAGGTGAAAAACACATGTTCCTGTTAGGAAAGATTAGCAGCACCATGAACCTCTCCAAAGACACTTTATGTTCCAAAAGGAAAGATCAGAAGGAGAGGACGCATCAGAGGACGTCTTATTTCATAGATGGCCAACAAATATGCAGAGAAACATTCAAGTTTCTTCATGTGTAAGTATTATTTTTGTATTAAAGACATTGGAACAAATCAATGCATTATTATAATTAGGTTAGGGTTACCCGGTACTGGGTCCAACTTTAAAAGCATGCTGTAACATTGCCCAACAATACATTTTCTGAAAGCTACAAGTGTTTTGTTTTAGAATATAATCACCAATGATTACTTACTCTTGTGACAATGATAAATAAATGCATTATATTCTATTTACAAAAGTTAAAAACTAGTCCAATGTCATTCATAGATTTCCTTAACGATCATAACAAACTCCCCTCTGCATCCTATACAGTTCATTGCTTTGTGTTTGCACAATAAATAGATTGTTATTTCTCACGTTCTTATTTGGCTTAATGTCCATGTTTATGTGTTTCAGAATTTCACAAGACAAGCTCACGCCAACCATCAAATTTTACAAGGAGTATGGTGTGGCTCCCAGGATAAAGAGGGGTGGGGGTCGCTTGGCCAACAAGAAGGTGGCACGGTGGTGTAGTGGTTAACACTGTCGCCTCACAGCAAGAAGGTCCAGGGTTCGATTCCCGCTTGGGGACCAGGTTTCCATGATGCCAGGTACCCAGGTGGGGTATCTCCCAGGCCTTTCTGTGTGGAGTTTGCATGTTCTCCCCGTGCTCGCAAGGGTTTCCCCCCCGATAAGATAAACCCAATGGAAAAACATGCACAACAACAGATCGCTAACGCTGTGGCGTCCTTGACGAAGACGGACAGGAGCACTTGGATTGGTCCCCTGGCGCGGCTCACGTTGACGCCTGTCTGCTCCCGGCTGCCCTTGGGGGGGAAGGACGACGGGATGGGTTAATCGCAGAGACAAATCGCATCGGCGATCCTAAAGAGACAATGCATGCGTGTGTGTTCCGGTGTGTGTGCTATACTAACCACTGTGTGTACCACTAAAACATTGAGTGTCGTTGCATGCCGAATAAAGACCTCTGCAACAGGTCCTGCATTATAAAAAAGGTGCTTCTATATGAAGACATCACGAGGATCGTGAGATTCATCAGCAACTTTGCAGATGACTGTGCCATGTCACTCCCAGGACGCATTCCCGGCTTCAAGAGGGCAGACATCCGTGTGCTTCCAACAACGGAGACTAAGTCCTCTGTGTGGCGGAAGTACAAGGCGTCAATGCATGAAACTGGTGTGTATGTCTTAATATTTTCTTTGTCTTAAGATACTTGTTATTATGACTGCAGACATACAAACAGGTGACACATTTTTTTTTTATTATTAAAGGAAACACCAGAAATGTTACATTTAACACACACATAAATTATACATACTCATCTATCAATATTTTATGAATGTATATTTTTTGTGTTGATAAAAATGATTCAAAATGAAAATAAATGCTTTCATTGCATTTGATTGATTAATTAGTGTTATTTGACAATAATAATGATTAATGGCTCATTATAAATTAGGCCCTTGATTTGCTTAAGTGGACTACTGCTACTACGAACCTGTCTTATTTTATCACTGTGTGTTCACTGTTCAGGTTATCGTGCTGCTGGCAACAGCACTTTCCGGAAGATGTGGTGCCAACTTCTGCCATACATTGTAATTGGCAAACCAATGACGGACCTCTGCTGGCAGTGTCAAAAACACAACGTGGCCATATATCGGAGCTCCAACCTGCCCGAATGTGTGAAGTCTGCCAAACTTCAGAAGCAGGAGGAACACCTACGCCTGGTGGGAAAGGAGCGGGACATCTTACGGGGGATGACCGACAGATGCAAGGTGGTGGTAGAGGATCTCTCTGCTAAGCTTGGCCCTAACCCACCATGCAGTAGAGATGTAACTGTACATTACAGTTTTGACTTTGCACAGCAGGTTAGTTTAATTACTGTAATTGAATTATCACCCATTTGTAATTTACAATATTCTTTCATTCAGCTGATACATTTCTTCATTTAATGTTGCAGGTCCACTACCCCAGTGACCCTCTTCAGCCTGGCCCAGTATATTTTCTTGTGCCAAGAAAGTGTGGAGTATTTGGTGTTTGTTGCGAGGGAGTACCCCAGCAGGTAAACTACCTGATCGACGAGGCCCACTGCAGCAGCAAAGGGTCTAATGCAGTGATCAGCTACCTCCACCATTTTTTTGCACACTATGGCCTTGGGGAGAGGCATCTGCAGCTGCACTGCGACAATTGTTCCGGGCAGAACAAGAACAGATACATGCTCTGGTACTGTGCTTGGCGCTGCATGGTGGGCCTGCATGACACCATCTCACTGAACTTCCTCTTGGTGGGTCACACCAAGTTTGCCCCTGACTGGTGCTTTGGGCTTTTCAAGCAGAAGTTCCGCCGCACACCTGTCTCCTGCCTTGAAGACATCTGCTGGGCAGTGAGACAAAGCACAGTCAGCGGTGTGAACATCCCGCAGCTGGTTGGGTTGGAGTCTGGGGAGGGTTTGGTGCCATCGTATGACTGGCAAACCTTCCTATCCCCCAGTTACCGCCCACTACCCGGAATCAAGCGGTTTCGCCACCTCCGCTTCACACACCAAAAGTCTGGGGTCGTCCTGGCCAAGGAGTTCCAACACTCACCAGAGCAAGAGTTTGAGCTACTGCGCCCTGATGCAATGGTGAGGCAGGAAGATCCATGTCAGCAGGAGAGGCCAGGACTGGATGCCAAAAGGCAATGGTACCTCTTCGACAAGATAAGAGACTATTGCACTGAGGAGACCAAGGACATTACATGTCCCCGACCTTCTGTCCCTCGGTCAGGTGTGTGTGAGTGAGTGAGTGTAGTGAATGCATTTGTAATGGTGTGAAGAATGATGTTCAGCTACAGTATGTTAGTAATACCGTCTTAGTATTGTTAAATTGTGAATAATTTGGGTCAAGCAGCCATTGTAAATAAAAGTCCTTTTATTTAATGTACAAGTGCACCACCTACAGGTATGAAAAAGTCAAGGCTTTTGTGGTGCGATTCATAATACCGGTGCATTATGGTTAACCTACAGCAGAAAGATGTCTTCAGCTTTGAGTAAGATGCTCTGCTCCTCGCTCCGTATAGAAAAACTGTTAATACTATAATTTAAGTGATCACATGGAAAAGTCATCAGTATAATTTTATGACTCACTGTAACTTATGTAGACCACAATTAGTTCGCTGATAATTTGTGTAAATACCTTTATTACTGACTGAGAGGTGACGGAAGTGCACGCTGCTTTTATGCACATGTTGCTAGTTGCTAATGTGCATTTTTCTGTTCTGTAGCTTGATGCAAGCTGGAGCGAGCGACCGACTGTATTGTTTGACCTGCTGGTTGTGTGTGTCCCATTCACGGGTACAGTTATGTGAAATGTTTAGGTTAGTTTAGCTTATAGTTTTGTTAACGTGACTGCTGTTACTTTTTGTAAACTGAGGGTGGCAGCATAACGTCATTGATATCCTTGATGCCATGTTGAAAAATAGCATGGTGTTTGTTGTCTCGGGCCAAGGCGTTGAAAATGACTTGTATGATCTAACGTTAAGTGTGTGTTCTCAGATTTCATCCTATGTACGTGTTTTCCCCATTGAGGGTCCCTGCAGGATATTACTTTGAGATCTACTTGCATGTCCCAGACATTCTGTCCCTCGGGCCAGGTGTGTGAGTTAAAAAAAAAAAAAAAAGAAAAAAAAATAAATTAAATAAATTTATTCTAATTAATTAACTGAAAACTTTGAAGGCTTTTTTCTCCACAATAAGGTTTTGCTAACATCCGATATGTAGTAACTAACTATTGTAATAACTTGCTTTATATTTGGAGTAGAAAGGTGGTATTGGTATCATTGGAAAGCTAACATTCTCCTCTTTCCATTGGTGTATACATCTCAAAATGTGTTTTCGGGTCAATGTGACTGATTTTGTAAGAGCAAGTCACATATATTCTTTTTTTAAATTATTATTTTTTTTTATTAGAAATGTTTTCCTCTGTAAAAAAATGCCAGTGAATGCCAGTGCCAAAAGTGACAGCTCTGAGCTCTTTGATCAGGGCTGCAGTCAGTCATGGCTAGCTGTCAATCACTAAGTGAAACTTTCACTGCACAGGCAGTTCTTTTCATTCTATTATCCAATCAAAATAGGCAATTTGAGTCATCTAAGCACTGCCTGTGCAGATTTGCCTCAGCCACCCACGAACGCGGGTTGAATGATTGGCAACCTTCAAATCCAATCAGAGATTGCTGCATTGCACACAGTCAAAACAGTCCAGCTGCAGTTCCGTAGGTTAGGTTTAGCTGGGGCCAATTTCAAGTTTCTCAAGTTTCTTTATTAGTTGTCATACAGAAGTACAGAATACTTTTATACAAAATGTAACAGAAAGAAGCATTTTGTATAAAAGTATTCTGTACTTCTGTATGACAACTAATAAAGAAACTTGAGATTGGCCCCAGCTAAACCTAACCTACGGAACTGCAGCTGGACTGTTTTGACTATGTGCAAGGCAGCATTGAAAGAGCAAGCTAGTACTGTAGTTTAGTAAGCTGTACAGCTGTAACAACACAGTAGGCTAAATTTAACTTTGCGCCAACATTAGGACCGAAGTATAAACCAGCAACTGAGCAACATGAAGAAGTGGACTTATGCATCTGGATCAGAAAAAAAGTTGTGGATGAAAAAGTAAGTACAGTGTTTGTAAAAGCTTGTATGCTAACAGTAGCTAGCCAATTTGTTAGCTACCTTTTAGCTTAGCCTACATCACAATGATGATCACCAAGCTAACTTACTGTACACACTGTAGGGCTGGGCAATTAATCGAAACAGAATCACGATATCGATTCATAGACCTATGCAATCTCATTTCTAAGTTATGACGATTTTTCTTTTATTAAAAAAAAAGTTATAATTCTTTATTTTTATTTTTTAACTTTTTAAATGATTTTATCTGGGTTGAACATGATTTGTGGAACTCCCTCTGGTGTTGTGGTCGTGGTATTCACTGACCTTTGGGTACAAGTATTTCGGCATGCACATGGGTATCTTAGTGGTGTAGTGTATCTTGTAGACCAGGCCCATTGCAAGTTGCTGTACTCTGTCGTCTACTCTAAGCCATCCTAGGTTGTCAAAGTGGGCAGGGGTGAGGTGGGTTTTATGAGTAAGGTCAAGCAGTAGTCTGACCAGTTTGTTTTGTGATGTTTGTAATCTTGTTTTTAGTGCCTTTGAGGTGCTTTGGTACCATGAGGTGCAAGCATAGTCGTAGTACCCTTGAATGAGTGCTCCTGTTAGAGTCTTCAAGGTATTCTTGTTTACCAGAGAGGAGATCCGGTACAGGAATCTAGTTTGTTGGTTGACTTAGTTTTATTACATTGGATCCCATTTTGTCACAGGAAAGATTTGCCTCTATAGGATGGAACCCAGGTAGGTAATTTCATCTTTCCTTTTAAGATAAGATAAGATATTCCTTTATTGATCCCCTTGGGGAAATTCAGGCATCATAGCAGCATGGGGGAAGGGGGGGGGGTACAGGTAGTGAAAACAACACAAGCAGTGTAAACAAATAGGTCAATATAATTTACTATCTAACTAACTGAAATATATTTTCACAGTATTCACAGTGTCACATAAGGTGCAGTATGCATAAGGTAGTGTTATAATTTACTATCTAACTAACTGAAATATACATTATTCATTATTCACAGTATCACAGTATCCACATAAGGTGCAGTATGCATAAGGTAGTGTTATTGTCCTACTTGGGTTCCTAGTAGTTCTAGGTCGATATCTGGCAGCAGTCCCTGCCCACTGTTGTGGAGCCTGATGGCCACTGGTATGAAGGACTGTCCGAGGCGGTTAGTTGAGTGTCAGGGGGGTATGAGTCTGTGGCTTCCTTGTCACCTTCACCTAATATGTTTTGATCTGGTCAGTTGCTCTGTCACCTAATATGTTTTGATCTGATCAGGTGCGCTGTCACCTAATATGTTTTGATCTGGTCAGGTGCGCTGTCACCTAATATGTTTTGATCTGGTCAGGTGCGCTGTCACCTAATATGATTTCATCTGGTCAGGTGCGCTGTCACCTACTATGATTTCATCTGGTCAGGTGCGCTGTCACCTAATATGTTTTGATCTGGTCAGGTGCGCTGTCACCTAATATATTTTCATCTGGTCAGGTGCGCTGTCACCTAATGTTAATATGTTTTCATCTGTGTCCACTGACCACTGACACACAGTGGGGGATGTTTTAAAAATATAATTTAATATATAATATAATATAATAATTTGTGCTTCACCAAAAAATTTGGTCAGCAGCCTCCACTGATGGGTAGAACCCTGTACCATATAGACTCAGAGCATCCACAAAATCTGACGTGCAGTGATTTGAGTTAAGAGATCAATGTTAAAGTCTCCACAAATCATACATGTTTTGCTCTCATTTAACCCATTCAACAGAACACTTCCATGTCTTTAAATGATTCTATGCTTGACCCTGGTGTTCTTGTAGCATTTCCCCAAGCTGGACTTTAATTCAGACAAAATGAACTCCTTGAGACTGATGGCTATGATGCGGTATGCCAACCATTTATTGACAGTTTCATCATTTGACACCGTAAGAGCTGAAAGTGGAAACAAACATACAGTCATTCGTTTGTTCAAACCATGTTTCCAGTGAAAGGTATAGCACGGGCTAGCATCTTAGCTAGTTTAGCTCAATACACAAATATGAAGATTGCCAAATATAAACAAATAACACAATCCATAAATAAACACGTACCTCTTCGCCTTCCAGCTAGGTGCTAAACAAGGTAAGAAGGGGGGTTTCCTTCACGAACTGTTATTATTATTAATGAGAGATATCCTTTATTGACATTTCCTCTCTCCCGTCATATATATCAAGCATATTTCTGTGGAGTAGCGTTAACCGGAAGTCGTTGTTACGCAAGGTAGAAACAGCGCGAGCGGGACAACCAGAATCTTCAAAAATAAAAGACAGCAAAAAACAATTCCACGTAAAAATCAAGTCTAACGTTATAAACAGAGGAATTGGTTCTTTACACTCCCATCAAATCATTGTTGTTTCAAATATTGTAGGAAACCATGCATAAGCAACACAATGATTTCTCAATAAACCATAAGCAATAACCAAAAGTTATGGTATTAAAGTTTTTTCAAACACTTCAAAATACATCCTTAAGAGATGCAAGTGTACCTTACTTAGTGAACATCTAGTCACTTATCTAGTAATAAGACCAGCTTCTGAACTGGTCTTTCAAGAACTGACTGTTTAGTGAGACGTTCACCCTTCTTTCCCAGTTTCCTGTCACCTAGACATATTGTCACTCTCCTAACCAGACCATCTCTATCCACTATAGTTTTAGACACTCTACCTAATCTCCATTCATTTCTCGGCAGATCATCATCTTTCATCATCACTATGTCACCTATCTGGAGGTTTCTCTTTGGCGTGTGCCAGCGTTGCCTGATGGCGATGTTGTTTAAATACTCTTTACGCCAGCGGCCCCAAAACTGTTCAGCTAAGTACTGTACATGCCGCCACCTTTTTCTAGCATACATGTCTTCTCTAATGAACTTGCCGGGGGGGGGCAGAGCTAGGGTGGACTTCATGGTAAGTAGGAGGTTAGGGGTAAGTGGCTCAATACTGTTGGGATCGTTGAGGTTGTCAACAGTGAGAGGGCGACTGTTAACTATTGCCATTGCTTCGTAGAAGAATACTCGGAGGGATGCATCATCCAATCTTCCAAAAGAGAGTGAGAGGGTCGAATTGAGGATACTTCTGACTGTCCTGATCTGACGTTCCCACACTCCGCCGACATGGCTTGAATCTGGAGCATTCATGATGAAGTCGCACTGATTCTCAGAGAGAAAGGTAGCCAGTTTGTCACTATCGACTTCTTTAAGAGCTTCCTTCAGTTCGTTTTTGGCTCCGAGGAAGTTGCTTCCTTGATCAGATTTGATCTGACGCACTGCACCACGTATGGCGATGAAGCAGCGCATTCCATTTATGAATGAGTCGGTTGACATGTCCTCCAGCATTTCAATATGGATGGCTCTGGAGGAAAAGCAAGTGAAGAGAAGGCCATATCTTTTGCGCACACTTCGTCCTTGTTTGGTATAGAAGGGTCCAAAGCAGTCCATTCCACAGTATGTAAATGGGGGAGATGGCTCCACACGCTCTGGAGGGAGATCTGCCATCTTTTGTTCTTCTGTGTGTCTCCTGAGCTTTCTGCAGGTCACACATTGACGGAGATGAGATGCCACAACCCGACCAATCCCTAAGATCCAGTAGCCCTTTGATCTGATCTCGTTTATGGTCATTCCTTTACCTTGATGTTTAGCCCTTTCATGGCAGTGGGTGAGGATCATCTTCGTGATGTGATGTTCCTTCGGAATGATCGCAGGGTGTTTGACTGCATGGGGGAGATTGGAGTCACAGAGCCTTCCTCCCACCTTGATCACACCATCCTTGTCTAGGAAGGGGTTAAGGCGATGCAACTTGTTATGGAGTGGCAGCCGAGAGCCTTTCTTCAGTAACTTCAGTTCCTCTGGATATGTTTGTCCTTGTAGGTCTTTGATTATGAGGCGCTCCGCGTCCTCTCGTTCCCTTACTGTGGAGAGACCATTAGACTTCTCTTTGTTGATTCGTCGCAGGATATGAGCTACTGCTCGAATGGCCCGAGGCCAGGATGAGAGCACTGACAGCCGATCTGCCAGGGAGTATTGCTCTGTAGTTTCTGTGTTCAGTGTCTGAGCTCCCTTCACTTCCGGGTCTCCTACTGGCAGCTCTGTGACCACCTCTTCCGAGAGGCTGATTTCCCTTTCCCATAAAAACGCAGGCCCCTGGAACCAGTTTGATGAGATCAGCTCACTGACAGTGAGGCCTCGGGAAGCGTGATCTGCCGGGTTTTTGTCAGTGGGGACGTATCTCCATTGCTGGTGAGTTGTGCTGAGGTGTATCTTCTGAACACGGTTAGCAACGAACGTGTGGAAACGTCGAGCCTCGTTGTTAATGTATCCTAGAACGACCTTAGAATCAGTCCAGAAGTACTCCTCGGTGTCAGCGTATCCGAGCTCCTCCTTCAGCACATCGCTGGTTTTCACTGAGATGACCGCAGCTGTTAATTCTAATCTTGGGATCGTTGTGACCTTCGTCGGAGCAACACGAGACTTCGCCATGACTAGGGTGCAGTGGATGTTTCCTTCTTCATTTCTGAGTCTCAGATATGAACACTGTCCATAGCCAGTCATGCTTGCGTCAGAGAAGTGGTGTAGTTCTCGTTTGATGACCCTTCCAAAGTCTGCAGGTGCATAACTCCGGGGTATGTTTATCTTCTCCAAGTTGGCCAGGTCATTTTTCCAACCCTCCCACCGTGGACGAAGTTCTTCAGTCAGGGGTTCATCCCAACTCGTTCCGTGTCTGCACATTTCCTGCAGCACTCCCTTTCCAATGAGTAAGAAGGGGGCTACAAACCCTAAGGGGTCGTACAAAGAGGCGACCACAGACAGCATACCTCGTCGCGTTGCAGGTTGGTCCTTGAGATTGACATTGAACTTCAAGCAGTCTGACTCGATGTGCCATTGGATACCCAATGCTCTTTCTGAAGGTAAGTCATCGAAGGCAAGGTTGAGGTCTTTGATGTCTGATGCATGTTCAGATGATGGTATGCTCTCCAAGACAGCTCGGTCATTGGACACAAATTTGTGCAGCCTAAGACCACCTAGGGCACACAGTTCTCTGGCTTCTTGAGCAAGCCGAATAGCCTGTTCGGTACAGTCCATGCTCGCGACCCCGTCATCGACATAAAAGTCTCTCATAATGAACTGTGAGCCTAGCGGGTACAGGTCTCTGTTCTCCGTGGCCAGGTGCTTCAAGCCGTAGTTTGCGCAACCAGGAGACGATGCGGCGCCAAAGATATGCACCTTCATACGGTACTCTTGAGGCTGCGCGCTGAGATCTCCGTTCTTCCACCACAGGAAGCGCAGATAGTCTTGGTCCTTTTCACTCACATGAAATTGGTGAAACATCTTCTCCACGTCGCACATTAGTGCAACAGAGTGCCGCCGGAAACGAAGTAGAACACCATTTAGATTGTTCATCAAGTCGGGTCCTGTGAGCAGATGATCGTTTAGACAGGTTCCCTTATATTTGGCGGAACAGTCAAATACCACACGTAGCTTGTCTGGCTTCTTATCATTGTAGACGCCATGGTGAGGTATGTACCATCTTTCCCCGTCCTTCCCATCATCATGAACTTCTTTTCAATCATCATTCTCTTCATCATCACCCCTTTCTATGACTTCCTCCATGAACTTGACGTACTGTTCCTTGTACCTTTCATCCTTTGACAGCTTCCTCCTGAGATGGTTGAGCCGTATGATGGCAAGCTGTTTGTTGTCAGGTAAGTTGGGTCTCTCCTTAAAGGGCAAGGGCATCTCGTAGTGACCTCGACTGTCTTTCTTGATGCCGTTTTTTTGTTTGTCTAGGAACAGGATGTCATCCTGGGAGACTGTTTTTCCATCCTCCTTGGCGTCCTTGAAGTCGGACTCCAGAACGCGAATGGCATCTGCAGGGGTGGCTGGTGGGAGCTCTTTGACCGCGATCCGGAAGCATTCTCTCGCCTGGCTGGGAGTGTCAAGACGCGGTGAAGAGCACCCCACAATGCTCATTGCTCCATCCTAAATCGGTTTGGACTGCATAAGGTTCATCGTTTCCTCCTGATATTACTTGTATTGGTGCCATGGCCCTTGAACAGTCATATCCTATCAAGAGACCAACCTCACAATCCTGTAGCGGTGGAATCTCGTCTACGACTGTGGAGAGATGATTCCATGTCTTGGCCGTTTCCTTTGTTGGAATGTGGGTGCGGTTCACCGGTATGCAATCCTTGGTATAGGCAGGAGGAAGATCGATGTGCAGGGAGGAGCTGTAACCTCGTACACGAAGCCCTGAGACTCTTTGGCTTTTGACTATTGTGTCTCGTCCTATCATGGTAGTTAACTTCAGTTTAACTGCACAGGAGTCTGCCTTTAGAGTGTTACTGACTTCCTGGTCGACGAAAGTGGTGTCACTTTGTGTGTCCAACAGGGCGTAGACCAGTTTTTCGGTTCCTGGCGTGTTCCTTGAGGACACCCACACAGGCACAATCATCGACGTGTTGGTGGCTCGTCCTGCTCCAGCAGTAGTGATTGCCAGTGACGTTGCGACAGCCTCTGTTTGAACAGATTTGATTTGAGAAATGTTTTCCCGAGGTGCAGGCCTTTCCTTTCTCACATAGCCGTCATCATGAAGGCAAGTGGGGTGTTTACCTTCGCAGGTGTCGCAGGAATGTCGATGACGGCAGTCATTGGCGCTATGACCGAATTTCGTGCAGCCATAGCAGAGCTTATTTTCCTTCACAAATTCCCGTCGCTCCGCCAGAGTCTTTGCGATGAACTTGGGACATCCATGTAGACTGTGTTGATTGTCCTGACAGAACACACAAGGGGGCCTTACGGTTCCCTTGGCTGGTCTTTGCCTGTCACTGTCGGCCTCAGTTTGATTACTGAGAACACACACCTTGTTCCTGTTGGGGTCCCTGTTGTTTCGTTTTTCTGTGCTGGACTCAAGTCAAGTCAAGTCAAGTCAAGAGTTTTAATTGTCACGGCATACAGGTATACAATGAAATGCGGGTGGTCTTGCCCGCAACGATGTGCAATACAGTGGTACATATAATAGAATCAAAAGAAGGAAACAACATTGTGCAGTAACAGGTAGCAGGTAACATGGAGTGACATCTCGGTATCTGTACATAGTTATTTACAGAGCATGTGGGACATGCTAGTTAGCTTTGGTAGTGCAATACACTGTTCCTGTTATTCTAATTTAAAGTGTCCTTTCCTTTGGCCATAAGTGTGCGTGTGTGCGACATGAGTGTGAGCCCGCTCATGTTAAAGTGTTAAGTGGCTGCTCGTGTGTGAGCGTGCACAGTGTGCGTGTCGTGTGTGTGTTCATGTGTGCTTGTGTGTGGACAGTTCAATGTTCTGAGCACTCAATGTTCATTGTTCATGGCTCTGATGGCCTGGGGGAAGAAGCTGAGCCTAAGCCGCTCTGTCCTAGTAGCTGGGGTTCGCAGGCGTCTGCCTGACCTCAGCAGCTGAAACAGGCTGTTATTGGGGTGGTGGGGGTCTTTCATTATCCTGCAGGCTCTGGATTTGCACCTCTTGTTGTATAGAACCTGCAGGGGGGGTAGTGCAATACCCGTGGTACGCTCGGCTGAGCGCACCACTCTCTGTAGGGCCTTCTTGTCCTGTGCCGTGCTGTTTCCATACCAGGCAGTGATGTTTCCGGTCAGGATGCTCTCTACAGCTCCTGAGTAGAAGGACTGGAGTATCTTCCCCGATACTCTGAACTTCCTTAACTGTCTCAGGTGGTAGAGACGCTGTTTCACCTTCTTTACTACTGTGTCTATGTGTGTTGACCATGTCAGGTCCTCTGAGATGTGGACCCCCAGGTACTTGAAGCTGCTCACCCTGTCCACGGTAGCCCTGTTAATCATCAGTGGTGTGTGCGTCTCCTGCTGTCCTCTCCTATAATCCACGATCGGCTCCTTGGTTTTACCAATGTTCAGGAGCAGGCTGTTGTCCTGGCACCAGCGTTCCAGTACCTCAACCTCCTCCCGGTAGGCCTTCTCGTCGTTGTCCGAGATCAGCCCCACCACCACCGTGTCATCTGCGAACTTCACTATGGAGTTGGAGCTGAACTTGGCCACACAGTCGTGTGTGTAGAGTGAGTACAGCAGGGGGCTCAGAACACAGCCCTGGGGGGACCCGATGCTCAGGGTGATGGTGTTGGAGGTCTGACCCCCCACCCTGACCGCCTGGGGTCTTTCGCTCAGAAAGTCCAGTACCCAGGCGCTCAGGGCGGAGCTCAGACCTAGCTCGATCAGCTTGTCCACCAGTCTGGTGGGGACTATGGTGTTGAACGCTGAGCTGTAGTCAATGAACAACAGTCTCACATAGCCCCCCTTCTGACGGTCAAGGTGCGAGAGGGTGCTGTGCAGTACCTGGGAGACCGCGTCGTCGGTGGACCTGTTTGTCCTGTATGCAAATTGCATAGGGTCCATATCACTGGGGAGGGAGGCACAAATGTGGTCCTTGACCAGCCTCTCGAAACATTTCATGACCACAGAGGTGAGTGCCACCGGTCTGTAGTCATTTGGACATGCTGGGGAGGGTTTCTTCGGCACAGGGATGATGGTAGACATCTTGAAGCAGGCAGGGACCACTGACTCCGCCAGTGATTGATTAAATATGGCGGTGAACACAGGGGCCAGCTGGTTGGCACAGGTCTTGAGTATACGTCCTGTTATGCCATCTGGGCCAGCAGCCTTCCTGGTGTTCACCTGCATAAATGCTCTTCTCACACTGTGTTCCGACAACGAGAGAGCGTCCCCCCCCCCTCGCGGTTGCCCCCCCCCCTCCACAACAGCCGGCGCGCCAGTGACGTCACTAGCCGGAGAGCCAGCAGCGCCACTGTCTACACCAAACCGAGCGTAGAAGATGTTGAGCTTGTCCGCGAGGGAGGCGTCGTCGCTCCCCATTGAGGGGGCGCTGACTTTATAGTCAGTTATTGTCTTCAGTCCCTGCCATAATCCTCTTGTGTCGTTTTGTGCCATTTGTGTCTCCAGTTTATCAGCATATGTCCTCTTAGCAAGTTTGACAGCCTTGCGTAGAGTATAGACTGAAGCCTTATACTCCCCCATGTTTCCTGACTCTCTACCCAGGTTGTAGGCGGTGGTACGAGAGTTCAGAGCTGCTCTAATAGTGCTATCCACCCACGGTTTCTGGTTTGGGAAAATCCGCACCGTTTTCCTGGGGACAATACCATCGGCTATTGTTGTGATGTAGCACACCACTGTGTCTGCTAGCTCACTGACGTCACTGGCGCTTCCTTTGAACATATCCCAATCCGTGTCTGCAAGCACGTCCTGGAGCGTGGCCTCTGATTCGTCGGTCCACTTCTTTGTCTCACGTGACACGACGGCGTCACGTGATCTCTGTTGATATGCCGGAAATAGCAAGATGGAGTCATGATCGCTCGAGCTTGTGGACCCCGTTAATGGCGGAGCGGCTACTGCCTTGTAACCGGCTTTGAACGGGGAATAACAGTGGTCGAGTGTGTTTTTCCCTCTGGTGGAGCAAGCGATGTGCTGAAAAAAGGACGGCATCACTTTCTTCAGGTTGGCCTGGTTGAAATCGCCGGCCACTACCATTGCTGCGTCTGGGTGTTTGATCTGGTGTCTGTTGAGATGATCGTGTAGTTCGCCCAGCGCTTTGCCCGTATTCGCGTGTGGGGGGATATACACGGCAGTCATGACGACCGCGGTGAACTCCCTCGGGAGGTGAAACGGACGACATAGGATAGAAAGATGTTCCAAGTCCGGCGAACACGAGTTTGAGAGAACCTGCACCCCCTCGGGATTAACCCAGGAATTGTTCGTGATGAGGCAGACTCCGCCGCCGATGGTCTTCCCTGAGGCAGCGGTACGATCTGCACGTAAGACTGTGAAGGCATCCGAGGGAGATACGCTTTTGTCCGGAGTCGTCGACGTGAGCCATGTCTCTGTGAGACATATAATGTTGATGTCTCTCATCTCCCGTTGGAACCGGACCCTCGCTCTCAGGTCATCCATCCTACCCTCCAACGAACGGGCATTCGCCAGAAAGATGGATGGAATTGCTAGGCGGTAAGCAGCTCTTTTTAGTCTCAATCTGATACCTCCACGTCTCCCTCTGTGTCTCCTCCTGCCGTCGCCTTTGTTCTTTTCCTTGCCGCCATTCTCCCGTCTGATTTCTGCTGGCCATTCTAGGTCAAAAGTGTCTCCAAACTCCTCTTTGAGCCCGGGGTTCAGGTCCATAAGTGTCTGACGATCGTATGACGTACCCGCCAGTGTTGCTTTAAATAAAAAAGTAGAAAAAACAAACATAATAGCTAAAAGTGAGTACATCGTTGCGGAGCTAAAACCAGAGGCGTCTGACCAGGGTCGCGTCCTCAAGAGAGCGGAGAGCATGGAATGAGGTGATCGGATTGCAAGCGATTTCTGCCTCCATCTCCACGAATGTGGCGAAGTCCTTGAAGCTGGGGAACTCTTGAGTCCTGTTCAAGGCTTCGTGGTCTTTCTGTTCCAGCTTGACATTGCCCAGTCTGGCATCTTTTGGATTAGCCTTCTATTCTCTTCACAGTCATTCAATATTTCGAGACTCTTCACATGCCTCATTGCGTCTTGACAGGCGTTTAAGAAGTCTGAAAAGTCTCTTAGTCCCTCTGCATCCTTTGGTTGTACTTTTGGCCAATCTGCGAGCCTGTCTCTAAAGGCTCTCTGTACAACAAAGGCCTGGCCATATCTGTGGTTTAGTTTGTCCCACGCATCTTTGTAGGCTTCGCTGTCATTTCTATAGAAGGTTCCTTCCAGGGTTTTACGAGCAGGGCCCCCAACATACTTCCTCAAATAATAAAGTTTCTCAGCAGATGAGACGGCTCTGGTGTCAATGAGTGACATAAATGAGGCTTTCCACTCAAGGAACTGGATAGGATCGCCATTAAATACAGATGGCTCTGGAACTGGAAGTCTATTTAGAGCTATGCTATCTTGGAAGGCCTTGGCTAGGGATGATACATTTGCATCAGTCGATAAGGTTGTGACGTTGGGGGGTTGTCCGCTTGCCGCCGAGGGGGGCGCTTGCCGCCGAGGAGGCATGGTGAATTCCTTCGGAACTATTTGAGTGGACGCTGCCTTCCTGTGTGTAAACTTGCAGCCTGGCACGGGCTGTCTTCACGTCCTTCTCTGCCTGGAGGCGTACAAGCTTGCGCTTCTCAACTGCAAGCTGCTTTCTTTGTTGCTCCTCTAAATCTTCTATTTTCTCTGTTTGCTTCCTTTCTTCCAGCAACCCTTTGTACTCCACCTCCTTAGCGGCAAGATCTGCCGCAGCGTCCACCAGTTTGACTGTCAAAGTGGCGCTGTCATGAGTGATGGATGATTTGTGACTCGCTCTCGAGACGGTGGATCCATAGATGGACCGAGCATAGCTGCCTTGAAGCAGTTCTTTGAGACGAAGTCGTACTTGTTCTCCGTTGAATTCTTCTTCAATGTCAAAAATCCTCTCATAGACGACTTTCTTAATCTCTGTTGTAACTGCCTCACATGTATCGATGCAGCTTCTCAGTTCAACTGAGGGTGTGTTGTGACCTCGTATTTCAAGGTAGGCGTTCAACACGGCTTCTTTCTCTTCCTCCAGAGCTTCGGACATTAATGCCAATTCCTTTTTATTAAGTTCCGATTTGAGCTGGTTCCTTGACTCACGGACTCCTGTTTTCCACTTTTTATACGCCGAGGCAAATTTTCTTTCATTTCTCTGTGCCTCTTCTTGTTGCCTTTCGAGCAATTTAGGGGTTGGATATCTTATTCGGTCTGAGCGTCGGAGGTGCTCCTGGCCGACCTCCTGACTGTGACCCTTGAGGCTATTTAGGATTTATTTTTTGTTTAGAATTTCCTTCTCTAGGGCGGTTAGGTGGTCGAGCGGAGATTGCGTTCGTCACCAACCCCGGAGCTGTGAGCTGGATTCGCCTGTTCGAATCCAGCTCACAGCTCCGGGGTTGTCACCAGCTTGGCTGGCCGTCTGCACTAATACAATTGGCTGTATTAGAGGGTGGGAGAAGCTGGCGGGGTGGGTCCGGGTCGTTGTAAACAGCGACTCCTACAGTTCGGTCGGGGCGCCTGCTAAGCGCGGATAGGA
The DNA here is from genome assembly GCF_963971535.1 of Notolepis coatsorum. Lineage (NCBI taxonomy): Eukaryota > Metazoa > Chordata > Actinopteri > Aulopiformes > Paralepididae > Notolepis > Notolepis coatsorum. Next base: position 46,574,743 of record NC_140172.1, on the reverse strand, counting down.
CTTGAGGGGGATAGTGTGGTCCTCCCACACGCTACGCCCTCTCGATGAGAATCCGCGCTGCCAGGTGAAAAGAAGCTGTGATTGGCTGGACGTGTGTCGGAGGAAGCACGTGGTAGCCTCCACTCTCCCAGATGATCTGACTGTGGGGGGTAAGTGCGCAGCGACCAGGAAGGGACTGGGAATTGGCATACGACTAACATTGGGATGGGAGAAAATTGGAAGAAAATGGAGGGGGAAAAAGATCAATAATTAAAAAAAAAAAAATTCCTTCTCTATACGTTCCCTCTCAGTAGTATCTAGCGTTTGTTCGAGAGCCACTTCGAGCGTACTAATTTTAAACTGTAAGTGTAACTGAGGGGTACAATTCCCTGACTGTATTGATAAGTATGGTATTATTAAACCACTACCGCTTGTACTTTAACTTCTGGCCATCCAGTACATGATATAGATATGATGAACACTTTCCCACCTGATGAAACGAAGTCCACACAAATGTATAAATCGAATATTTTATATAGCAAAGGGTATATACAACGTTCACTTAATGACATTTATGATTTGAAATGCACTTGTAAGGCAAATGAGTATTCGTAGGTAAATCAACATTGAATGTCCAATCTCTGGTTACGCAGGGAGCAAATATACAACCTGGTTCTTTAGGGAACTATAGCGATGGTACTTAAATGATTATAGCTGGATACACTAAAGGGGGGGGGGGTCCTGCTGGTTGTAAGACAGTAGGGGGGGGGGTTAGAAGAGCCGCTGGCGGTATCCCATCTGGCCGACGATTTCTTGGGAGAATTCAGAGTTCTGAACACGGTGCCCACAGAACCTCGGTCCACAGATGAATACAGCTGGACCCTCTGGTGGACGGTAGCTGCCGGTCCACAACGAAGAGACGTGAGGCGACCTCACTCGGGGTAGAGCGCCGTCTCACCTGGACTCCTCTCCGGGGGGTAGTTCCAACACTCAGCAGTGTTGGCCGTTATCCATGGCATAATCAAAGCACCCAAAGCATGTAGATAATCCAAGCCGTGGAAGGCTCGCCGTCGTCTGGGTAAAGTAATCCAATGTACAGGTCCACTCGTCCTGGCCCGGAGCTCCTCGGATGCAAGCACCACACGTGGTCTGCCCAGCCTGGTTAAGACTCCAGATAACGTCAGGAACGATGGGGGTACTGCTCACCTTATAACTCTAACCGAACGATGCACCATACATAATAGACTACTATTAACTTAATAGAAATACGTCCAACTCGACGGTATAGTGCCAAACTATGACAATTCAACTATTAATCCACACGATGTCTCAATGCCTATTCTGAGGCCAAGTAGGCCTTACTGCACCACACGTGCGTCGTGGGTGAGGCTTCGAGTCTGTTACTAGGTTGGAGGGTAAAGGACTAATGGACTAAAAGAAAGTTCTACTTTACTTGCGCCATATATATATGCGCTGTGAACAAATAGTACCATTCGTATTTCGCCAGACGTATTCCTACGCGGAACCGGGCTTGCCACGACATGTTGGTCGGCACGATTGAACTTGAACCAAGGGGCATGGCTGCTGGCGCCAGGTTCTCGTCCAATGGTAGAATGAAACTATTATGGGCTGTTAGTAGACTAAAGGGATATTCAGTGCATATTGTACAAGGAATATACAGGGGATATCAAACGATATACAAATACTATTAAATATATATCCATAAATAAATATATATATTCGGTTTAATCTGATCCTTCACAACAGTAAGCTATCTATTTGATTTTCCAGCTCTAGTTGTGGAGGATGGTGCTCAGTCTCTACTTGCTTCATTTTTAAATATGCAAAATTAAATCTGATCTGAATAATAAACCGTAGTTTTTACTATTATTATAAAATATCAGATAATCCTTGCTATTTTTACTGCACCAAGAATCCTATTTGTTTATACTACTCAGAGAGGACCAAACCTAACGCTGAATAATGTGCTGAATCTGATCTGAATAATAAACCGTAGTTTTTACTATTATTATAAAATATCAGATAATCCTTGCTATTTTTACTGCACCAAGAATCCTATTTGTTTATACTACTCAGAGAGGACCAAACCTAACGCTGAATAATGTGCTGAATAATGAATATTATAAATGTTTCTTTTCATTCCAGTGAATACCCAGTTATGTTACCATTTAGACTGCACATAGTTATCCATAGAGGCATTTTACAGTCGAGTTGATTAGGTAACTAACAGTAGTTATAATCACAGTGCAAATAACAAGGTTTCTATATAAATACCTTTAGTGTGGAGGGTACCTTAGAATTCTGCATTAAATTAATAAATTATAATCAGTGCAAAAAAACAAGGTTTCTTAATTGTTGACGTCGATTTCTTCTTCAAACTGTCAATGTGAGCATCAATTGTTCTTATTGAAGATGAATTGTTCCTTTTTAATGAGGCAATTGTTCCATACCTCTGTCTGACCGTCGCCTCAAACCTCCAGCCAGCTATGAATGTTCTTGTGGAAGATGAGTCGTACCTTTTTGTACCTTTTTAATGAAATAATTGTTCCTTTTCCTTTGTCTGACCGTCGCATCAAACCTTTAGCCAGCTGTCACTGACGTGTAGTCTTTTTTGTCTACAAGACCCATGGAATGGCGCCGAGTTGCTTGACGAATTGTCCGTTTTCCGTTGTCAGCAACTCAGTATACACAAGTAACAACAATATTTTTCACCTTATCCATTTCAATTTCCACATCCCATTAAGTCATCAATTACTGTGGTCATACTTTGCATTTGTTTACATTTCAAGTCACTGTCCATGTACAGGGCCACGACCCCTCCCCTTTCGTTGTTTCTATCCAGGTGATACAGCTCATAACCCTCCTATTCAACTATTCCTCAACCATTTATTGAACTTTCCTCGAGATGGGCCTCTACTACAGTTGAAAATAGTTGAGGAAATAGTCTCTGCAGTTCGCCAGAGATTTGCTCTCCTCGTCATCTGGGGGACTTCCTCAGGGTGCCGATGAGGCTGAGCTCTCGAGACACACACGTTGATGAGTTACATGTCCGATTATTACGTGTCCTCCTCACAACTCACAACGCAACTCTCAGAACTTTTTCTCATAAGCAACAGTTGTTATTATTGTCAAGACTTTTGGTTTATTTAATGTAAGGATCAGATCCATGTAAAGGGGTCTAAATCATTTAACAGGTGTTTGTGCTTGTGAGCATGCGCAGTTGGCGCAGCTGCCTTTTAAATGGCTGGTGTCATTTTCAATATAGCACTGACAGAATCACACCGCCCGTTGGTGAGTGGACTTGATTAATTGATTGAAACTTTATTAACTTGGCTATGTCACATATAAACACAATGTAATGTATCATGTTGGCTGCTGGCTGCTAATGCAGCCTGCGGATACTATTTGCATGTGCACTGTTAGTGATGCTGGCTAAATGAATGAATGTTGTGCTTAAATGTTTGCCGCTATAGCTTGTGGCTAGGCTAGCGTACTTTGCCGATGGTGCACGCTGATCTAGTGCCTCTGTGGCTCTGCTGGTTTGTCACGGTGAGATTCATGTGGCGGAACTTTGGTGTGTGTGTGTGCTTTGATGAATGAGAACTGCTGTCTTGTCCCGTTGTGTGTGTCTGCTCTGTGTGTGAGATGTACGGGTGTTCTGCCAGGCATTCTGGTAAATGTAGCCATTGTAGTTCTCCCTCTTTCACCCACTGTTAAAGGGGACATGACATGCAGGTTTGATTAGTAGTATAGTGTATGTATATTCAATAGTAGTATTGATAGTATATTAATATATCTACAATATAACTATTAATATTATGCTTAACTAATGTGTATGCTACTGTGCATTTTGTTCTGTTTCACAGGTTTTTGACCTATGGTAAGCTGTCGAAATTATATCCATGGTCAGTTGGGGAATTTACAACTACAAGCTATGGTCAACTGTGGGAATTATAAGAAGTTGTATTGTGGAAAAACATTTCAACTAGTTTGTTTAAAATAAACAAACTCTAATGACTAACCATTGAGTCATCCATTGTGTGGTGCCTGTCAGACCCTTTCGGAGGGATTCAAATTGAACATTTTTGAAAGATCCGAACAATTATACCGATTGATGATATGTAGAGAGTCTACGATGGACCATCTAAAGTGTCACCAACATTTTAAAAACATTGTTTGAAATTGCGTCTGTGACAAAGTCCCATTCAGCTGAGGATGCTTCCAGGTCCACTGCCACACATTCACTAAAGCTCTCTATCCCATGTATCTAGCTCCATGCCTCCTTCTCCTTCTGCTCCTTTGTTCCATTGCTCGCCTATTCTATACCTCTCTTGACGTCGTCTGCGCTGTCTCCTCCCCCTCTCACGCTGCGCCTCCTAGATTACTTCAGCTGCAGACACTTTCATCTCCGAAAAAGCAGCGGATACGGGGGAGGAGTGCAACTCCCATCTTGTCATCCCGTCACTCATTCTTCATCCCTCTACATGGATTTCTACCCCCTTCTTTCTTCTATTCCTTTTTCTCTGAGAATCCATCATTTCCCCGGCCGTCCTTGTCAAACACATCACCCCCCCCCCCCCTCTCTTGTGGCGTTCATGTCTCACTGCTACAAATAACGCTATCATATGATTCATGAGTATTCACTGTTCCCCAAGTAGAGGGACTTAGAAAGTCGCAGCGGCGCTTTTACAAGAGAACTGGAGCTACCAGTAAGGTTGAAGTCGCAGGCGCAGTCACATGTAAACTTCTTTCTAAGGGATGATTGTGTAATCACTGCGTGAGTTGAGGGCTCACCAAGCATAGTTACTTTTTAATAGTGTAAAAGTTTAAAAGTTATAAGAAAAGGTTTATGGTTAGGGTAAAGGTAATTTGGGTACAAGAAAGCACAACGTCAATTAAGGCAGTTATACAAAATAGCAATCATTCTCACCATTTATCTTCGTATGGATGGTCTGCCTTGTCCACCCGTAGGCTTAACCACTGGCATATCTTTATTTCTAAGGCTATTCTTGGTTTGCTTCCATCTTATCTATGGATCCCCATCCTTCAGAAAAGTATGGGCAATTATTGTCTTTGCTCCCAGGACGTATGCTCTACCATCTGTCCCTAAACCTGTACTGAATTGGGAAAAGGGGTGTTAAAGATGCTGCTCCCTCTGCTTGGATTCAGTTGCAAAATTATTTGAATCTTTGTCAGCTGGTCTCACTGGGTGGATTTAAAGTAATTCTAAGGCCCTGACTATACATGTATATGGATATTTTTCAAAGCGGATATTTTCACGCTCCGTTTAAAAAATAATCCTTGTCCACACGGTAGGGTTTTTAAAAATATCTCCGTCCAGATGTAAATGCAGAAATGCATATAAATTGCTCCAACAAGTAGGCCGGGTCAGTAGGTGGCGATAAGCGATATATCAAATACCATAGAACAATGGTCTGAGCATGCGTAGTGAGCTGATTTTCATAGGCGGCAGCAACTGAAAAGTAAAATAATGTAGTGGCCGAGTCCGAATAAGAGACAACGGACCAAGTACTTTGTTGGCGTGTGAAAATATGCAGACAAACATTAAATATCTTTGGAACCGTTTGTGTTAAATTGTATCTGAATCGGGAGATTATCTTCTCTATGTCAAAATAAAGGCTGGCTGGCAGTGCACATAGAACAAGGTAATGAAATTAGTTTTTTCTAACAAACGCATCTACATAATTTCTATATTTCATATAATTTCTCTATCTACTCCAGTGTGGCGTCAGACAGATTCGGCGCTGCTTGCGCGTAACAGAGAGAGGCGATTGTGGAATTCCCCATCCCTGGATAAAAATCCGGCTGACTGGTGGAAAGTCAATCGGTCTCATTTACCAACAGACTTAAGACAAAAGATCAGACAAAATTTGCTCTTAGGGCCATTTAAGACATTTTCGGGTCGATTTTGGGATTCACCAACTGTCCCTCGTCTTGGATTCGGCCCTAACTAAGAGCAGGATTTAGGAGCGCTGAAGAGCAGTCTTAACTTGACAGACTGGTGTGCTCCATGTTCTTCAGGGCTTTATTTGGGAGGAATCATAGTGATTCCTTCATGTCAACTCTACAGGCCTCCTTGGAATTAATTAATCATAATTTTAATAAATATGACAATATTTGTATGATAAAAAATCATGTTTTATATTTAAAGACATTCCTCAATGACGCATTTGATGTCCGAACATAAATAATATGGATTCATCTGATCACAGGGCAGCTTTATTAACCATATATGAACCAGCTATTTTGGACAAATGTATAATTACTTAATTACTCAGATATTCAAACACAATTATGCAATTATTGTGAAATTATTGAAAATAATAATTATTTAATTTAAGGTATTAATTAAATGCCTGTGGCATTTGTATTTCTTATTTGTTAAATATCTGTTTATTGAATTAATTATACATTTGAAAGAATGCAGGTTATAGCCAACATGCAATATATCCCATTGATTGGTACAATGGGACAGACATTTGTTGTTTTATATAGCTATAACCTGCATTCTTTCAAATATATTATTAATCAATAAAACATATATTGAAATACACTATGTAGCCTACTACACCAACACTGCAAATGACAGTGGATACATAAATAAGAACTAAAGCTAATCGCGTGGATATATCTATAGTGGAATAGACTGTATTGATATTCCATAAGTCTTGTTGCGCCACACACACACGCACACTGTTTAGCCTACGTGTCTAATGAATGAACAGTAGGATTATATTATTCTAATTACTTGTTTCATTCGGATTTAGTAGATACCATATGCTCTGCCTATATGTACAGTAAGTACAGTACACATATTAAGGCTGCCAGAGTCGGGCGTACCATGAGTGGACTGGACTGCGTCTATACTTTCCGTAGCCGCATTTCTGGCAAGACGCTCTCTGATTGGCCGACGCCTGTTTCTACACTGGTTAAGCTTAGGCACTCTTTCGAAGTTGGTTAAGGTTAGAGTTTGTCTTAGAGCGTAACGGCAAGTTCTTTCGACGGTTAAGCTTAGGCACTCTTTCGAAGTTGGTTAAGGTTAGAGTTTGTCTTAGAGCATGGCGATAGAACGCCAGGTAGTTTGCAGGCTGTTCGACGCGGAAATGGACAAAGACACAGCTCGTCACGCGATTGGGCAACAGTGGCCAATCAGAAAGCGTCTGCCAGAAATGCGGCTACGGAAAGTATAGACGCGACTGGACTGTACTACTATAGGGCAGCTGTAACGTTTGGGCTTTCTATCCTCTTTTAGGAATGGAAGCCCTAGTGCCATCCTGGAGTACTTACTGCAATTATCTCTGATTGTTGTCACCTGCCTGTGTTTTGTGTCACTGTTTACTGATTGGGTCTGCGGGGTGTTTTGGGGCCTTTATAGTAATCCCTTGTCTCTCTCTTTGTGTCGGCTCTTCAGCAGTGTTACTGGGAACAGCCGTCCACGGGCAGAAGTCGGATATCTCGCCCGGTGTTATTGTTTAACTGCATTTGTTATTCTTTTGGTCGAGAAGTCGGATATCTCACCGTTCCGATATATCTCAGTTCTATTTCGTAATGGATCTCGCTCAGCATCACACTTGCACTGTACTTCACTTCGTGCACGTGCACTGAATAAAAAATTCCACCATGTACCTTTACATCCCAACATTCGTCTGGCCACACCCCCATCCGCTTACCTTCATAAGCAGGTGTGTGGTCACCTACTCGCCTCCTTCTTCGCTTTCACCACAAGGAAGTGCCTTCGGTAGATCCCCACTTGACGAGGTTGTTAGTAGAAGAAAGTTGGAAAACAAGAGATACGTTGACATCATATCTTTATTTTCTCTCTCACTATTTTCGAGAAAATACGGCGATATTGTCTTTGTTACTGGAGTGTCTGGAAGATGATGATCATTCTAAACCTCCACCGTTTTTTTTGTATTAGGAGCTCACGCCGCTGACATGCTTCCCAACTACAATCCTCCTTGCTGCGGCTGGATGGGGTAAAGACCCTCCAGCAACACAGCTGGACTGTAGGACGCACCGACTGTTGTGAGAAGCGGTGGTTCCAGGTTGGGTATGTACTGTTTTGCTGGCGAGCTCTGGTTGTTGTTGATGCTATGGGGGTTAGCTAACAATTTACGAAACGCCGACCCCAGGCTAGGGTCCTCTGCTCGGCTTAAAACGGCGGTCGGAGGATCTTGGCCTGACGCCCATTATAGTCAACTAGTGGGCCGCGACCAGGAATTGGTGATCCCAGGATTCTCTGGACGAGCGATGCTTCTCTGTCCCGTGTAGGCCCCATCTTTCATATACAAATGAGAGTATACCCTAACGAGGAAATGTGGGCATAGGATCTTCTTTATCAGGAGTTCCATGCTCAAAACCGGCTGCAGCCCGAAATGGGAACTGTGCTGGCCCCGCTGATGTCTGGATCACTGTTGATAACTGTGTCCTGACGTTCTTTTTCTTTTCCCCTCTTAGGGGAGGGACTGGGACAGCGGCCTGTCTGAAGTGTGGCTTGTTATGTCATTGTGTATAGTTCAGGTGATAGCTGCTTAGCTTGCGTGCTAGTTGTGGACTACTGTGTTAGCCAGTCAGCTGTTAGCTGCGCAGCTGTTAGCTGCGGCGTTAGCTCGCTGTGTTTACCAGGCTGGTATACGTTAGCTTGTTGCTATCAGCCGATCGGCTGTTAGCTTAATGCTACACTGTTGAACGTTCTGTGACTATAACATGCCTTAAACACTCTGACTACAACGTCATCTTTGACAGAGGATGTTAGTCAAACCCAGGGGCGTATCTAGACCCAGCACTTCAGTAGGGCACAGAAGGGCACCAAAAACTATGAAAAAAATTTGGCCGGTTTGTGGGCGAAAATGGGTGGATTTTGTAACTATTTTTTTTTAACTTTATTTCGGTTTTAGGGTTAGGTTAGGGTTATGTTATTTAATTATTTTGGGGAGCCAGCCCCCCAAACTCCTGAAATGCATAGAAATCTATGAAATAAATAAAACAATCTGACATTTATATTAAAAAGAGCTAGCCACCCAAACCCCTAAAATACATAGAAATCTATGCATTTTGGAACAGTTACTATATATATAGTCAAGAAAGCATTTAGTCATACTTAAAGTTTAAAGTGCTTTACTTGCATTGAACATTGAGGAGACATCATTAGAAAGCACAATGTATGTTTCCATAGTTACGCAGATGACACACAATTGTACATCTCCGCTGAACCAAATGATCACACAGCTATAAACTCCATTTCCGCCTGTCTCTTAGCAATAAACAAATGGATGACGAACAACTTCCTAAAATTAAATGAGGGCAAAACTGAAATCCTACTAGTCGGTCCTATAACAAAAAGAGAAATGTTACAGAGCAATATGGGGCAACTTACTCCTTGGAGTTTTTTCTTGAGGGGTTATAGGAACAATCACCGTCTGTACCGAGCGGGTGGTTGATTCCCTGGTGTGTTGGAGCAGAGTCAACTCCCGGGTTACCCGGTTGAGTGTGCCCCTGCACGTTCATGACGTCTGCCAATCATGTCAGCCTTCTCTGCCTCAACCCCTCTGGGTGGGTTTTTTTTAATGGAGGCTTTGTCATGGTGATCAACAACGCCAGCATACGCCCCTTCTGCCGGGGCGGCTGTTTTCAGCTGACTCCTTTGGCGCCTGTCTCGTCCGCAGTGCTCCAGGCTCAGGTTACAGCCTGTTGCCTGGTTTCCCCTGTGCGCTGCCTGTTTCTGTTGGTTGACCTTTTTTGTGTGCTTACGGCCATGCTGACTGCCTGTTCTGCAGGGTCAGTGTGCCAGGCGGTGTGCTATTGGGGGGAAAGGGCCCGCTCTTGGAGGGGCCTTATCCGAATATGCTGGCGATGTGGGGGGCGGTGTCACTAAGTGACCACCTGGTGGGGTCTTGATGCCTGGCGTCATTGACCTCTCCAGGCCCCCGTTTTCCAGGGGATCCAGTCCCTTCAGTGGGTCTGGGTCTTCCTTCACGCTCCGCTGCTACGGCCTTGCCACGGGGTTGGGTTTGCTCTTGACCCCGTGATTCTGGGGGCAGTAACGAGGTTGTTCCTTCCGTTCGTTCCCGGGTGGCATGCGGGTTGTGCGTGTGTGTAGTCGTGGGGTCAAGCCACGGTCTGCTCACCCTGTGCGTTGAGTTGTTTGAGTGCCTCTTCGCACGGTCGGATCCGTCTCCCTCCCGTAAGCCTCCAATAGGGAGGGTATCCTCCATTAGGGAGGGTCAGGGGCGCTCGGTCCTCCCCGATCTGATGGTTGTGGGGGGCCACAGCGGGGTACATTTGTCGGGCTATGGCTCTCGCTCAGCCTCCCTTGTGCAAGTGTGATGCTGAGCGAGATCCATTACGAAATAGAACGTTAGGTTCTATGAGTAATGGTGAAGCTCAGCATCAGACGCCGCTGCGGCCCTTGATCTCGCCTTGTGGTGAAAGCTTGGGAAGGAGGCGAGTAGGTGACCACACACCTGCTTATGAAGGTAAGCGGATGGGGGTGTGGCCAGACGAATGTTGGGATGTAAAGGTACATGGTGGAATTTTTTATTCAGTGCACGTGCACGAAGTGAAGTACAGTGCAAGTGTGATGCTGAGCGTCACCATTACTCATAGAACTTGGTTATAGACATAACCTAAAGTTACTATTCCTTGCTTTGTTTCTTCCTCAGTACTATTCTTTGCCTTGTTAATTACCTTTTTTTGGAACTTATATATATTATCGCTCAAAGTGTTTCTGATAATAAAAGAACACATATTCGAGAAGAGCAAACACCATCTCCGTCTCCTTCTTCCATGCTACTAAAGAACTCAACATTCTTACCTTGATTCTTTACAGACAGCGCAGTATCTGTGATCTCCTAATAAAACAAGTCATTAGAATAATATAAGCCTACTGCGTTAATTCATTACGCACGTAGACTATACAGTACTGCGTGTGTGTGAGCGTGTGTGTGTGAGCGTGCGTGCCTGCGTGCCTGCGTGTGTGTGTGTGTGCGCGCGTTGGTGAATCCGGGTGTAATTGTCTGTGAGTTTGTCTTAGGCGGTTCCAAGATGGTTGCCCTAAGATAAATCTTATAGTAATGTTGGTGAATGAGACCCAATGTGGGGAGATTCCCCAGGCTGGCAGAGCTGACAAAGCTGGCACGCTAGTACCTCTGTTTATACCTGCAACATCGGTACCATTCGAATTTGTGTTGATGGACTGATTGGGTCTCATTCACCAACATTGCCATAAGATTTCTCTTACGACAACCGCCTTGGAAGGTCATAAGAGAAAGCTGACGACAATTACACACGGATTCACCAACACGTGGAGAGGCTGTCTTAAGTGGCCAAAATTATCACAGCTGTGATGCCCACAATGAGATACAGTAGGTACAGTACACTTGAAAAGGAATTTGCTGGCTCTGTGGCTTGACGTTGCTATGTTTCCAGGCTATATGCAGCATCCAGGAACCCCAGACAACCTCCATCCAAACTCATCTTACACTATGACTTTTTAATGACTGTTCAAATGAGGGCTCACATGAATATAGCGGTGCAATGGTGTTTTAATGAGTTCCCACAGTTCACTACGAGTTCAAACTAAATGCAGGTACAGTACATGCACAATCACATGAATACACACATGCGCACACACATACACACCTCTATATACAGTATATATATACAGTATATATATATATATATATATATATATATATATATATATATCACACACGCAAATCCATCCAGACACACACTGGGGTGAGTGAGACTACGTGGTCTGGTGCTAACAGATTGGTGGGGTTTACAGCAGACAAACACAGCTGGCCATGCTTACACACTCTGCTAAACCTTTTGTGGGAGAAGGCCACTTGTCTCATCAGTTGGCAGTCAGCTAATTGGTGAGTCAAGTGGCTGCCAATGTCGAGATTAATGAGGCATCGGCCACACCTGGGTCGCCTCGTCAAAGAGGAGGTGTCCCAGGTGTGCTCTATTTGGTCATTCTTTTTTAAAAGGGTTTCTTTTCACTTTTCAGTTTTGCTAATGAACTGGCCAAGGCAGGGCCGTGTGAGTCTGTGTGCCGTATACCTGTAAGTACTTTCTGTTGTTAACACTTTGAGCGCCACTCGCGGCTAATCTCGGGTTTACGATAGTGATGTTGAAAGCCACGTCACGGCTTTTCTCTGATTTTTATTTCTTTTTTTAGCGATCTGAAATCATATTGCATCACCCGAGCCTATTGGATCAATATACTTATCGATTTTTTCGAATGGTGATCAGGAATTAGAATATATCATTTGGATACCATCTGATGTCAGGTAAGGAATCTATGTTATCAGTGTTAGGATAATCAGACTCGTTTTCACAGAGATATAAGCTTTTTTGTGATATGTGCTCTAGCTGTTTCACTGTAAAATCCATGAGGAAATGAAAGCAGCTATTATCAGCGTGCGGCTCGAACGTGCGTGCGTGCACATATACTATTGATCATCTAGCGTTTATTTGAAAACTATTCATAAATAGGCCAACAAATATCAACGTTCTGGAATATTCCAGTAAAAGGCGATTATCATAGAATAGGTTGTTTTTCACCTGAAAACGGGTGTTTTTCAAAACGCTCTCAAACGGAAATGAAGCGATAAAAAACCAATCTGCCTTGACAACACTGACTGGAAAATGATTCTTTGATAAGCGATGGGCAGATTAGACACATAGCCATAATTTAAAACATAGATTAGGCGATATTAACGTTAACATTGAAGCCGATGGTGGCATTCAAGGGACTAAATGTGAATTAACCCACGGCACTCAAAGTGTTAATAAATACTTCTTTATTTTTTTAACTCATTGTTGATCTCCCACTACACCTTTGTTCTGCAAACACATGTACTGATGCCCAAGAAACAAACAAACAAACAAAAATTCCATACATGCAAGTCCATATGCCATGCCAGTCTTATCATTATGATGAACATGTTTTTTCAAATGTTCCTATTTTGGAATTAGTGCTCCGTCACCGACATCTTGGTTGACACATGAACAGGTGAGCTGTGGCAGTGCTATAAGATAAGATATCCCTTTATAGATCCCCTTGGGGAAATGTGGGCATCATAGCAGCGTGGGGAGGGGAGGTATGGGCAGGGTAATGGTAGAAAGACATAAATATAGGCAATAAATAGATCTGTATATAAAAATAAACAGTGTAAACAAAAGTGCAGATGAGGGTCTGTATGCCCTATCAGTTATTCAGATTCAGACAACTTTATTGATCCCGCGTGGGGCAATTCATATTGTAGCTTCACAAGTAATATAAACGACAACAAAAACATCTCAACAACAGCACGGCAACAACAACATATTATATTACTGTATATGTTACTCTCATGGAATCTGAATATATACTATTAGTAAGAGTAAAAGTAAACAGTATACAGAAGGCACAGTATACACAACGTACCCTAACTGCGTCATACGTTTGGATACACTTGGTGGACACTTATTGGTCAGACATTCCTAATAGTTCTCAAGTTCTGCAGCTGTTTGAGTATGAGTCGAGTAGCTGAACGTGCTCATCTTGCCTAGCTCCTCATAGAGGGTGTGGGAGTGGTTCCCCAGGATAGCGGTCAGCTTCCTTCTCATCCTCCACCTTCCACCACCTCTAGTTTGACCAGCTCGACTCGCACCATGGAGCTAGCCTTCCTCACCAGCTTGTTCAGTTTGTTGGTGTCTCTTGAGTTGATGTAGCCGCTCCAGCATACAATGGCAAAGAAGAGGACGCCGGCTACTATACAGACTGTAAAAAGACTGCTGCAGTCTATTGCACACATTGAAGGAACTGAGTCTCCTCAGGAATAACTGTCTCGCTTCTGTGTTGTCCAACCAGTCTAGTTTGTTGTTCAGGTGTAAACCAATGAACTTGTAAGTCACCACCATCTCCACCACATCCCCTTGGATGGTGATGGGAGTTGGGAGGACCAAAGACCTCGTTGCCTCCTTCCACACAGCCATACTCGTCTCTATTAGAAAGCCAAGCAGAAGCGTTCTGTGTGGATTCCATCTGGTCCTCCAGTTCTCATTATTTCTGCCTGCCCAGCGGCCCAGCGCCACACAGGCAGATGATGTATTTACTGAGGACGGCTAACAACTCCTGTCAGTCCAAACCGGCTGCAGGCAGGTGGAGGGAACCTTTGCTCTTTGTTTTCTTTTTGGATTCCTAGTTTGGTGGTTCATGTCTGTGTGTGTCCTCGTGTGTGCACATACATTGTACACACATATACAGAGATATGAGTATGAATGTATATAGGGCGTGTATATTTGTATTTATTTATTAACACAAAGCGTTAAACAAAAGTAAAAAAATATACACATAATAACCATATTGTGTAGGCGAAGTTTAGAAGCCTAGAGGCTTATCGAGAACTTCCCCTGTTTTGTAAAATCAAACATATATGTTTATATACATAATCTCTCTCTCTCTCTCTCTCTCTCTCTCTCTCTCTCTCTCTCTCTCTCTCTCTCTCTCTCTCTCTCTCTCTCTCTCTCTCTCTCTCTCTGTATGTGTGTGTTCTATGTCCAAATTCTGTAATCAGGGTGATGTTTAAAAAGAGAGCTTGCTTCCCTGTATAAATAAAGGTTTAAAAAAAAAAAAAAAAAAACTGATGGAACACATTGGGTCTCGTGCAGGAACCACTGTACACACAGATTATCTTAAATGTGCCTAGCAAACGGTTTAGGAAATGTTGTGGCATTCACCATACAGTAGTTCTCTTATTTTGGATTTGTTTATTGGTGCGATCAAAATTGAAGAGTGCTGTAGACCTGTCTGCCCTGCTGCTCCAACACCAAGCACAACACAACATCCATAAATAATTGTCATTGCCTTTGGAAACACTAGTCTTAATATTGGGGAACATTGTTCGCATTTTTATTAAGCCTACTCATTTTCGTTCACGGGTCTGGTGGACCCACAACATTATTGGGATTTTAAAACAATTAAACCAATGCATAATTACAAAGTAATTTATGAAAAGATACTTAATAGATGTTAACTTTATCTCCGTTACAAGCAATCTAGACAGCAAATATGGTTAATATTTGCCATTTACCTCTGCTGGATCACAT
Organism: Notolepis coatsorum; assembly: GCF_963971535.1. Taxonomy (NCBI): domain Eukaryota; kingdom Metazoa; phylum Chordata; class Actinopteri; order Aulopiformes; family Paralepididae; genus Notolepis; species Notolepis coatsorum. Next base: position 46,559,623 of record NC_140172.1, on the reverse strand, counting down.
TGATCAATACAAGTGCTGTTCACCATTTTGTGATAAAAGGCTATGACCATTATAATCAAGACATGAATGGAATAAATCAAGTTTATCTTGAACATATGAATGAAACAAGGTGGAGGAAGACAGTGAACCGTTTGGTTTTATTTGACCATGTTTACTTTTTTCCACCTACAATTTCCACACTTTTTGGTCCAGTGGACCTGAACACCCAATGTAATATAAATGTGTGCACTGTGTGTGCGCTCAATGAAAATGTGTTATTTCATATGTTCTTCACAGAAAATTAGCCAAGGCCAATGAGTCTTAGGTAAAAATATTAATTGTATGATTTATCTTTTAATAAACATTTTAAATGGGTCCCACAGACCCGAACATCACACAAGGGTTAAAAAAAGATATAATTCCATACAAATAGCTATAGCCTAATGCATATTAACCTCTTAAGCCCGATCGACCTGGTATACTAGGCCGAGATTTATTTCACGTCACAAATAGATCAATAGGCCTACAGTCTGTATTAACTTAATACTATTAAGTGATGTTGTGTTTCTTTTTCAAATGTATCAAAACACCAGTCAGTGTATATTTTCAGCACTAAGTTTGTTTACCAATGGTTTTAACCTCATAACTCATTCAGCGCCATCGCTTAATGCGCTAGAGGGTGTTAGAACGCCATCGCTTTAATCAATGGGAAGACTGAGATTTGCGAGTGCTTAAAATATATCTTATATTATAGCTATGGGTCTAATACACCCGTCAATTGTCAGTGAGTTGCTTCCAGTCAACATGCACAAAACGGATTGTTTTTTCATCCGTACATTTCCGTTTTATACTGTTATATTTCGTTATAGCTTTGCGCTTTGCTCTATTGGAATTGTCCCTTTAATTATATGCTATCATGAAAACGTTCAACCACGTGTACGCACCCACATGCCTGACAACGCCCACATCCGCTCACATATAAGCGGGGTCATGGCCATACTACCAGCTCCTTCCCTACTTTCACCACCGTGAAGTCCGTGTATAGCACCTCTTCAAGTGCAGTGCTTAAAGTAGTTAGTTGGTTAAGGAGCTGTGCTGACATTGTGCTTTTGTTTTCTCTCTCTCGCAAATTTTCGGGAAAAGAAAGGGATAATGTCTTCACCACCGGAGGGTTTCGACGATTATCGTTCTGACCTCCACCAGCGCTTCACAGTCGCGGCTTCCTCTGTGCGTCGTGGGGCGTTCCTGGCTCCACGGTTGTGGCAGGCAGGTGCGCCTCAGCGGCGTCCGGAGGAGAGTGCGCGTCACAGAGGGGCCGTCAAGCTCCCATCTCCTGTGAGGTGGCCGAGTTCCGGCTCTGGTTCCCCTGCTGGAGGGCAGTCAGCCAGTAGGCTGGCAGTCCCTCTGGTGGCCGGGGATTTGCGACGCAGGCTCTTCACCTCGGCTCGTTCTCATCATACGGCGATGAGCGGCAAGGGCGGACAGCTTAGCGGCTGTGTCGGGCTGGCACAGAGCGAGGATTCACTCATCTCCTCTCCATCGCACCCGATGGAAACAGAGGATTACATGGAGGGGGCGGGGGCATTCTTGTTCGACGCTCCAGCGAAGACAGAGCATTCTCCCCCTTGGGGAGTGGCAGAGGGTGCTGTGTCTTCCTGGAGAGCCTCGTACTCCGGGACTTGGTTAAAGTCACCACCTCCGAGACAAGATGCCCTGCTATCATCCGCACTGGATGTTGGCTCCCACCTATCCTATGGAGACAGTGAGTGTAGCCTCCCAAACGCGAGGGATGCGAGCGAAGTGGAAGAAGGTATGCAAAGGGAGTTGCATGCTTTGTTCCCCGAGCTCATGACAGCAGCGGCCCATGCTAACGGTATGCCGCTGCCGACGCCACTGCCAGCACCTGTTCCCGATGACATGATAGGTATTATCTAGCAACGCTGTCCTGTGAGGGAGGCAAGCGTTGTCTGCCCATTCTTCCCGTCGATGGAGGCTTACGTGCTCCGGGGACAGGTAATTCCCTGCATCGTCGGCCTCACCTCCACCTACGTGCCTTTCACGTGGTGGTGGGTTTGGTCCAGGGGTTGAAGGAGGGGGTGCCACGGCTTGATAGCCCGATGGCATCTATCCTTTGCCCCGAGATGGTGTGGGAGCCGAAAAAGAAGCCACTTCCCCAGGGAAAGTCAGCTAAGCAGTTGGCTGTCTGGAGTGACCAGATATTCATCGCCTCGACCCAGAGCCTAGCTGCAACCTCCAACATCATGCAGCTAGCATGCTTCATGTCGGGGCTGATGGCGGGCGGGGTAGTACTGGATGACCAGTACCTCCACAGCCAGGCGACGGGAGCCATCCTGCATCTCTCGCAGCTACAGGCGATAGCTGCAGGGAAACAACGCGCCCTGGCCACCCTAATCCAGCGCCACCTGTGGCTTGAGCAGGCGGCGCTGACGGATCACCGGAGGATCCCCCTCCTCATGGCCCCCCTCTCCGACGCTGGGCTCTTCGGCTCGGCGATGCAGGAGATGGCGTCAGCCTGCAGAGACCTGGAGGAGCAGCGGCCCGTCTTGCAACCCCACTTCCCCCGGCCCGACACCACCGGAGGCGTGATGTGGAGGCAACGCCAGGGCAGGTCTTCATCCGCCGCCAACCCCACTGCTGGCTCTGCCAGCAAGAAGCCTAAGAGTGGACGGGGAGAGGACGCCGCCACCGCTGCCGCCAGTGATCCTGCACCCGGGGGGAATGGTAGGGAACGATGTGGCCAGACGGCTCCCCAGCACTGTCCCTCCGGGCCGCGCGCGGCGGGCGATGCAAGTGACTTTTACCCCTGCTGCCCCCAAATAGAGGGACTATTTTTTGTTAACAAAACGTGTGTTGATTCACTGTATTTTGGGGGATACGGCATGTGCAATTTAAACCGACAGCTAAGAATGCTGGGGTTGCGTTCTTGCTTGAAGAGTTTGTGCAGTTTTCTCTGAACATTTGCGTTGGTTGCTATTGTGTATAACTTACAAGGCCTGTAGTTCTAGCACTTAGCCAAGGGCTTATGTCCTTCTCTCTACCTAAAACAGTGTTCTTTCTTACGTGAGTAAAAGTGAACTTGGGGCTTTATTGTATGATGAGTTGTGTGTGTTTCATGTAAAAACGTAGCATTGAGTCCACAACTGGTGTTAGCTTACAGAGTTGTACATATGTAGCATGTGAACCAAGGACTTTTTGAGTCCCTCTCTTTAGTCTGACATTTTTTCTTTGCTTAAGGGTAAAGGTAAAAATAGTGGGTGGCAAGTTTTTCGCACATAAGCCAGAGCCGTGGATAAAATCTGTGTTTTACACAAACGAGGTTAATCGGCTGTGGCTGGCGTACAGGATGTAAAGCTATTACCCTACAGGTATATGTGCTTTCATGTAGCGCGCTATGCAACTGGTGTCACGGCTCTGCTTTTCTATTACATCGTATCTGGGGTGAGGCGTTGAGGGGGGTGGACAAATAACCCCCCCCCCCCCGGATATAGGTATATCCTTTACGAAACTGATTGGTCGAGAGGTTGTGCTTTTTCTACCTATCAGTCTCCCTGACGAGCTGAGAGAAAAAGCTCGTCACAGGGAGGGGGAGGGGTGGGGGAATTTCCCTGTTTCCCACACCAAATTAGGATAGGTGGGACACAGGATTTCCCCGGCCATTGAAGACATCACAGGCGCGTTTTCTTATTGGCCATGAGACATGTCTGTGAGTTTCAGGGCCTGTGCTACAGACCGCTGTCATTGTAAAGGCTAGGTGATGCAATGCAGTCGAGACTATTGGTTATTCTGCTCTGCTCTCTATCAGTAGTGTATATTGGGCCGTTTTGTCACTTAGTCCAATTGTTACATGAACCTTTTTCAATTGTTTTACTCAAGTTGAGGTCTCTCTGGGAAAACTGCTGTCTTCCCCTCTTACATAAAGAGCAGAATTGACAGGTTTTTTTTATTCCCAGGCTCGTCGTGTGAGGACCCGTGTCTGTGTCTTTTGTAGACCGGTGTGGTATATTCTAAGCACATACCTAAGGTTATTTACAGTACAATGAGGTTGTTATGTGGAAGGAGGGAAAGATCATAAGTGATAGAATGGTCTCCTCATCTGACTTCAAATATAGCCAGCAAGGAATAAACGTGCAGTCAATACCACAGAGTTCTAATTCAAACTCATATATTTATTGCCGAGAGGCCCAAAGGTGAAAATGCATCAGTTACATACAGGGATTATTCATCATTTTACATAAGACATGATGTACAAAAGGATTGATGAGGTTTACATAATTATAGCCCATTCACGGTGGCTCTCACATCAAAACAAGTCTGCACATAAAATTAGTCATGTTTGAGTCTTCTGATTTGACAGCAATATGTAGCAGGCGCGTTTGGTTACAGCTCCGCTCCCGTCAACGTTAATTTAGTTTAAAAACCTTATTTGAACAACACTAATGAAATTAAACCACATCGTATATATTAAATAAGACCTTCTACTAACTATATCAAAAGAAATAAAGATTCAACATGGAACCTAAGGACAAGAAAAAGAGTGGAAAGAAACTCAGAACAGACAGTACAACGGCGCAAGTCATGACACGCTCTCATGATACAGCAGCCGCCAGTACAACAGCACCGTTGTTGACTAGCCCTGTCGGGGAGACGGTAGCGGATAACATACCGGGACCGACGATGACTAGCCCCGAGAGGGTGACAGCAGACGATGATATAACGGTAACGACGGGGATAAACACCGTGAGAGAGAAAGCAGTTGAATTTGAGAAGAAAATGTCCGTTAAATCCACCAACTGATACAAGCAGGGAAGTTACACAAGCCGATTTCAGGTCTCTGACTAGCCTGATAAAGGATCAGATGGACGCTTTCAAATTACACATCGACGAATTCAAAGTACACATCGATGCTAAATAAAAGCGGCCGCGGAACAAGCCGGGCGAATCACGGCAGTGGAGAACACGGTGCTAGGAATTACATTGAAAGTACAAGAGAACGAGAAGACTGTTAACGATGGATTCACAGAGGTAGCGGAGGAGATAAAACAGGTGGAAAAAGCGCTTCTGAAGAAAATACAAGACATCGAAAAGGAAGCAATGGAGAGGCGGCTCGAGATCGAACGCTACTACCGTAGAAATAATATCCGTATTGTGGGATTGGATGAATCAGTCAATTGCACAGACGACTTATTTCCAACTGTGTTAGCAAGAATTATAGGTACACATATCCTACCCACAGCACGTTAGTGGACCAATGTTACAGAGTCGGTACACGAGACCAAAAAGGCAACGGGCCGAGGGTTATCATTGCTACTCTGCGCAAGACAGAAATAAGAGATGCGATCATCAGAGGCGCACGCAATCAATGGGGGAAACTGAAATATGGTGACAAACCAGTGTTTTTCTACGAGGATCTATGCAAGGAGGCCATTGCTCTACGTGTCCCCTACAAGGATGTGCTGCAGAGATTATACAAGAGAAATCTTAAACCAAGCCTTAGGTACCCGGCCCTCCTATCCATCTTGGGGGAAAATGGCAATAGGCTCGGATTACACTCACCTAAAGACGCCGATGAATACATGAAGAAACATGAAACTGGTTCCCCGGGGCCGGTCGCAACATAGGCTCGAATCAGAAGATAAGCCTAATCATCTCTCTCTTTTTCTCAATTTTTTTACTCTTTGTATTTTATTATTTTTATTAGAATGACTTCACCACGGCTCAACAAAAGCAACAGCTGTTATGCATGTTGGCAACACTGAGGCACAAAGTGTTTAATACGGATCGATAGGCATTATATTTATAGACTTCTGGTCTCTGAGGAGGCAATAATCCAATATTGACATTGGGAACACTCTGGAATATTCTGGACTCTTCTCTCGACTACTCGGGGCACAATGGAATATGCTGGAAAACACTAGTAGGTCATGGTAGGAAGATCATTCTGGAACATAACAGCAGTGTTTACGGATTTACAAGGGTATTCTACAACCTTCTAGAATATACTGCAATCATACAATGAAGGCTTGTAACTTTAACATCCGGTATTTATATGCATATGATCCAGTGACGGAAGCTCAATAAGGTTTTAAAAACATCAGCCACATCTAAAGGTATAAGCATGACAAGGTTATTCTAATATTTTAAACAATTACTTCACTGCTTTAGGGATTTGCATAATTTAGCTCTAAAAATCTTTTTTTTTAAATTTTTTTTCAACTCATCTGTTGAGTTTTATTTTAATTCTCACTTTTTTATGGTGTTAGTATTTTTCTCCACTCTTTTCTTTTTTCTGATGGTTCTGTGGGATATTTGTGGATATCCTGATGAAGAATGTCTCAGTCAACCGAGGCTTGGATAATAACAAGGTTTATTAACCAAACAGATAGAATACATAGAGAGAATGGCTGAGGCTCTCGCCCCAGGTGATCAGCTGAAATTACCCAGGTAAGAAGCCCCTATTGTGGTCGGGAGGAGCCCTTTATAGTTCAACAAAGGGGGTGTGTGGTCCCATTTGATAGGTCAGATGGGGGGGAGGGGGTACAGGTTTGGGGGACACAGGGGAGGGGGGTGTCTTATTCCACAGAGAGGGGGGGGGGCACAGGTAAAGGGAACACAGGGGAGGGGGATATATTTACATGAGGACATATTATACCACAATTGTGGGATATTTGTGGATATCCTGATGAAGAATGTCTCAGTCAACCGAGGCTTGGATAATAACAAGGTTTATTAACCAAACAGATAGAATACATAGAGAGAATGGCTGAGGCTCTCGCCCCAGGTGATCAGCTGAAATTACCCAGGTAAGAAGCCCCTATTGTGGTCGGGAGGAGCCCTTTATAGTTCAACAAAGGGGGTGTGTGGTCCCATTTGATAGGTCAGATGGGGGGGAGGGGGTACAGGTTTGGGGGACACAGGGGAGGGGGGTGTCTTATTCCACAGAGAGGGGGGGGGGGCACAGGTAAAGGGAACACAGGGGAGGGGGATATATTTACATGAGGACATATTATACCACAATACTCACTTTTCTTTCTTATAATGTGGGTGAGATTAATGTATAATATACCAGGATTGTTTGGAACAGGTAAAAGTGGGGATAATAGTTTAAAAATAGAATTATTTACATACATGATTAATAGAATTATTTACATACATGATTCATGACATGATCGACTGGACTGCGGTCTGTGTTATTTTGATATCAGAGATGTGGGAATAGATATCACCCTTTTCTTTTATTAATTGCTCAAAATACCTATATCAATGAGTGGTCCTCATCTCTGATATCAAACAACAATTAACATAATCATTAGAAGCTATCGCTGTGCAAATATCTTGGCATACCTTCAGTCGTTCATGTCGTGACTCTGGGGAGCTAATGTGATCGTTGTGCATACAGGCATCGTAATAAACCAATTAAATACATGCACTGTCTGTGTGGTCAGAGTGCACAGGGTGAAAAAACAAAATTGTGTTCATAATTATTAGGAATCGGATTTACACATAAGGCTAATGTGTACAAAAACATTTTAACAACCGTTAACCTGGTGGTTAATAAAACTAACATGATTGATTATGGGAAACTGTTCACAAATATATATATATATTTTTGCACATTTTGTGATGATTCTTGATGAAATTACTTAGGATCCAGTTGTATTTAATCTGAGTTTGAGTGTCACTTTCATCTGTGATTGCCTCAGCTTTGTTGGTTTTTACTTAGAATCAGGCAATTTTCTCCATTTCTTCTCTATAAATGAGGAGATAAAACGTCTTATGCATCGCTTCTGTATGTAATTCTAGTGCATATACTATCAATGGTTCACCATACAGGTGCAAAACAACGTTGCATGTCCTCTTCTATGAGAGAATAAAACAACTGATTCTTTCTTGTCTGACAATACAATTTTGTAACCTAAGTAATTCAAATGTGATGTAATGTGATCATGTGGTCACTTCTTCCTTCAGCAATACATTTTAGCTCATTATTACTAACCATTGTTAATGCTTTCTCATTGATTTCTTTTCATCACATCCCTAGTTCATCATTTTGCAGATACATACAATTGTGTGAAAAGTTTCCTGCTTGTGAAGGTATTAATCTGAATGATGTTGCGTCGTTGTTGACAAGGTGTTCTCTGTCGGTCGTGTGGCAGGGCCAAACAGTAACACATAAAAATTAAATAAATACATACAATAGACATTACCTTAGTGGCTAATGTGTCAAAATAAAATTGAAAACCGTTAACCTAGTGGTTAATATAAAAGGTGATTATGATAATCGTTATGCATTGTTCTGTGGTCAAAACAAACTTGGTGTCTTGGAACAATCCAACTGGTTCTGCCCTGTTTAACAATACCATTTTGCAATGTGACTCTGTGATCATTTCTCATTGTCATTATAAAATTACAGTTCTTGTTTGTGAATCTGACAGTTGCTGTGAAGTGTTGATCATCTGTTCTCGGTCGGGGATGTGTCCTTCTGTGTGACCTGCTGTGTGTTGAACGTATCGTACATTCAGTTGATGTTTCTGTGAGCCTGTCGTGTGGCAGTAAGACAGTCTCATTTGCTATGTGTCTCTTCTTGACGATGCAGTCGGGAATATTCACTGGTCGTCGTCCATTCCCTGTCAAGGGTCACTTGTCTGCGCTGCTCTCCATCACCACCACATGTCTGCCACTGTGCTCACGCTTGGCCCCCATTAGGCCCAGAGACATGGTGGTCAGGGCGTTTTTGAATGTGTTGTGCTGGTTTCGCTGTCCTCTCCTCGTCATTGCGGTACCACTTGATGGAGGGCGAGGGCCCGCCGGTGTAGTGGCTAGTCAGTAGGACGCTCTTTCTCACACGGATGACAATCTTGTCATGGGAATCCACCTTGATGGTCGGGGACTTCAGTTCCCGTTTGCAGGTGATGGGTTTGCTTCTTCAGGTGGCGCTTGCGAACGAAACTCTTCCGGCACATGTTGCATTTGTACGGCTTCTCTCCCGAGTGGACCCCCCTCTGGTGCTCCTTCAAGTTAGCCGCGGTTGCAAAGCACTTCGCACACTGTGTGCATCGATGGGGCTTGTTCCCGGCCCCCGCGGCGTGGGTCTTCTGGTGCTGCTTCAGGTTGGAGGATGTGGTGAAGCCTTTACCGCACTGGCCACAGGTGTATGGCTTCTCGCGCGTGTGGAGCTCCTGGTGCTTCTTCAGATGCCTCCTGCGTACAAAGCTCTTCCTACACTGGGTGCACTTGTACGGCTTGTCATCCGAGTGCATCTTCATGTGTTCTCTGAGAGAGATGGCCGCCGCGAAGCTCTTGCTACACTCGGAGCACTGATGGGGCTTCTCCGGCATCTGGTGAGACTTGAGGTTGAAGGCGTCGATGACGCCCTTGCCGACCATCTCGACCCCGGTGGGGGCGTACGCCTTTTCTTTCGTGTGGATTTTCATGTGCTGCTTGAGGCTGGCCTCCACGGCGAAGCTCTCGCCACAGTGGACACAGATGTACGGGTTGATGTCCTTGTGGATCTCAAAGTGCTGGTGGAGGTCGGCGATGCTGCCAAAGATCTCGCCGCACTCGCTGCACTCCAGGCCGTGGGTCTCGTGGATCACCATCCCGCTGTCCAACTCCACGATCAGCTCCCCGCCGTGGTCCGACAGAGCCACGTTAGACTCCGTCTTGATCTCGGTCTGTCGTGGTCTGCAGTGCCGGGTTGGAGGCCGTCAAAAGGTTGATCTCCTCTTCGTCAGTGTCTCCTTGGTCAGTCTCCTTCGTGGTCCCCTGCTCCACTTTCTTGGGGATGTCTGTGGGCTGGGTTGGATGGTTCTCCCACGGTTGTTGTCGTCGCCTCTGGTTGTGTCCGCAGCTCCTTGGTTCAAGTCACGCGTCGTCTCATTCGTCCTGTCCTCTCACCAATTCGTGATCTGAGGGTGATAAACACTGCCTTAGAAAACTCCTCACATAAATGATTCAACGCCTTTCTGCTAAAGTGGAAAATCATTTTGGGATTAATTCAATTAATTGTAAATAAAATCACTTAATTGACAATAGGAAATGCAAACCAATTGCATTAGCAGTGATAAAATCACTTAATTGACAATAGGAAATGCAAGCCAATTGCATTAGCAGTGATTCCTTACGTCAAGAAGGTCACATTCACTACAATTTTATCAGATCTTGTGTCTAACTAGATCTTACAGCATTAGGCTTTAAATAAAATTTGTAAATGAATGGCCAAAGTTTTGAATCAGATAAAATAGCTCCTTGTCTTCATATTCTGATGGTCTTAAATTGAAGTTGATCTTACCTCAGGCCGCGTACGATGGTGTGCTTCTTCAAGATACTTACCTCGCCATGACTTCTCGGTTGTTCTTCACATCTCAGTGTGGCTCATCATAGCATAGCATGGGGAAAAAACATAAAATCTAGGTAGCCAGTTAATTTTGCATGAAAAACAATCATTTCTTATCATCTAACCCTAACTAACCTTACTGTCATGCATTTGTCCTAATAAACTAATCTACACTGTAGCACTCAACACTTTGATGACCATTGTTACTCAGCTGATAGAGGTGTGCCTTGCCTGATGTCCTGTCGTACAGAACCTGTGAGTCGCTTTGGATAAAAGTGTCAGCTAAATGATCAATGTTGTTGATATCTTGTACATTTAGATAATTGTGCTGCAATTTTGGTGGTTGATAATTTTGCAGTCATGGAAAGTATTAGTTGTTAAAAGAATAGTCTAAGGAATAGTCATGCATGTTATTGGTTATAAACAGAGAATAGAAGGAGGGGATTGTAAGTAGTTGTTTTCATCATTAATCTTTCATCTCGGGCACTTCTCTAATTCATGTGCCTCTTGCAAAGAGATGATGAAAACGACTGGTTAGTTATTGTTAGTATGGGAGTTAGGTAGATTTTCATAACTGCAAATTCATCATCTGTAACTAATTCATGTTAATTAAGTGGTTCTCTGTTGCCATCCACCGCCAGGTGAGTCCACCAAGTCGGTGGTCACGAGTGCAGGCATTTGCATTGCTTTGTCTCCCAAGTGCCCACTCTGAAGAATTTACATGTGGGTATTTGGATGTAGATTTGTTCCAAATGGTCAATCGATTGTCTCTCAGCTCTGCACTGTCTCTCGGTTGACATGCAAATTGTTGGATTTTCTGTCTTTTGTGATACAATTTGGGTGTAGTCATTCACTGTTTTGCATCTCGCCTCAGAGCCAGATCTGTAAATACAAACACATGTTAATTTTCCACTCTTTTCTAAGACCTGGGTGAATCCTCTTTGACTGTCTGTGTGCTCAACAAACATTAGCTAGATCTCATCCATCCCGTTCTTGGATGTAATGATAGTGTTATCATTTATCAATCATATCGCATATGTACACAAGCATCATATGAATGTGGACCCACACATTTTGAATCATGTTTAAAAATGTCTTACAATGGAAAGGGCTAGTTATCTTTCATTGGTTCTTTAGATAAACACATTAACTCAAGTGAATATAACCTAAACATCTTACTTTTAAACATGATCTATGTTGTTTGTGCCCAAGTTTTTTAACATTAAAAGCTTATAAAGTCTAATCTAACGCTGTTTATGTGGACTACATTACTATTCCTGTACTGTCATATACTGGGAACCGGAAGTGTTTGTTTAGCTCCCATGGTCAGTATGACCGGTACGCCCATAGATGTATTATAATTCTGAAACAGACATTGTAATTAGCTTTATGTGACTTATAATGTGTAAATTAAAGCAACATAAACACTCAAGTGATCTGAGATAGTTGTAATTTACTGTAACTGAGATGATAGTTGTGTACCACAAACAGTACTGAATTTGCAAATCTGGTATGTCATAAATGTACAGATGTAGCAGTACTGACTATCTGTATGTCATGTATGTCATAATATGTCCTGATAAATAGAAAATGGGGGACCCTGATGTAAACAAGACAAGAGTCTTTCTCTGGTCTGCATCCCCTTAACAATTGTGTGTATTGAGCTGTACTGTATTGTACCCATTCTGCAATCTGTTAATAAAGTTTTCAATCAATCAATCAAAGCATCTATATTTATGATTTTCATACTCACCGGGGAAAGCTGCAATGTTCGGTTCGTTTCTCCGGTGGTCTGGGATGGTGCAACCTGCATCTCGCCACTGCAACTCAACATTTTCCAATGGCAGCGCGCACATACATATACAAATAAAACATATACTACACGTGGATTTCACGCACCCTTGGCCTTGGGTACATTACACTTTACGTTCGCTTATGGATAGTTTAATATAAAATAATAACTTCACGGCGCGCATAGCGTCACGTCATTGCTCCATGCGACGTTCGTGTGTTCTCATTCGCCTCGGAAATAACGCTTTGCAATTCATACAGTATTTTTCCCACGAGCTCTCAATAGCCTGGAATTCCTATACCAGCGTTTTGTTACCGAATGAACGCGCCTGTGCATATGTGAAATGTTCCCGAATGAACGCGCCTGTGCATTTGTGAAACGTAAACAAACTGAAACGATAAAACTATACTTCCCCAAATGGCCGTTCCCGTGGGCCGGTGTTCTGCGGAATCCGGAAATTACTATCCTAGTTTGTTCCCGTGAACTGCACTTCAATGTTATTCTTTGTATAACGGTAACTCGTCTCTCAATGCTCGTCGCGCTATCCGCAGCCGGTTCTTGACTCAATAAAGCAACGCGACGGGTCCTATAATACTTGTGCACATACGAACGAGACTTAAACAGACAAACAAACAATAATACATATAAGTTAACGTGTGTGTATATCTGATTGTATTGGATCGCTGTACGTTTAGTCGGCCAACATCTGTTGCGACAAGGCATTCATACCCTTGATGTATAACTACACATCGTTATTAAAATCATAACGACCGAACCTGACTTCGAAATTTACCAGCGATATATTAGATTATATATACCTTTTAATCATACTCTCGGCCTCTTAACCCGCGACTAACGTCCTGTTTAATGTACTTTCCGCGACTGATGTCCCGTTTAATGTACATTTACGTACTCCCGGGACATCGCGTAATCATTTACTAACTAGGACATCGCGTGATCATCTTCCCGCTATCTGTATTGATCAATTGGTTAATTTAATCCAAAATACATCGTTTTCAGGAAATGGAAGAGATTGTGAGCTTAGTTTGAGGTTGAAACAATGAATATTATGACGCTACTCTGGTAATTTCTAATTATGATTCCATCAGCTTCTCGGTCCTACTTCCCGCCTCTTTGCAAAGGAATCACAGAACGTTTTTAACAGAGTAGCGTTTTCAAGGATATCACATCTAATAAGCCCACGTTTCTTGCCTTGTTGCCTATTTTTTAGTCTGAATTAGACTTGGGGTAGCAATCCAACAACCTGTATTGTGTGCCTTAGCTTTTTGGTCGGCTCCGACTCGACCAGGAATAGCACTTCAACCTTTGTGCCTAAACTTTTTGGGACTAGCACATATAACCCATCCTTTCAGAACCTCCTGATAAGGACCCAGGTGCACGCGCGCCCTGGTAACGATTCTCAATACAGATCAGATATATTAATGCACATTATTCTACTCAGCCATGATCTCAATATTGGACAACATTCTGTAATATTCACCTGGCACAGAGAAAAGCGGGAAGGTTTCAATTCCTTTCCATACATTTTTGGTCGACCATCCTATTATACTCACTTTTCTCTGTATAGTTGAATGATACAGCACGCCGGGAGGACGCAAAAAGTCTGTCACAAGTTCGTAGACGCCAATTGTGGGATATTTGTGGATATCCTGATGAAGAATGTCTCAGTCAACCGAGGCTTGGATAATAACAAGGTTTATTAACCAAACAGATAGAATACATAGAGAGAATGGCTGAGGCTCTCGCCCCAGGTGATCAGCTGAAATTACCCAGGTAAGAAGCCCCTATTGTGGTCGGGAGGAGCCCTTTATAGTTCAACAAAGGGGGTGTGTGGTCCCATTTGATAGGTCAGATGGGGGGGAGGGGGTACAGGTTTGGGGGACACAGGGGAGGGGGGTGTCTTATTCCACAGAGAGGGGGGGGGGCACAGGTAAAGGGAACACAGGGGAGGGGGATATATTTACATGAGGACATATTATACCACAGTTCCAACATAAGTTAGTAGAAGGTTCAAATGAATATATCAATGAAGGTATATTTTACATTTTTCACACTATTGTTATTACATTAATGGGAAGGCGCAAGACCAAAAGTGACAATTCTATTGAATTAGAATGAAAGTTTTAGATCCTATGGCAATTAGCATAGGAAGATTAGGGTTATTAAGCTCAATTTGGGCAACCCGGTGTGTTGTGAAGGATCAGATTAAACCGAATATATATATTTATTTATGGATATATATTTAATAGTATTTGTATATCGTTTGATATCCCTTGTATATTCCTTGTACATATACACTGAATATCCCTTTGGTCTACTAACAGCCCATAATAGTTTCATTCTCTCATTGGACAAGAACTTGGCGCCAGCAGCCAAGCCCCTTGGTTCAAGTTCAATCGTGCCGACGAACATGTCGTTACTAGCCCCGGTTCCGCGTAGGAATACGTCTGCCGAAATACGAATGGTACTATTTGTTCACAGCGCATATATATATGGCGCAAGTAAAGTAGAACTTTCTTTTAGTCCCTTAGCCCTTAGTTCTTTACCCTCCAACCTAGTGGCAAGACGTTAAGCCTCACCCACGATACACGTGTGGTGCAGTATGGTCAACTTGGCCTCAGAATGGCATTGAGACATCGTGTGGATTAATAGTTGAATTGTCATAGTTTGGCACTATACCGTCGAGTGGGACGTATTTCTATTAAGTTAATAATAGTCTATTATGTATGGTGCATCGTTCGGTTAGAGTAATAAAGTGAGCAGTACCCCCATCGTTTCCTTGCGTTATCTAGAGTCTTAACCAGGCTGGGCAGACCACGTGTGGTGCTTTCATCCGAGGAGTTCTGGGCTAGGACGAGTGGACCTGCACATTGGATTACCTTACCCGGACGCCGGCGAGCCCTACACGGCTTGGATTATCTACTTGCTTTGGGTGCTTTGATTATGCCATGGATAACAGCCAACACTGGTAAGTGTTGGAACTACCCCCGAGAGGAGTCCAGGTGAGACGGCGCTCTAACCCGAGTGAGGTCGCCTCACGTCTCTTCGTTGTGGACCGGCAGCTACCGTCTACAAGAGGGCCCAACTGTATTCATCTGTGGACCAAGGTTCTGTGGGCACCGTGTTCAGCACTCTGAATTCTCCCAAGAAATCGTTGGCCAGATGGGATATCGCCAGCGGCTCTCCTAACCCCCCCCCCCTACTGACTTACAACCAGCGGGACCCCCTTTAGTGTATCCAGCTATAATCATTAAGTACCATCGCTATAGTTCCCTAAAGAACCAGGTTGTATACTTGCTTCCTGCGTAACCAGAGATTGGACATTCAATGTTGATTTGCCTACGAATACTCATTTGCCTTACAAGTGCATTCAAATCATAAATGTCATTAAGTGAACGTTGTATATACCCTTTGCTATATATTAAATATTCGACTTATACATTTGTGTGGACTTGGTTTCATGGTGGGAAAGTGTTCATCATATCTATATCATGTACTGTGTGGCCAGTAGTTAAAGTACATAAAGCGGTAGTGGTTTAATGATACCATACTTATCAATACAGTCAGGGAATTGTACCCCTCAGTTACAATTGGTCCTTCGAGCCGGAGGGTAACTAGTGTAATATTAATATAGTGTTATTAATATTGAAATGGCCTATGATGAACACTCCACGAAATGGTCCTCCTAACGTAGAACGCCCGCAGCGCAGACGACAGCCACCTCCGTACTTAGAGGATTACGCTGTCAGTCAACTACCTAGCCTTCTACAAACGGTAAACGCGGTAAAAGTAGAAAGTAAAATTATGTCTGACCTTAACGACCAGGTTACCCCGACCACAGAGGCCCTGGTGGGTTCTAATGTAACTGACCAAGCTCACGGTGGGGACCAGGAGGGAGCTGACATGCCTTTACCCCCCGCCAATACCGAAGAAGTAGTCCCCGACCAGCCCCGGGAGGAAGACAACCCTACAGAGAGAGAACTCTGCACGGAAGAAGAGGAGGAGAGCGCCGAGGAAATAGAGCTCCAGGACTCCCCAACGAGTACCGCCAGGAGCGGCTCACCTCTACAACCGTCTTCCCCCAGCGAAGCGGAGAGGATGCTATCACAGGCGTTCCTCGTCAGCCTGACAGCCTCTACCGAACGCGATCGACTCCAGGGTGAACGCGATCCACTTCAGGGTGAACGCGATCGACTCCAGACACAGCAACGGAGCGAAGAAGAGCGCATACGCCTGGAGATGAGACGCCTTCAGACGGAAGAGAATATGGCAAGAGACCGAGCAGACACCCAGCGTGCCGCTGCCGGTGCCCAAAGAGAAGCAGAGCGCGATTTCGCTCTCATCCAGCGTGAAACCGAGCGCGACAGACTACAAGCCGAGCGCGACAAGCTACAAGCGCAACTAATGGAGCAGCTGATCCTCAAGGCAACACCCTCTCCCTCCGCCAGGGGTTCAAGGAACTCGTCGAGACAACAGTCAAGGGCAGCGTCTCCTAACCGAGCAAGCGACCCTGAACTTGACCAACAGACCAAGCCTATACCCCCCGCAGACCCCCTTCCCCGACCGGTCCAAGCGAGACCCAGCTACAAGGAAGGAGCAGCATACACTGCGGAGAAGCTAAATAAACGACTACAGGATCTAGAGGACCTGATAGAAGAAGAAGAGGGAGAGGAGGAGAACCAAGCCCGACGACAGCACAGTACTCCACCGGACCAGGAGGTCCAGTACAGCCCAGGCTATACCCCCGCGGCGCTGCGCTACAGACCCCCGACTCTATTCATGGATGAGCATGACGCACGACCAGCCCCGAGGAATAGCACCTGGACCAGCAGGCCATGGTACCCTGCCGGTACCAGCCCACAGAGAGGCGCAAGAGGAGACTCGCCTAGGAGGCCTCTCCCCCAACGCTCGCCGATGTATCAGCCATCCACGGCGTCATACATTGGCACACCGACGATTCCAGACTTCACCCATGAGAATCGAGCACAGTACACGGAGCTCCTGATGTGCTTAGAGACAATGATGGTGGATGTCGCTAATGAACGCCACAAGTATGCAATATTACTGAAGCACCTGAAAGTACACCGAGCGCACAATATAGCGCTAGCCTATGCCACCTCTACGACCCCATACACCGCGGCTCTAGCAGCGCTGGACCAGAGATATGGACGTATATGGGATTACGTAATCCAAGAGATAAGGCATATTGACCGCCTACCCCCAGCAACAGACAATCACTCATTAGACGACCTGTCTATAAGAGTGCAGTCCCTGGTAGGGATGCTGGGAGCGCAACGAGAAAAGGGTATGCACGAGCTATACGCCAACTCTAACGTCGAGAGGATTTTAGAGAAGCTGCCACCCGCCAGACAAGAGCGCTTTAGGCGGCAGAGAGACCACCGTGATCCTAACGGTCCCGA
This sequence comes from Notolepis coatsorum, assembly GCF_963971535.1. NCBI lineage: Eukaryota > Metazoa > Chordata > Actinopteri > Aulopiformes > Paralepididae > Notolepis > Notolepis coatsorum. The sequence goes on along the minus strand of NC_140172.1, from coordinate 46,542,057 downwards.
ACCATCCCTCCTCGATCTAGCCGACTTCCTGGCGAGAGAAGTCAGCAGCTTACGACTGGATACGTTCGTGCGGAGCACACCAAGCTCCAGAGAGGGACCCAGGAGAATAAACGATGGAAGAAGATCGGTGACTGTCATGCACCAATCAGAATCAGTACCGAGCAGTAAGAACCACAGTACCCCCTCGAGGAAAGAGAAGTGGAAGATGGTGTGCCCGTACTGCGAGAAGGAACACTGGCTGTCACAATGTGACCTGTTCACCAAGATGAATGCAGAAGAAGTGAGTCAATGGATAAAGTCCAACAGGCGCTGTTACCGATGTGCGCGCAGTCACATGGCAGCCGAGTGCCGCCTAAAGAAGAGGTGCAGTCGGTGTGACGGAGCCCACCTAGATGTCCTACACGACAGTAACAGAAGAAAGCCTGCACCTGCACCATCGAGCAGCACCAAGGCAAGTGTCATGTACATTGACCCCGCCAGCAGCAGCGGCGCCCAAGTGCTCTTAAAGGTAGTCCATGTAACATTGAGCTACCAAGATAAAGTCATGGACACTTACGCCGTCCTTGATGACGGGTCAGAGAAGACCCTTCTGCTCGCGTCCGCTGCGGCCCAGCTGGGACTGCGAGGGAGCGAGAACCAAATGACGATTCGGACAATAAGAAGAGATTTAAAGACGATAAAAGGCGAGAATGTCTCCTTCACTATCACAGCAAGCGGGCAGCCAGAGCGACGGTATAGGATTACAAATGCTTTCACCAGCCAAGAAATAGGACTATCACAGTACACCTACCCCATCGCCAAGCTGATGGATAAATATGTGCACCTGCGTCAACTACCTATCCCGCTCATAGACGGCGCCACCCCGACCCTGCTGATAGGCTCCGACCATGCAGACCTCATAGTCCCGATAGACCGGGTCCATACAGGACCCAGAGGCTGTCCTGCAGCAGTCGAGACCCGCCTAGGATGGACACTACAAGGCCCCCTCGCTAAATCTCTTAACCGAACAGCAGCCACTAGCTGCCTCCACTCCAGAGTGACAGAAGAAGACACCACTCTCCTGCAGCATGTCGAGAGGCTATGGACACTAGAGACAATGCCCTTTAAGAACGAAAAGAAAGACATTCGTTCTAAAGAAGACATTTACGCCATAAACCTCCTCGAGCAAGGGACAAAGAGAGTCACAGTCAGCGGAGTGATGAGATACGCAACTCCACTCCTGAGGCGAGAGGGAATGCCCACCTTTCACGCAAAGAAAGAAGCTACGGAGCGGTATCTATTGAACACAGAGCGGCGCCTAGCCAAAGACCCCGCTCAAGAGAGTGTGTACCGCGCTGAGATTGAGAAGCTAATCACAGCGGGACATGTGACAAAGATTGACATTAAAGAGGCCGATCAGACGACCGAATCATGGTACGTGCCGCACCACAAGGTCCACCACAACGGCAAGGATCGCATTGTGTTTAACTGCAGCTACCAGATCGGATCCCAGAATCTGAATAAAGAGCTCTTGCCCGGCCCCACACTCGGCCCCTCTCTACTAGGCGTGCTACTACGCTTCCGCCAGGACAAGGTGGCTATCAGCGGGGATATCAAAGGGATGTTCCTGCAGGTGAGACTAGTGGAGGAGGATAAGCCCCTACTGCAGTTCCTATGGAGAGAGAGGATCGGAGATGAGCACCCAGCCATCTACCAATGGGAAGTCCTCCCCTTCGGAACCACATGCAGCCCGTGCTGTGCTACATTTGCACTACAGAAACACGTCGCAGAGGACCCAGCAGCAGATGAAGAGGTCCGACACAGTGTGAAGAACAGTTTCTACGTGGACAACTGTTTACAAAGCGTTTCGACTCAAGAAGAAGCCGAGGCTCTCCTGCTCAAGCTACGCGCCTCCCTGATCAAAGGCGGCTTTGATCTCAGGCAGTGGGCCAGCAGCGACCCGCACGTATTGCACAGCCTCTCCCCCGCGGACAAGGCTGCCAGCAGCAAGACCTGCATGGCGACCATCCCAGGAGAAGCCCAAGAAATGACACTAGGACTAGTCTGGCGCTTCAAAACAGACTCGCTCCACTATAGACACAAACCCCTGACCACGGAGCAGGGAAGGTCGACGGCGATACCGACCACCAGACGGAGTGTGTACAGAACACTCGCCAGACAATATGACCCGTTGGGATGTATTCTACCTTACACCACCAGGGAAAAGATGATTGTACGAGCACTATGGGACAAGGACCAGGGCTGGGACGACCCAATACCCGCACACCTTGCCTCCACATGGAGAGAGTGGGAGACGGAACTCCGCTCACTCCCAGGCGTCAACATACGCCGCAGCTACTTCCCACCCACAGTGAGGCCAGAGACATGCAAGATGGATCTACACGTCTTCAGCGACGCCTCCGAAGTAGCCTATGGATCTGTGGCCTACTTGCGTGCCCAAGAGAAGGGAGGAGAGATACACACCGCTTTCATCCTGGCTCGCTCAAGAATAGCCCCACGAAAGCAACAATCTATCCCGCGTCTAGAGCTCTGCGCAGCCCTAGCAGGAGCGCATCTAGCCACGTTAATCCAACGTGAACTCACCATTCCGGTGCACAGAACAATCTTGTGGTCAGATTCCACGACAGTACTCACATGGATCAAGTCTGATTCATGCAGATACAAAGTCTTCGTGGGAGTCAGAGTCACCGAGATTCAAGAGTTAACAGAAGCAGCGAGCTGGCGGTATGTGGACACCAAACACAACCCAGCTTGTAAGAACCAGGTTGTATACTTGCTTCCTGCGTAACCAGAGATTGGACATTCAATGTTGATTTGCCTACGAATACTCATTTGCCTTACAAGTGCATTCAAATCATAAATGTCATTAAGTGAACGTTGTATATACCCTTTGCTATATATTAAATATTCGACTTATACATTTGTGTGGACTTGGTTTCATGGTGGGAAAGTGTTCATCATATCTATATCATGTACTGTGTGGCCAGTAGTTAAAGTACATAAAGCGGTAGTGGTTTAATGATACCATACTTATCAATACAGTCAGGGAATTGTACCCCTCAGTTACACGGTGGCTTAAGGGAGGGAGTCATACGCGTAGGATGTGTCTATGGAACACAGTCCTGTACGACTCCCGGAGGGAGGGGGAATTAGGGGATTATTATTTGTAAATATGTATGTTTTTAAGCTCGGCTCTCAACGGGACCTCAATAGTTGGATGTATATCTATTGTAGCTTCGCACTCCAGAAGCATTACCAACAACTACACAACAACATGTATAGATTATGGCTAGTTTGAATATAATGATCTGGAACACTGGGGGAATAAATAATCAACACAAACGCAAAAGCGTGCTCACACTGATGAAAAAAGAACAGGTTGACGTGGCTCTGCTAAGCGAAACGCACATTTTAGAAAAATACATAGATACGTTAGCGGACAACACATATCATAACATTAGTCACTCTTCCTTTGGAACGAGAACTCGTGGAGTTACCATAGTCGTTAGACGGAAGTTGAACATTGAATTGAAGGGAGTATGGTCTGATGCAGATGGTCGGATAACTATAGCTAAGATTGTAGACAAGAACAGGAAAATAGCATTGGTAGCGGTATACGCACCAAATTTGTACGAAGTTAGTTTCTTCACTACACTTACCAGAGCAATGTTAGACCTTCCCGAATACTCATTTATAATTGGTGCGGATTTTAATGCCATTTGGAATCCAAGGATGGACAAATCTTACCCCTCCTTTTCCAACGAACAAAAAAATTCATCTAATGCTTTAAAGGATTGGTCGAAGATTACAGGTGTAAATGACTTATGGCGATCACTCAACCCCACGACCCGGAAGTACTCTTGTCGATCTGCGAGACATAACACATTATCCAGAATAGATTATGTTTTTGCATCCCCGAGACTATTTGATAACTATGATGTGGAAATGATACCCAATGCATTATCAGATCAGTGTTATTTACTCCTAAAAGGAACATTTGGTATACTATCATCCCGAGCCCCAAGATGGCGATTTAACTCGATGCTGCTTAATAACAAGGAATTCATTACACAAATCAAAGAAGCTCTTACAGTATTCCTACGGAGGAACGCGAACTCGGTGCAGGACCCTAGAATATTATGGATGTCGGTAAAGGGAATGATCAAGGATTTCACTGATGAACTGGCCAAACTGGAAACGCTTTATTCAACGTTATTTAATTCTTTACAATGCAACAACTCGGTTCGACTGGAAAATCAAGTTAATGTACTAAAAAAAGAGATTAACGCCATATATAGACAACAATCTGAAATACAAATACGCAGCGCAAGACAACAGCAGTACTCTCAAGGTTCCAAACCAAGTCACCTATTAGTAGTGCGGTGGCTTAGCAAAAATATGTGGACGCGCCGCACAAAAGCACCACATTTTTTCCACGTATTCCCCATCACCATAGCTTTCATTTTGGGGTCGGGGCCACGTTATCATGATAGATTTCAAGATGGCCACCATGTAAAATCAAGGCTCTGCCCATTAATAAATATCTTGGTCCATAGCGCGCTCAATATTTGAGTGAACACAAAGGTATGGGTATCCCTGTAAACTAGAGAAGCTAAGCTTTCCATTGGTATCATTTCCATTAAGCCCAATTAAAGGTGGTTTTAATAGGCAATGATTCAAAATTATGTTCAATTTTCGCCTAGAAAAAACTGCCATGCTCATCTTCCAAAAGGTCCCTTGGCCGTTCACATGAATATATCAGAGTGAACATTGGTTTTATAGGTACCCACAAGCCTCTTCTTTCCAGACATACCCACTTTGTCCAACTTGCATGCTATTTGGGGCAATAATCAAGCAGGTTTGTGCATGTGGTACAAATGTGTCGAACATTCTAACAACTGCCAAAAATGTGAATGTTGGGTTAGGGTTTGTTGTTAGAATGTTGAACATAGAAGATCAATTTTGGTGTCAAACTACACATTTTCTGGGTCAATAAATGTGTTAATGCTATGAAGAATGTCACCAGATGAATATTTGTACCATTCTAACAACATATTTACATCATTTTTTACTTGTTTAACAGTCAGACATGCATGAATCGAATAGAAATTTTATTAGGATTAGGGATGTCCGATATTATCGGCCGATATTGGCATTAAAATGTGATATCGGAAATTATCGGTATCGGTTTAAAAAAATTAAAATGATTTAACCTTTATTTATTTAAAATATTTATTTATTTTATTGTCAAAAGTATGCATAATGATGTGTTAATTCCACGACAAGAGATATGTAATGTTAATTACCTGAAATTATTCAGTTTTTTGGGGGGGGAAACCCTGCATATATCAGTATCGGTTGATATCGGTATCGGAAATGAAGAGTTGGACAATATCGGTACATCGGTATCGGTAAAAAAGCCAATATCGAGCATCCGCGGGGGGCGGGGACGCTCTCTCGTTGTCGGAACACAGTGTGAGAAGAGCATTTATGCAGGTGAACACCAGAAAAGCTGCTGGCCCAGATGGTATAACAGGACGCATACTTAAGTCCTGTGCCAACCAGCTAGCCCCTGTGTTCATTGACTACAGCTCAGAGTTCAACAGCATAGTCCCCACCAGACTGGTGGACAAGCTGATCGAGCTGGGTCTGAGCTCCGCTCTGAGCGCCTGGATACTGGACTTTCTTTTTTTTTTTTTTTGTCTTTTTCCCCCTCCATTTTCCTCCGATTTTCTCCCATCCCAATGTTAGTCGTATGCCAATTCCCAGTCCCTTCCTGGTCGCTGCGCACTTACCCCCCACAGTCAGATCATCTGGGAGAGTGGAGGCTACCACGTGCTTCCTCCGACACACGTCCAGCCAATCACCGCTTCTTTTCACCTGGCAGCGCGGATTCTCATTGAGAGGGCGTAGCGTGTGGGAGGACCACACTATCCCCCTCAAGTCCAATCCGCGCTTAGCAGGCGCCCCGACCGAACTGTAGGAGTCGCTGTTTACAACGACCCGGACCCACCCCGCCAGCTTCTCCCACCCTCTAATACAGCCAATTGTATTAGTGCAGACGGCCAGCCAAGCTGGTGACAACCCCGGAGCTGTGAGCTGGATTCGAACAGGCGAATCCAGCTCACAGCTCCGGGGCTGGTGACTATGCAAATCTCCGCTCGGCCACCTAACCACCTTTGGATACTGGACTTTCTGACGAAAGGCCCCAGGCGGTCAGGGTGGGGGGTCAGACCTCCAACACCATCACCCTGAGCATCGGGTCCCCCCAGGGCTGTGTTCTGAGCCCCCTGCTGTACTCACTATACACACACGATTGTGTGGCCAAGTTCAGCTCCAACTCCATAGTGAAGTTTGCGGACGACACAGTGGTGGTGGGGCTGATCTCGGACAACGATGAGAACGCCTACCGGGAGGAGGTTGAGGTACTGGAACACTGGTGCCAGGACAACAGCCTGCTCCTGAACATTGGTAAAACCAAGGAGCTGATCGTGTATTATAGGAGAGGACAGCAGGAGACATGATGAAAAGAACATTGCAGAAGATACAGACCTTTATAAACAGCTGTCTGAAACGCATCTTTGGGATCCGGTGGCCAAACAAAATCAAGAATGAGGAACTATGGCTGAAAGGAAGACAGGAACCAGTGGAGAAGCAGATCCTGAGACGAAAGTGGGGATGGATAGGCCACACTTTGAGGAAACCGGCTAGCAGTACTACATGCCAGGCCCTGACTTGGAATCCCCAAGGGAAGCGGAAGAGAGGGCGGCCTAAGAACACCTGGAGGCGGGACACTGAGGCGGAGCTCAAGAGACAAGGAACTACCTGGGGGGAGGCAGAAAGGACAGCCCAAAGCCGTGTTGGATGGAGAAAAGTCGTAGATGGCCTATGCTCCATTGGGAGCGATGGGCCTAAGTAAGTAAGTACAGCAGGAGACACACACACCACTGAGGATAAATGGGGCTACCGTGGACAGGGTGAGCAGCTTTAAGTACCTGGGGGTCCACATCTCAGAGGATCTGACATGGTCAACACACATAGACTCAGTCGTAAAAAAGGCGAAGCAGCGCATCTACCACCTGAGACAGTTAAGGAAGTTCAGAGTATCTGGGAAGATACTCCAGTCCTTCTACTCCGGAGCTGTAGAGAGCATCTTGACTGGAAACATCACTGCCTGGTATGGAAACAGCACGGCACAGGACAAGAAGGCCCTACAGAGAGTGGTGCGCTCAGCCGAGCGTACCACGGGTATTGCACTACCACCCCTGCAGGTTCTATACAACAAGAGGTGCAAATCCAGACCCACACCACCCCAACAACAGCCTGTTCATGCTGCTGAGGTCAGGCAGACGCCTGCGAACCCCAGCTACTAGGACAGAGAGGCTTCGGCTCAGCTTCTTCCCCCAGGCCATCAGAGCCTTGAACACTGAACTCTCCACACACAAGCACACATGAGCACACATACTGTACACGCTCACACACTAGCAGCCACTTTAACATGAGCAAGCACACACTCATGCTGCACACGCCCACACGTATGGCCACTAAGGAAAGGTCACTTTAAAAATAGTATAGTATAACCTGAGATTGTATAAAATAGCAATGTACAGAAAGACCCAGTGCCTCATCCGTAGCTAACAGTGTATTGCACTACCACAGAACCTAGCATGTCCTTCATGCTCTGTAAATAACTTATGTACAAATACCGATATGCCCTACTATGTTACTTGTTTATTGCACAATGTTGTTTTATTGGATTCTATTATATGTTGTTACTACTGTATTGCACATCGTTGCGGGAAAGACCACCCGCATTTCATTGTATACTTGTATGCCGTGACAAATAAAACTCTTGACTTGACTTAATTAGGATCACTCGTTACTATAAGAACAAATTATCTCGTAAAGTTATGGTGGAGGGAGGTGGCACAGAGACATAGGAACTTCAATAAATTACATGTATTATTATTAGTGCTGTCAGGCGATAAAAAAAATGTATCTAATTAATTACAAGATTTGTAATTAATTAATCTAATTAATCGCATTTTAATCACATAACCATTTTATGCCTGATATTCTATATTCTTTTTTTTTTAATCCTCTTTTTCTCCGCCAGATTTTTCTGTACTTTCCCCCCCCCCCATCCCAATTTTAGTCGTTGTACCAATTCCCCCCTCCCCTACCTGGTCGTTGTGCGCATGTGCCCCCTACTGGTCTGTCTAGGGAGCCCTGAGGACTACCACATGCTTCCTCCGACACATGCAGAGACAGCCAGCGGCTCTCTTCTCACCTGGCAGCGCGGACTCTCATTGGTGAAGTGTAACGTGTGGGAGGTCACGCTGCCTTCACCACTTCCTGTCTTTTGCTGTGCAGGCGGCGTGAATATTTTCCCTAACGGGGTTGCACTTCCGCGTTCGGTTTGCGCGATCTGATTGGCCACTGACGTTTCTGGTCATGTGACATCTGCGCCAATCGTGTGACGCCTGTTTCTATCACTGGTTAAGCTTAGGCACTCTTTCGAAGTCGGTTAAGGTTAGAGTTTGTCTTAGAGCAGGGCGATAGAACACCAGCCCTCATTCCAAACTCTAACCTTAACCAACTTCGAAAGAGTCGCCTAAGCTTAACCAGTGATAAACTAGGCGTTAGGCAGTTTGCAGGCTGTTCGAGGCGGAAATAGGCGCAGAAACAGGCGTCACGCGATTGCCGCAGATGTCACATGACCAGAAACGTCAGTGGCCAATCAGATCGCGCAAACCGAACGCGGAAGTGCAACCCTGTTAGGGAAAAAATTCACGCGTGCAGGCGCCCAGACCTGACCTGTAGGAGTATCAAATCTAACTGAAGAAGTTATCCCTCTTCTAACAAGAGAGAACATTTTTGATCGATATTGGGAATGGCGATCAGGAATTGGAATAATCTTTTTGGATAGCATCTGATCTCAGGTAAGGAATTTATTTTACCAGTCTTAGGATAATCAGAGCTATTTTCACAGAGATATAAGCGTTTGCCCTATGCGTGTGTGTGTGTCTGTGTGTGCGCGATCAGGAAATGAGAGAATCTATATTTCAGCCCGCCTCTATAGCGTGCATAAGTACACATTATACTATCGATAATCTAGCGTTTATTTGAAAACGATTCATAAATAGGCCGAAAAATGACAACGTGTTTGTGTATTCCAGAATATTCCAGTAAATGCCTTTTATCACGGAATCTATATATTTTCCTTGAAAACGAGGGCTTTTCAAAATGCTATAAAACGGAAATGAACCGATTAAAAAACAATCCGTTTCGACAATGTTGACTGCAAACAAGTCATTGATAAGTGACAGGCAGATTAGACACATAGCCATAATTTAAGACAGAGATTATGCGTTCACAACGCTATCATTGAAGTGGGTGGTGGCATTTAACCATGCTTTACCATGTTAATGGCCGGTACTGAAAGTGTTAAACAAGTAAAAAATGATGTAAATATGTTGTTAGAATGGTACAAATATTCATCTGGTGACATTCTTCATAGCATTAACACATTTATTGACCCAGAAAATGTGTAGTTTGACACCAAAATTGATCTTCTATGTTCAACGTTTTAACTACAAACCCTAACCCAACATTCACATTTTTGGCAGTTGTTAGAATGTTCGACACATTTGTACCACATGCACAAATCTGCTTGATTATTGCCCCAAATAGCATGCAAGTTGGACAAAGTGGGTATGTCTGAAGAAGAGGCTTGTGGGTACCTATAAAACCAATGTTCACTCTGATATATTCATGTGAACGGCCAAGGGATTGTCGTATATTCCTATATGAATATCTATTAATTACAGCACAATGAGGGTGCTAACTAGAGGAAGGGGAAGATCACAGTGTGATAGAAAACATGGTCCTCATCTGGGCTCCCAAAAATAGCCAGTAGAGAATAAGTGTGTACAGCCAGACAACCAGAAGCTATGGTCCAATATTCATTTAATTGCAGCGTGGGCCGATAGTGGAATAATGCATTAGTTATATACAGGAATTGTATTTCATTCAAATGACACATGAGTTGTACAAAAGGATTGATGAGGTAAATCACAATAGCCCTCACACGTTGGCTCTCTACATCAAAGACAGTATTGTACATACATATTAGTCATGTCATATTTACGAAATAAGACCATAGTACTCCTTGTCACCACATGATTAAACCTGGGTCTAAGATAGGCATCTTACTCTAGTTATCACAAACAGTGATTATTCCATATACAGTTTACTCACATAGGGACAAAGTAGAAACCGTGGTCGGTGGTGGGTGATGGAGGCGCAGACTCAGACCCCCTGGGGAACGGTCGTGGTGTGTCATGAGCTGGCCTGCCTCTCCTCACCAAAACCCACTGTTTTATACCCTGACTTCCCACATAGTTTCCTTGCCTCCACACATGGCGCCCCTCCCCAGATGGTCAGCCCCCCCTTGACCTCCCCGCCGGTGTCTTCTTCCAGTTCCCAGCAGCGAGGAGGTCCAACGACCTCAGACCTTTTAACATTCCTTTCTGGGGCTTATTTCTGGGGCTTATCGGTCCCAACATGTCCTTCCTCGTGGGTTGTGGCCCCCTCCTTTTTGGTCTGTGGTTTTGTTTCACCGTTCCCCAACTGTCTTCAAGACTCCTTGTATGTGTCACAAACAGTTTTTAGCATGAGGGGGCTTTTATGACCTGCCCCCGGTGTCTCCAACTGTTTTCTTCTAATTGCCGTTGAGTTAGTCGTTTTAACATGGGGGGTTGGCCTGAAGGCTCCCCAGAATGTCACACAACCCTGCTGCCTGCTACTGGTTGTTCCATCACTTCTGAGAGTCCATGTGATGAACTATTTACCATAGATATTTTCAGTTTTCAGGGTTAATCTAACATTTTGATTATGAAATCTTAGTCAAGGATACCACAGGACCTTTTGGAAGATGAGCATGGCAGTTTTTTCTAGGCGAAAATTTAACATAATTTTGAATCAATTCCTATTAAAACCACCTTCCCAACAGTTGGGCTTAATGAAAATGATACCAATGTAAAGCTTAGCTTCTCTAGTTTACAGGGATACCAATACCTTTGTGTTCGCTCAAATATTGAGCACGCTATGGACCAAGATATTTATTAATGGGCAGAACCTTGATTTTACATGGCGGCCATCTTGAAATCCATCATGATGACGTGGCCCCTACCCCAAAATGAAAGCTATGATGATGAGGAACACGTGGGAAAAATTTGGTGCTTTTGTCCGGCGCGTCCACATCCTCCTCAAATCTGGTGCTAAGCCACCGCACTATAGCTATGCGATTAAGAGTTAACGCAAAATTTGCAGATATAACTACCATTAAAGCACAACAAGGACATGTTACAGACCCTAAAAAAATAAACGCGACATTCAAAGAATTCTACTCCAACTTGTATAAATCAGAAACGACGTTCGATCAAAACAAAATGGACACATATCTCAATCAAATTAACCTCCCTAAACTTTCAGAGGATGACGCTAAACAGTTAGAAACACAGATCACACTAGAGGAACTCAAGAAGGCCATATCCGAAATGCAAAGTGGTAAGGCTCCTGGAAGAGACGGTATCCCACCAGAAATGTACCTCTCTTGTTGGGACATAATTGGACCCTTATTACTAAATATGATTTTATACTCAGTCAAGGAGGGGAACTTCCATAAGAACGACAATATTGCACTCATAACAGTCCTCCATAAAAAAGACAAAGACCCCACCGAGTGCGGTAGTTATAGACCCTTAAGCCTCCTCGGAACCGATATCAAACTGTACTCTAAGGTATTAGCCATCAGACTACAAAAGCATATGACGTCTTTAGTTCATCCGGACCAAACTGGCTTCATAGGAGGCCGCTTGATCACTGATAACATAAGACGATTACTACACGTACTAGATGCTAACAAGGACGACACCACACCTAAGGCGATGCTGTCCCTGGATGCAATGAAAGCTTCTGACAGGTTGAAATGGTCGTATCTATGGGCAGTATTAGAAAGGATGGGGTTAGGAAAAGGTTTCATTGATATGATTAAAGTATTATACAAAGACCCATCGGCCATGATTACAACAGGTATAATCACCTCTGGAATCTTTCCGGTATCACGCTCAGCTAGACAGGGTTGCCCTCTTAGTCCCGGACTATTCGATCTATCATTAGAGCCTTTAGCACAATATATAAGACAATCCCAATCCATAGAACAAATCGTAATCAAGGGCACACAACATAAAATTTGTTTATATGCGGACGACGTAATACTGTTCATGCAAAACCCCAACACCACATTGCCTCATCTGCTCAAGTTGATTGAGGACTTTGGAGATTTATCGGGATTTAAGATAAATTGGCCGAAGTCGGCTTTCCTTCTACTTAACGCCCCTGCAAAAAAATATATAACCCTCCCAGAAGAGATACCTATGGTAAAACACTTTAGATGTTTGGGAGTTGAAATATTCCCTACCATAAGCCAAACGGTGAAGCACAATTACATACAAATCCAAAACAAAGTCAAAGACGACCTTGACAGGTGGTCAAAACTTAAAAACTCAGTACAGGCACGGGTATCAATAATTAAGATGGACGTCCTACCTAGAATCAACTTCTTCAGCTCAATGCTACCGTTACCCCCTCCAGAGGGTTACTGGAAAAAATTACACTCCTCCACATACAAATTTATTTGGAATAACAAACCACCACGTATAAAAAGATCCACCGCACAGAGAAACAAAGTAGGTATGGCATTTCCAGATTTTTTCCACTATTTTAAGGCGTACACTTTAAGACCACTGACAACATGGTTTGATCCCCAAGCATTAGTATCCTGGAGAAATTTAGAAGAAAATATAGTAGCTCCACATAGACTGAAGGACATAGCATACACCAAATTATCAATTAAGCAATGCGAACGGAAATTTGGCCCCATAATTACTCATGCGATCCGGATATGGCGTGAAACACAAACAAAATATTCTAACCCACATAAATGGCATAATCATACTCCCTTATTCAATAACAATGCACTCTTGATTGGAAAACGACCTATAATATTCCCTATATGGGAAAAGCAAGGCATACACTCATTAGGAGATGTTTTCAACAGCTATGAAGAAATACGCAAAAAAATGTATCTCACCGATTCCACATATTATTTTTACGCACAGTTATTGTTATGTTTGAAGGCTCACGGTGTTCCATTAAAGATACCAATTGTACACCACAGATACCACAAAGTGTTATGGTTTGACACCGACCCCAAACGCAACGACACAAGAGAGTAGGATTCAGAGTTGCCAAATACGAGGGTTTGTTTATTTGGTACTAAGAATAAGAGAAACAGGGAAAGCAGGTCAAACAAGACAGGTACAATGATCAAGGGGCAATGTTCTGCTGCTCTGCAGCTTCTCCCGTGAGGGTTGTCTTGGGAAGCAGGTGTTGACTTCTGAACCGCTCTGCAGAATCCTCTCGGCGGGTTCTCAGATGTTGTGGCAAGACCGAGAGAGGGAGAGAGGGAACGAGTCAGTGACAGAGCAGTCTTAAACGAGCAGGAGAACAGGGTGTTCAATTCTTCGTGTTAACAACACAGTGAGCACAGTTCCAAACACAGCCCAAGTGAATCTCTTCGTGTTAACAACACAGAGAGCACAATTCCAAAAACAGCCCATGTGAAACTCTTCGTGTTAACAACACAGTGAGCTAACTCCAAACACAGTCCCAGTGAATATCTTCATGTAAACACACAGTGAATATCTTCATGTAAACACACAGTGAATATCTTCATGTAAACACACAGTCCAATTGTGAAATAATATCTTCGGTGTGAGCAAACACACAGTGGATATCTTCATGTAAACACACAGTCCAATTGTGGAATAATATCTTCGGTGTGAGCTAGCACACAGAGGGAGATGGTAGACCCCAAAATATCATTCCATAAAGGAACAAGCAAAAATAGATAAATGGCTGGGTGAGTGACTGTCTGACAAAAAGGTGGTAGTCTTCAGTGTAAGTTTACACACGAAAAACGGAATAGGTCAAGAACAGTCAAATAGATAACTCACCCAGACGAGATGCGTAATTGGAACTGGAACAACAGTGGAGGCGAGCGCGCGCCACGGGAGCAGGTATCCAAGCGAAGGCTTCTAGGAATTCCTGGAGAACAGCACAGAGAAAAAAGCAGCAGCAACAGCAACGGGGAAAAATATCCAGAGACAAATCAAGGCGACAAAACAAGACGATCCAACAACTTAGGGTGGGGAGAAACGGGGTATAAATAATGAGGGATCGATTGATTGAAAAGCGTGGGGAAGTGAGAGAACCAATCAGCGACGTCTCTGATGACGTCAACGGGGAGAAACGTGTGAACGAGGGGATAGAACCAATTGACAGAAACTGAATGAAAACATAGCGAGGGTGGTTAAAGGAACAGAACGAGTGAGAGCGCAAGGACAGAAACCTCACAGTACCCCCCCCTCCACGGGAGCCACCCGGCGACCAGGCCGACCCGGCTCGTCAGGATGGGCCCGATGGAAGTCGGTGATCAAGCCGGGATCCACGATGAGCTGCCGGGAGACCCAGCTACGCTCCTCAGGGCCGTAACCCTCCCAGTCCACCAGGTATTGGAACCCCCGGCCCCGCCGACGAACGCCCATCAACCGGCGGACCTGCCACTGGGGGTGACCATCCACTAGCACAGGAGGCGGCGGATCAGGAGCCGGAGGCATAAGGGGACAGAGGGAGACGGGCTTAACCCGGGAGACATGGAACACGGGGTGGATGTGCATGGATGCAGGAAGCTTCAGGCGCAGGGCCGCCTGACTGAGCACTTTCAGGACCTCGAAAGGCCCGACGAAGCGGGGGTTGAGCTTCTTGGCCGAGGACCGTAGCGGGAGGTCCTTCGCGGAGAGCCACACCCTCTGCCCAGGGCGGTAAGTCGGCGCGGGAACCCGGCGCCGGTCGGCACCACGACAGGCGCGCTCAGATGTTCGGAGCAGCGCGGTCCTGGTGATCTCCCAAACTCGACGGCAGCGGTCGAGGTGGACCTGCACGGAGGGAACTGCCACTTCCGTCTCCTGTGCGGGAAAAAGAGGGGGCTGGTAGCCCAGGGAGGCCTCAAAAGGGGAGAGGCCGGTGGCGGAACTGACCATTGAGTTGATGGAGTACTCAACCCAGGGTAGGAAACGGCTCCAGGACGCCGGCCTCTCGGCTGCCACACACCGAAGAGCAGACTCCACGCTCTGGTTCATCCTCTCCGTCTGCCCGTTTGTCTGGGGATGATAGCCAGAGGAGAGACTGACCGTTGCCCCCAATCCTTTGCAGAAAGCCCGCCATACCTGGGAGGTGAACTGGGGCCCCCGGTCAGAGACGATGTCCTGGGGAAAGCCGCGAAGGCGGAACACGTGGTGCGTCAGGAGGTCCGCCGTCTCGGCTGCTGAGGGAAGCTTGGAGAGGGCCACGAGGTGGACCCCCTTGCTGAATCGATCCACCACGGTCAGAAGGCAGGTGTTCCCCTGGGAGGAGGGTAGACCAGTGACGAAGTCGAGCGCCACATGTGACCACGGACGGCTTGGAACGGGAAGGGGCTGCAAGAGCCCGGAGGGTGCCTGGTGAGAGGCCTTGCTGCGGGCACAGACCGCGCAGGCCAATACGAACTCCTTGACGTCGTTCCGCATGGTGGGCCACCAGAAACGACAAGCCAGGAAGGAGAACGTGCGATGGACGCCTGGGTGGCAGGCGAACCGGCTAGTATGGCCCCACAGCAGTACCTGGGACCGGACAGAGTCGGGGACGAAGAGACGGCTCCTAGGGACGTTGCTTGGAGCACGTTGGAAGCGAAGGGCACGCCTCACCACACCCTCGATGCCCAAGGTGATGGCTCCAACCACTCGGGCCTCCGGGATGATGGGAGATGGGACCTCAGAGGGTGGAGCCCCCTTGGAGTGCATCCGGGACAGAGAGTCGGCCTTCGTGTTGCGGGAACCGGGGCGGAAGGTCAGCGAGAAGTCGAACCGGCTGAGGAAACTGGCCCATCTCGCCTGCCGACCGTTGAGGCGCCTGGAAGCGCGGATGAACGTTAGGTTCTTGTGGTCCGTCCAGATGGTAAAAGGCTCCTCGGCACCCTCAAGCCAATGACGCCACTCCTCCAGCGCAGCCACGACCGCCAGTAGCTCCCGATTGCCGGTGTCGTAGTTCCTCTCGGCGGGGAGGAAGCGACGCGAGTAGAAGGCGCAAGGATGTACCTTCTGGTCGGAAGGAGAACGTTGGGATAGGACAGCGCCCAGACCAGAATCCGAGGCGTCCACCTCCACGATGAACTGTCTCTTGGGGTCAGGGTGGAGCAGGATAGGGGCGGAAGTGAACCTTCTCTTGAGGGAGCGGAACGCAGCGCATGCCGCTGGGGACCAGTCGAACGGCAGAGCGGGGGAGGTCAGCTTGGTAAGAGGCTCCGCCACTTGACTGTAGTTCCGGATGAACCTTCGGTAGAAGTTGGCGAACCCGAGGAAACTCTGTAACTCCTTCCGAGTGGTGGGTTCCGGCCAATCCTCCACAGCCTGGATCTTGCGAGGATCCGCTCGGGTCAAGCCCTTCTCAACGATGAAGCCCAGGTACTCGACGGAGTTGGAGTGGAAACGGCACTTCTCCGCCTTGACGAAGAGCCGATTGTGGAGGAGGCGCTCCAGCACCCGACGGACATGCAGGATGTGTTCCTCGAGTGTCCTGGAAAAGATAAGAATGTCGTCCAGGTACACCACCACGAACACCTCCAGCATGTCACGGAGGACATCGTTCATGAGTGCCTGGAATACCGCCGGGGCGTTGGTGAGGCCGAACGGCATCACAAGGTACTCATAGTGGCCCCTGGGGGTCTTGAAGGCGGTCTTCCATTCATCGCCCTCACGAATACGGACAAGATGGTAGGCACTTCGGAGATCCAGCTTGGTGAAGAACGAGGCCTGGGTCAGTGGCTCGAAGGTGGAGCTCATGAGAGGTAGGGGGTATTTGTTCTTGATGGTGATCTCGTTGAGCTGACGATAGTCGATGCAGGGTCGCAGGTCCCCATCCTTCTTACCAACAAAGAAGAACCCGGCTGCCACCGGGGAGGAGGAAGGCCGAATGAGTCCTGCTTCCAATGACTCAGAGATGTAGAGATCCATCGCCTTCTTCTCCGGGACAGTCAGACTGTAGAGGCGGCTGCCGGGAAGGGGAGCCCCTTGGCGGAGGTCGATGGCGCAGTCATAGGGGCGGTGAGGTGGAAGGGCCTGAGCCCTGGTCTTACTGAATACCTCCATGAGGTCGTGGTACTCGGGAGGAATGGACGAGGGGTCC
This sequence comes from Notolepis coatsorum, assembly GCF_963971535.1. Lineage (NCBI taxonomy): Eukaryota > Metazoa > Chordata > Actinopteri > Aulopiformes > Paralepididae > Notolepis > Notolepis coatsorum. Next base: position 46,524,711 of record NC_140172.1, on the reverse strand, counting down.
GGGGGCAACTCACCAGCCGGTCTCCGGGGCGGGGGACAGGACGCCGCCTGCAGACAGCGGGCGTGACAGGAGGAGCTCCAGCCCCTGATGGTACCGGAGGACCAGGCGATGTGGGGCTCGTGCAGCGCGAGCCAGGGCCTACCCAGGACCACCGGGACAAGGGGGGATTGGGTAATGAGGAACTGGATTCTCTCGACGTGGTTCCCAGCGATGGTCAGCACGACTGGGCCGGTGCGTTGAGAGATGTCGGCCAGGCGGTGTTGGTCCAACGAAAAGATCTCCAAGGGCCTCATAAGGGCCTCAAGAGGTATGTTGGCTTGGGTGGCAAACTCGAAGTCGAGGAAGTTCTCGTCTGCCCCAGAGTCGATGAGGGCCTCCACCGTGGCACGTTGGTCCCCCCAGGCCAGGGTGACGCTCATCAGATGGTCAGGTGGTGCGCGGCGCTGGGACTGGGAAAAACGGCTCACCAGGATCTCCCGGGGTCTTGGTGAGCCCGATCTTTTGGCCGGGTAGGGCAGTCGGCGATACGGTGTCCCGCACCTCCGCAGTAGAGGCAGAGACCGGACCTGAGCCTTGCCTGACGCTCCGCCTGGCTCAGATGAGAGCGTCCCAGCTGCATGGGTTCCACTTCGCGCACCGGACGGGGAAGCCTGTTACCATCAGTAGTGTTGGGGACGGGGCGTCCAGGAGTCCGGGGTGCTTCAGGAGGTGACAGTCGGGTCCTCTCGCGCCTTCTCTCCAGGAGGCGTCCGTCAATACGGATGACAAGGCTAAACAGCTCCTCGAGGGAGTCGGGCACCTCCCTGGTAGCGAGCTGGTCCCGGACTGCGTCACTGAGCCCCCTTATGAAGGTTAGGCGAAGAGCAGGTTCGTTCCATCCACTCTCCACCGCCGCCAGTCGAAACTCTATGACATAGTCCGTCACCCTGCCGCTCCCTTGTCGGAAGGTCCCCAACCGGGCTCCAGGGTCCAGACCTCGGGCTGGATGGTGGAACACTCTGCGGAGCTCCGCCACGAAGTCTGGGTAGGAGAACAAAAAATCTGCTTCCATTGCCCAGGAGGAAGTGACCCACTGGGCAGCATGGCCTGAAAGTAGGTTGGTTATAAAAGCCACTCGGGACCCATGAGCAGAAAAACGGCTTGGTTGATGACGGAAAACCAACTCACATTGCATGATGAATGTGGCACACTCCTCGGGATTACCGTCGAACAGCCGTGGGACGGAGAGATGGGGTTCCCGAGGTGCGAGATCTGCTGGGGCTGCGGGGAATGTTCCTGAAGGGTATGAGAGATGAAAAGTGTTAACGGCGTCGCCCAGCGAGTTAAGCTGAGCGAGAATCTCGGACTGTTGTCCCGCCATAGCGGCAATAGAACCCTGCATAGGCAAGACCTGGTCCCTGAGGTCTTGCACCGCAGCCGCAGCCCGCTCTAATTGGAGACCGTGATCCCTGGTCAACTCGACTTGAATAGCAAGTGCGGTTTTGACCCTCTCTGTGTCGGCTGGGGTCGTCATATTGTTGGTTGGATCGTAATGTTATGGTTTGACACCGACCCCAAACGCAACGACACAAGAGAGTAGGATTCAGAGTTGCCAAATACGAGGGTTTGTTTATTTGGTACTAAGAATAAGAGAAACAGGGAAAGCAGGTCAAACAAGACAGGTACAATGATCAAGGGGCAATGTTCTGCTGCTCTGCAGCTTCTCCCGTGAGGGTTGTCTTGGGAAGCAGGTGTTGACTTCTGAACCGCTCTGCAGAATCCTCTCGGCGGGTTCTCAGATGTTGTGGCGAGACCGAGAGAGGGAGAGAGGGAACGAGTCAGTGACAGAGCAGTCTTAAACGAGCAGGAGAACAGGGTGTTCAATTCTTCGTGTTAACAACACAGTGAGCACAGTTCCAAACACAGCCCAAGTGAATCTCTTCGTGTTAACAACACAGAGAGCACAATTCCAAAAACAGCCCAAGTGAAACTCTTCGTGTTAACAACACAGTGAGCTAACTCCAAACACAGTCCCAGTGAATATCTTCATGTAAACACACAGTGAATATCTTCATGTAAACACACAGTGAATATCTTCATGTAAACACACAGTCCAATTGTGAAATAATATCTTCGGTGTGAGCAAACACACAGTGGATATCTTCATGTAAACACACAGTCCAATTGTGGAATAATATCTTCGGTGTGAGCTAGCACACAGAGGGAGATGGTAGACCCCAAAATATCATTCCATAAAGGAACAAGCAAAAATAGATAAATGGCTGGGTGAGTGACTGTCTGACAAAAAGGTGGTAGTCTTCAGTGTAAGTTTACACACGAAAAACGGAATAGGTCAAGAACAGTCAAATAGATAACTCACCCAGACGAGATGCGTAATTGGAACTGGAACAACAGTGGAGGCGAGCGCGCGCCACGGGAGCAGGTATCCAAGCGAAGGCTTCTAGGAATTCCTGGAGAACAGCACAGAGAAAAAAGCAGCAGCAACAGCAACGGGGAAAAATATCCAGAGACAAATCAAGGCGACAAAACAAGACGATCCAACAACTTAGGGTGGGGAGAAATGGGGTATAAATAATGAGGGATCGATTGATTGAAAAGCGTGGGGAAGTGAGAGAACCAATCAGCGACGTCTCTGATGACGTCAACGGGGAGAAAGCAGTGACAGCTGGGGAATGTGATTGAAAAGCGTGGGGAAGTGAGAGAACCAATCAGCGACGTCTCTGATGACGTCAACGGGGAGAAACGTGTGAACGAGGGGATAGAACCAATTGACAGAAACTGAATGAAAACATAGCGAGGGTGGTTAAAGGAACAGAACGAGTGAGAGCGCAAGGACAGAAACCTCACACAAAGTCTTCTATGAAAGAGAGACATCGAGAGGTTTTGTTTCAGATTTTTATCATCAATTACTAACGTCCTCGTATGAAACCCTCCACCTAGACTCAGTCTGGAGGAGGGATATACCAGACCTGGAAAAAGATTTTGATTGGCAAGAAGCCTGGGCAAATGTTCGATTTACATCAAGGAACCCGGACCATCAACAAATCAATCTTAACTATATTCACAGGACATACTTGACTCCTATAAGACTGAACAGAATGGGTCTTAAACAAGACTCCAAATGCTCCTTATGTACAAATGGGGACGAGGGGACATTTATGCACATGTACTGGGACTGCCCACCAGTTAAGATATTCTGGAAAGAAGTGACCCAGCAATTATCAAATCTCTTAACTCTGAATATACCTGTACACCAGTGGAGGCTGCTGACACATTTTTTAGGTGAAGCACAAATTATTATATTATATTTATAAAACATCCCCCAATGTGTGTGTCAGTTCAAAAATTGGGGAGGACGGGAGAGATACAAATTTTTAATAAAGAAGTACAGACACAGTGTGGTTATGAAGACCGCAGACAGACACTACAGTTAAAGACAACAGGCACTAGTAGTAATTTATACCTTTGAGTAACTCTTGACACACACGTCACTTACACACATCACAACAATAGCTTAGTCAAGAAGGCAAATCAAAAACTATTTGTTTACAGCAAGATCAGACCATTTATCATCCTCACTGTTTCAAACACATCTACATGCAATTTCTTTGCAATTTCATGCAAAAAGAGCTTATAAAATGCATGGTAAATGTCCACCCTGGACTCACCACTGTACTTACAGCTTTACTGCCAAGACACAATAGGCTACAAGTCAAGAAGTATCACCACATCAATCCCACATGCACTCATTCCAGTACACACACACACACACACAGTATAAACAAACTATACTGCTGTGACGATTTCAATTAAACAGACCATTCTGAGTCAATGGTACAGAAAAACTGTACATTGGAATATTGGTAAACATATCGGTCATTCCCATTGTCCCGTGGGATTATGCCCCCCCCCCCCTCCCTGCGGCGATATTAATACTTTTTTTTTTTAAACTTTTTTTTTTAGCGTTTATCGCTTTTCTGGTCAAGCATGACCGACAGAAACAGGTTGAATGGGATGTAGAGCAGGGGAAGACATTCTGAGAAATGACGGCGGGTCCGGGAATCGAACTCGTGTCCCCCAGATCCGTGACGAGCACGGTTTTCCCCGACGCAGAAATAGCGCCGAGATATGCGGTGAGCTACGGGAGCTCCCTCCGCGATATTAATACTTGATTAGAAACACAAGCGGGGGAAAGCTACTCGCTACCCGCGACATGGTTCTTGGTGTATTAAACAGGCAATGCCACGGCGGGCTATTGAGTTCATATGCCATAAATGTCATGTATGTTGTGTATGTCATAAATGTCTATATGAATTGAAAATGGGGGACCCTGATGTAAACAAGACGAAAGTCTTTCTCTGGTCTGCATCCCCTTAACAATTGTGTGTATTGAGCCGTACTGTATTGTACCCATTCTGCAATCTGTTAAATAAAGTTTTCATTCATTCATTAATTTGCTGTCTCGTTATAACACAAACAGCTCACCATGAACCATGACCAGCTTAATTACGTTAGTTAGCATCCAAGCTAGCGTGATAACGTTAGTACAGTAGTTATTAGCATCCAAGCTAGCGTGATAACGTTAGTACAGTAGTTATTAGCATCCAAACTAGAAACGGCTAGGCTGCCTGCTCTTACCTGCAATAATGTTGTCATCGTCCTGGACAGATAGACTTGTTAAATCATAATATCCACACTTTGTGCTGGTCCTCAGTAAATGTCACGCCGGCGAAAAATAAGTTGCTATTAAAGTGCTAAATGTTAGATACACTAATATAGAGGTTTCGAACGTGGCCGCTCTGTTAATAAAATGTTCAATCAATCAATCAATCAATCACACGAGGGGAGACGCAGCCCCTCCGTGTAGCTGCAGAGCTGCAGAGTAGGAACCATTCTCTGATTGGATCTCAAGGCTGTCAATCATTCAACTTCCGTGTGGCTGCAGAGCAGCAGAGTTGGCAACATTCTCTGATTGGATTTCAAGGCTGTCAATCATTCAATCCCCCATTCAATTGCAAGAGTTTAAATGCACGGACCGTGCTTAGATGACGTTAATAGCCTATTTTGAGTGGCTATTATTTATTATTTATTTAATCCCGGGTCAACCCGTGCAGAATTCTGCACCAGTTTTTACTGCAGCCATTACTGCAGTCAATGCAGGCCTGAGCTCAGAGCTGTCAATTTTGGCCATCTTTGAAGAAAAAAAAATTCACTGGCATTTTTTTTTACAGAGGAAAACATTTAAAAAATAATAATAATAATAATAATAAAAAAAAAAAAAAAAAATATATATATATATATATATATATATATATATATATATATGTAAATTAATAATAATTATGAATTATGAGTGAATTTGTGTTTCACGTGTTGTCATAGAGAAACCTCCACTGCTGTACACCCCTCTGTATTACTGCTGAATGATGTTTTTGAGTGTGCAGTACACCCACAGCTAAAGAGATTGGTTTTATCGGGTATCACAGTGGCTAAAAAGCTGATAGCATCACGATGGTTTCGACCGGAAGAAATTTGCCGGAAGGTCTGGATTATTACATATCTCGATGTGATTTATCAAGAAATATCTACAGCAAGAATTTTGGGTCTCAATGAATCCAAAATGACAATGTGGTTAGAAGTGGTGGAGAGAATAAAAGCTAGCATATAATGGTAGTGTCTGGTTAGTAGCGAGGGATAATGGATGGATTATCCAATGGGGGGTCCGGGAGGGGGGGGTACGAGCTAGAGCATATGTGTGTAGGGTATTAGATAGCAGGTATTAGGGGTATATCCTGTATAAGACATTTAACTAATTGGTGATTTCATTGGATGTGCACTGTTAATTAATGCTTGTATATCTTATCGTGTGTTGTCATGTTTGTTTATATGTTTGTTTAAAAAAGAATAAAAAAATAAAATACAAAAAAAATTAGTCATGTTTATCAATGGAATAGACTACTCCTTTTGCCACCACCTAGTTAAACCTGGTCTAAGATAGGCATCTATATCACCACAAACAGTGATTATTCCATACAGTTTACTTACGTTGTGGCAAGAGTACTCTGTGGAGCTGGTGGAGGCCAGAAAACCCCCTGGGGTGGGAATATCTGTCTGGCCTGTCTCTGTAACCATGCGTGTCCTATTATATACCCTGATTATCCACCAATAATAGCACATTAATACGTTTGGTCCAATTAGATTTCTTGATTCTATATATGGAGTCTCCTCTGTTGCAATTGGTTCTGGATTCTAAAAACAGGCATTCTTCTGTTTCTTGGGTCCCAATCAGATGATCTTCTGGGGGAGGCGGCCCGCCCCCCACCAATCTCCTCGTTGTGTGGGCTGTGGTTTCTTGATGAGCACAGAGTATTTTTTTTTTTTTTTTTACTTTTCTTTTTAGCGTTTATTGCTTTTCCTGGTCAAACAAGACGACAGATACAGTGAGGGTGAAACGGGAGAGAGAGCAGGGGAAGACATTTGGCAAATGACGGCGGGTCCGGGAATCGAACTCGGGTCAGCCGATCCGCGACGCAGCGCGGTACATGGTGTGCTACTGGAGCGCCCTATGAGCACAGAGTCTTAACCCTAAAACCTTTTCTATATTTGTAGCTTTAATGTAATGAGTTACATATATATTCAGCATTAAACCAATGTGGCGTTGTCTATATTTCAGTTTCCTTTTAAAATGATATGGTTTAGTTTCCTACAGATCTCCACTCTTGAGCGTGTGAAGCTCTACTCATCTTAGTCATATTTGTACTTTAGGCATTATTTGAACCGTGTGTTTTGTCTCTAATCTATTATTGTATGGATTCAAACAGTTCTCAAGTGGGGGGTTTTGCTCCTCTAGTTACCCAATTGTCTTCAAGACTCCTTGAATGTGTCACAAACAGTTTTAGCATGAGGGTTTTTTTATGACCTGTCCCTGTGTCTCCAACTGTCTTCCAGTTTGGTTTATTTTGTTCTAGTGTTGAGCAGTTGGCCAGTGGGGGGTTTGGAATGGCTGTCTAAATACAGTTGAGTAATCTGTTTGTGTGGGGGTTTGCCTGAAGACTCTCCCCAGAATGTCACACAACACTGAAGCCTGCTACTGTTTGTTCCAAACTAATTTATACATACATGGATTTGTTATGAAATACCAGTCAATGATACCACACCGGCTTCCTGCTGCTCGTCCCAGACAGCGAGGGGAAACATTGTGGGGCTCTTTCTTGTTAGAAATTTGCCGTCACTGTTCTCGGGTTCTTTACGAGCATACACGCTGTTTCATAAATCAGCGTTTGGTCTTACGAGACCGATCAGTGCTGGCCCAGGGTGTCTTTCAATGATTGAATCCGCTTTTTGGGACCGGCGCGCCTTGGTTGTCCAACATCATAAAAATGGCGTTTTTTATGCGGTCGGCTGGGAAGGGGATTTTTGTCTCTACCGAGCGCCAGTGCACTAGGTTAGACTCGAGGGCTCGCGTACATCTCCGGTGTTATGGTTTGTTACCGACCCCAATCGCACAACACAAGACAGGTATGATGGTTTGCCAAGAAACAGATATTTATTGTGAACAGGGAAAAAGGGCACTGTCCCTTTAAGGGAGAAAACACAAAGCACTGGAAACACAAGAGGGGAAGGTAAAGTGCCTTTAAGAGGCGGGCAGGAAAAGGGAACACTAAGGGAAAGTAAGGGAACGCCTAAGGGAAGGTTAAGGGAACGCCTTGGGACAGAGGAACTAGAGAGTAGGTAAACCAGGGACAAGGAGAACTAGGGAGAGAGGACTAGGGACTAGGAGAGCTAGGGAACAGGAGAAAACGGGGACTAGGGGAACTAGGGACAAGGAACTAGGTGGAACTAGAAGGGGAGAACTTGGGACCAGGAACTAGGTGGAACTAGAAAGGGGAGAACTAGGGAACAGGAACTAGGTGGAACTAGAAGGGGAGAACTTGGGACCAGGAACTAGGTGGAACTAGAAAGGGGAGAACTAGGGAACAGGAACTAGGTGGAACTAGAAAGGGGAGAACTAGGGAACAGAGGGGACTGAGGCCCGCGGAGGCGGGCTGGGGTACAGGGAGGAACTGGGGACTGGTGGGAAAACATCTGGGCCGCTCTGCAGGACAGAGGAGAGAGTTAATGCACAAAAGGGAAAAAACAGAGCAGGTGCAGAACAGTCCAAATAACAAAGTGAACAAAGTAATAATATCCTCGTGTGACAAACACACAGGGGGAGATGTAAAGTCCAAAAATACTATTCTAAGTGAGAACCAAAAACAGAGGCATTACGCTGGGAGATGAAATGTCCAAACTAACTAACAGAGGCAATACGCTGGGAGATGAAATGTCCAAACTAACTAACAGAGGCAATACGCTGGGAGAGTGACATCACAATCAAAACTCACCCAGGCGTATGCGTAAAGGTACAGGAAACAGCAGCGGGAACGGGGGCAAAAGGCATTACGCTGAGTGAGTGACATCACAATCAAAACTCACCCAGGCGTATGCGTAAAGGTAAAGGGGCAGCAGCGGGAACGGGGGCAAGGGCACTACGCTGAGTGAGTGACATCACAATCAAAACTCACCCAGGCGTATGCGTAAAGGTACGGGGACAGCAGCGGGAACAGGGGGGCAAGGGCACTACGCTGGGTGAGTGACATCACAATCAAAACTCACCCAGGCGCATGCGTAATGGTACAGGGACAGCAACGGGAACGAAGGCATCGCCACCGGGGCGGCTGGCTGTCCGAGCCGAGGGAGAGAGTGCTGGAACAGTGGCGGTGACGAGGGCATCGTCCACCGGGTAGCCGCTGTCGGAGCCGAGGAACAGAGTGCTGGAACAGTGGCGGTGACGAGGGCATCGTCCACCGGGTAGCCGCTGTCGGAGCCGAGGAACAGAGTGCGCGCCACACCTTGGTGTGCGCGTCGGAACAGGGAGCTGGAACAGTGGCGGTGGCGAGGATGTCGTCCACCGGGTAGCCACTGTCGGAGCCGAGGAACAGAGTGCGCGCCACACCTTGGTGTGCGCGTCGGAACAGGGAGCTGGAACAGTGGCGGTGGCGAGGATGTCGTCCACCGGGTAGCCGCTGTCGGAGCCGAGGAACAGAGTGCGCGCCACACCTTGGTGTGCGCGTCGGAACAGGGAGCTGGAACAGTGGCGGTGGCGAGGATGTCGTCCACCGGGTAGCCACTGTCGGAGCCGAGGAACAGAGTGCGCGCCACACCTTGGTGTGCGCGTCGGAACAGGGAGCTGGAACAGTGGCGGTGGCGAGGATGTCGTCCACCGGGTAGCCACTGTCGGAGCCGAGGAACAGAGTGCGCGCCACACCTTGGTGTGCGCGTCGGAACAGGGAGCTGGAACAGTGGCGGTGGCGAGGATGTCGTCCACCGGGTAGCCACTGTCGGAGCCGAGGAACAGAGTGGCGCGCCACACCTTGGTGTGCGCGTCGGAACAGAGAGACGCCTCGGGGTGCGTCTGCGAGGAGGAGTGTGCCAAGCACGAAGGTCTGGAAGATGCGCGTTGCGCGCTGGTCTGGAGAGCGTGCCAAGCTCGAGGGTTCTTGGAAGATGCGCGTTGCGCGCTGGTCTGGAGAGCGTGCCAAGCTCGAGCGTCCTTGGAAGATGCGCGTTGCGCGCTGGTCTGGAGAGCGTGCCAAGCTCGAGGGTTCTTGGAAGATGCGCGTTGCGCGCTGGTCTGGAGAGCGTGCCAAGCTCGAGCGTCCTTGGAAGATGCGCGTTGCGCGCTGGTCTGGAGAGCGTGCCAAGCTCGAGCGTCCTTGGAAGATGCGCGTTGCGCGCTGAGGACTGGAGAGCGTCTGCGCTGGTCTGGATGTGCGTCAGGACGAACAGCTGCGCGGGGGTCTGCAGTGGAACGCTGGGGTGCCTCCCGTGGAAGTACAGGGAGCGCAGACCAGTCTCCCCCACAGGCAACGGCGACAGCTGGCGAAGGCTGGAGCAAACATCTCGACGCCGGAGAATGGAACAGCATAGGCAGACAGAGGATCTCCCGAAAGAGTCTAGATGTTTAGAGAATATGACTCGGCAAGTATACAACACGACCCCACGCCAAAACGAGGGGAAGCGCCCTGGTATTTAAAGCCCACAGGGGGACTAATTAGCCTGCCACCACAGGTGCGAGAGATAATAGAATATCAAACAGGTGTGGCCACTAAGGGTAAGGAACGAGAGGGTGGGGGCTAGAGAGAGTGAGTAGGGAATTCCTAACAGTAGGCTTAAAGAAGACAGAGAATAGGGAATTCCTGACAGTAGGCTTAAAGAAGACAGAGAAAAGGTAGTGAGCAGCGGGCAAAACCTCACAGTATCCCCCCCTCCAACGGGAGCCACCCGGCGACCCAAAACAAATACAGACAGAGTGGCAGGGGGCAAAACAAGAGGTACTGGCCAAGCCAGCAGGGGAAGCCACCACAAGAGTGGGGCTAGCAAAAGAAACAGGGTCGCCGAGGGGTAACCAGGGCAGCAGAGGGGCAACTGGGGGAACTGGTCTAGAGGAACTGGTCTAGAGGAACTGGGTCTAGAGAACTAGTCTAGAGGAACTGGTCTAGAGAACTGGTCTAGAGAACTGGTCTAGAGAACTGGGCTAGAGAACCGGGCTAGAGAACTGGTCTAGAGAACTGGTCTAGAGGAACTGGGTCTAGAGAACTGGTCTAGAGGAACTGAGGGGCAAGCAGGGTAGCTAAGGGGTAACCATGGAAGCACCGGGAAAGGGCTAGCAGAGGGAAGGTTAGCCGCCAGGGCACTGATAGCTACAGGGCCTATGCTAGCTGCACTGCCACATCAACACAGAGGCTGCGCAAGCTGCCGGAGCCAGGCTAGCAGAGGGAAAGGGTAGCCGCCAGGGCACCGACAGCCACAGGGCCTATGCTAGCTGCACTGCTACATCAACATAGAGGCTGCGCTAGCTGCCGGAGCTAGGCTGGCAGACAGGGCTGGACCAGCATGAGAGCACAAGCTAGCTGGAAGGACAGTCCTAGCTGTGTGATAAACTACACAAAAAAAGTGGAGGCCATGCAGAGGGACCGGGTTAGCTGCTTGGGCCTGGCTAGCTACAGGGCCCATGCCAGCTGCAAGGCTGCATTAACACAGAGGCTGTGCTAACAGCCGGGGCCAAGCCAGCAGACCGGGGCCATGCTGAGGGACTGGGTTAGCCGCCAGGGCATGGCTAGCTACAGGGCCTATGCCAGCAGCAAGGGCTGCATAAACATAGAGGCTGTGCTAGCAGCCGGGGCCAAGCCAGCAGACAGGGGCCCTGCTGAGGGACTGGGTTAGCTGCCAGGGCATGGCTAGCTACAGGGGGGTCAAACAGGGCAAAACGGGAAGCAAACAGGGGAGCTAACCGGGGAGACTAACAAGCTAAACAGGGGAGTAACAGGCTAACAAGGGAGCTAAACAGGACTAACAGGGAAGCTAAACTGGGCAAACAGGGAAGCTAACAGGGCTAACAGGGGAGCTAGAGGGGAGACTAACAAGCTAACAGGGGAGCTAACAGGGCTAACAGGGGAGCTAGAGGGAACAAGAAAAAAAAAAGGCAAACTCAACATACACCGTCTGTGCTGGCTGGGGTCGTCGATTTGGTGGGGTCGTACTGTTATGGTTTGTAACCGACCCCAATCGCACAACACAAGACAGGTATGATGGTTTGCCAAGAAACAGATATTTATTGTGAACAGGGAAAAAGGGCACTGTCCCTTTAAGGGAGAAAACACAAAGCACTGGAAACACAAGAGGGGAAGGTAAAGTGCCTTTAAGAGGCGGGCAGGAAAAGGGAACACTAAGGGAAAGTAAGGGAACGCCTAAGGGAAGGTTAAGGGAACGCCTTGGGACAGAGGAACTAGAGAGTAGGTAAACCAGGGACAAGGAGAACTAGGGAGAGAGGACTAGGGACTAGGAGAGCTAGGGAACAGGAGAAAACGGGGACTAGGGGAACTAGGGACAAGGAACTAGGTGGAACTAGAAGGGGAGAACTTGGGACCAGGAACTAGGTGGAACTAGAAAGGGGAGAACTAGGGAACAGGAACTAGGTGGAACTAGAAGGGGAGAACTTGGGACCAGGAACTAGGTGGAACTAGAAAGGGGAGAACTAGGGAACAGGAACTAGGTGGAACTAGAAAGGGGAGAACTAGGGAACAGAGGGGACTGAGGCCCGCGGAGGCGGGCTGGGGTACAGGGAGGAACTGGGGACTGGTGGGAAAACATCTGGGCCGCTCTGCAGGACAGAGGAGAGAGTTAATGCACAAAAGGGAAAAAACAGAGCAGGTGCAGAACAGTCCAAATAACAAAGTGAACAAAGTAATAATATCCTCGTGTGACAAACACACAGGGGGAGATGTAAAGTCCAAAAATACTATTCTAAGTGAGAACCAAAAACAGAGGCATTACGCTGGGAGATGAAATGTCCAAACTAACTAACAGAGGCAATACGCTGGGAGATGAAATGTCCAAACTAACTAACAGAGGCAATACGCTGGGAGAGTGACATCACAATCAAAACTCACCCAGGCGTATGCGTAAAGGTACAGGAAACAGCAGCGGGAACGGGGGCAAAAGGCATTACGCTGAGTGAGTGACATCACAATCAAAACTCACCCAGGCGTATGCGTAAAGGTAAAGGGGCAGCAGCGGGAACGGGGGCAAGGGCACTACGCTGAGTGAGTGACATCACAATCAAAACTCACCCAGGCGTATGCGTAAAGGTACGGGGACAGCAGCGGGAACAGGGGGGCAAGGGCACTACGCTGGGTGAGTGACATCACAATCAAAACTCACCCAGGCGCATGCGTAATGGTACAGGGACAGCAACGGGAACGAAGGCATCGCCACCGGGGCGGCTGGCTGTCCGAGCCGAGGGAGAGAGTGCTGGAACAGTGGCGGTGACGAGGGCATCGTCCACCGGGTAGCCGCTGTCGGAGCCGAGGAACAGAGTGCTGGAACAGTGGCGGTGACGAGGGCATCGTCCACCGGGTAGCCGCTGTCGGAGCCGAGGAACAGAGTGCGCGCCACACCTTGGTGTGCGCGTCGGAACAGGGAGCTGGAACAGTGGCGGTGGCGAGGATGTCGTCCACCGGGTAGCCACTGTCGGAGCCGAGGAACAGAGTGCGCGCCACACCTTGGTGTGCGCGTCGGAACAGGGAGCTGGAACAGTGGCGGTGGCGAGGATGTCGTCCACCGGGTAGCCGCTGTCGGAGCCGAGGAACAGAGTGCGCGCCACACCTTGGTGTGCGCGTCGGAACAGGGAGCTGGAACAGTGGCGGTGGCGAGGATGTCGTCCACCGGGTAGCCACTGTCGGAGCCGAGGAACAGAGTGCGCGCCACACCTTGGTGTGCGCGTCGGAACAGGGAGCTGGAACAGTGGCGGTGGCGAGGATGTCGTCCACCGGGTAGCCACTGTCGGAGCCGAGGAACAGAGTGGCGCGCCACACCTTGGTGTGCGCGTCGGAACAGAGAGACGCCTCGGGGTGCGTCTGCGAGGAGGAGTGTGCCAAGCACGAAGGTCTGGAAGATGCGCGTTGCGCGCTGGTCTGGAGAGCGTGCCAAGCTCGAGGGTTCTTGGAAGATGCGCGTTGCGCGCTGGTCTGGAGAGCGTGCCAAGCTCGAGCGTCCTTGGAAGATGCGCGTTGCGCGCTGGTCTGGAGAGCGTGCCAAGCTCGAGGGTTCTTGGAAGATGCGCGTTGCGCGCTGGTCTGGAGAGCGTGCCAAGCTCGAGCGTCCTTGGAAGATGCGCGTTGCGCGCTGGTCTGGAGAGCGTGCCAAGCTCGAGCGTCCTTGGAAGATGCGCGTTGCGCGCTGAGGACTGGAGAGCGTCTGCGCTGGTCTGGATGTGCGTCAGGACGAACAGCTGCGCGGGGGTCTGCAGTGGAACGCTGGGGTGCCTCCCGTGGAAGTACAGGGAGCGCAGACCAGTCTCCCCCACAGGCAACGGCGACAGCTGGCGAAGGCTGGAGCAAACATCTCGACGCCGGAGAATGGAACAGCATAGGCAGACAGAGGATCTCCCGAAAGAGTCTAGATGTTTAGAGAATATGACTCGGCAAGTATACAACACGACCCCACGCCAAAACGAGGGGAAGCGCCCTGGTATTTAAAGCCCACAGGGGGACTAATTAGCCTGCCACCACAGGTGCGAGAGATAATAGAATATCAAACAGGTGTGGCCACTAAGGGTAAGGAACGAGAGGGTGGGGGCTAGAGAGAGTGAGTAGGGAATTCCTAACAGTAGGCTTAAAGAAGACAGAGAATAGGGAATTCCTGACAGTAGGCTTAAAGAAGACAGAGAAAAGGTAGTGAGCAGCGGGCAAAACCTCACATCCGGGGGGAGATGACGGAGTAGATCAAACATTGGCAGGGAGGTCTCACGCCCGTTAGGTGGGCCACCGGAAGCGGTGCGTTCGCATACTGACCATCTTGATGGCGCCTCCTGTGATGTTTTGGATCGACACGCGTACCTACCCCCCTCTTAGGACTCGGGGCGGTGGCGTGACAAGGGCACGGGACTTGTCCTGGTCGCGCCAGACCGGATCACTTTAACCCGTTGTCCGCCGGGGCACGGACAAGTTCTGGTACCCCGAAGGACCCTGAGCTTTTCCGGGGGGAAAATGCCTGGGCGGGCCAGACGTCACAGGGGTTGATGTCATGAATGTGTGTGTCGTATAGATGTCACTACGAGTTGCCCTTAACAGTGGTGTGCATTGGTCCATACTGTGTTGTACCTTTTTGCACAACGTTAGGTGGGTTGGTCCTTCTCCATTCTTTTTCACCCCTCCCTCCCTGCTAAGCCAGGGATGGGAGGGGGCTGTCAGGGAGGTTGCTTCTGTCAACTCCTCTATGCATCCCTGTGTAGGTCCCAGTGCTCCAGGCCCAGGTCGGGCCTTGCCCTCGTTGGCCTGGGTTAACCCTTTTCAAACCTGAAACACCTTGAACTGCATTGTATAGCCTGTGTATACGCGCAGTTATGTTTCCGGGGTTTCTTAATGGGTTATGGGAGCAACCATTTTCTGTTAATAAACATAGGGGGGGTGGTTGTCTCCCCGGTGTGTTGGTAGCAGAGTCGACACTCTGGTTGAGCCCGGGTCTGACCCCGGCTGCTCGAGAGTATGCCCCTGCATGTTTCGTGACGTCTGCCAATTGTGCCAAACTCTTTCTCTGAACCTCGACCCCGCAGGATTAATAAATTGGCAGGGTCAGGGTTCGTGGTGAAATCTGTTCGCTGGCAGAGTTGGCTAACTCCGACTCCACGAGGTTCGTGGCCCCATGAGATTGTGACATGGTGCACGACATACCGAACACCCTTCCCGCCGGGATACTGTTCTTACAGTAAGCCCCTTAGGCGCCTGTCTAGTCCGCAGTGCTCCGGGCGCAGTTCGAGTTCTGCTCTTAAGACCTGTCGACCTGGATTGAGGGATCAACCTCCTTGGAGGGTTGTCTCCCTGGTGCGCCAGCTGGCCCCACGACATTGTGGGGGGAAGCCTCCTTGGAGCGCTTTGGAGCGGCGTGCCAGGGGGAGAAGGGCCTTCACCTATTTTAGGCCCTGTCCGATACGCTGGGGATGTGGGGGGTGGTGTCACCAGTGACCGTCTGGTGGGGTCTCGATGCCGTGGCCTCGTTGATCTCACCAGGCCCCTTTTTCAGGAGGTCCTGGCCCCCGGGATGTGGCCTGGGGCTGGGGCCTCCTCTGCGCCCCGCTGCTACGGCCTTGCCACGGGGTTGGGGCTTTTTGACTCCGACCCCGCGATGTCTGGGGCTGTGACAGGTTTTTTTTGCTTCATGCCCGTTCCCTAGTGGCGTGCGGGATGCGCGTCCGAGTAGTAGCGGGCCCTTCTAAACGAAGGTAAGTCCCACGGTCTGCTCACCCTGTGCGTTTGAGGTACTGAACCCTCTTCGCACAGTCGGATCCGATCTCCCTCCCGTCCCTCCCTCCCGATCCTCCCCGGTATTCTGATGATTGTAGGGGACCTCAGCGGGTACACCTGTCGGGCTTTCCGCTCTGCTCCACTCTTGTGTTCCAATAGAGCAGAGCGCAAAGCTATAACGAAATATAACGAGGGTTATCCTATAACCCTAGTTATATGAGTATAGCGAGCGCTCTGCTCTGACTCACTGAGGACCCCACGTGCAACCTTCCCCCTAAGGTGCGCCCGTGTGCGCGCGCACATGGCAAAACGCTCCTGCGCGCATGGCAAAACGCTCCTGCGCACATCTGAAATCGGTAGCAAAAAAAAAAAAATAAAAATAAAAACTTTTTTTTACTTTTTTTTTTTTATTCAACAAACATGACCATGTTCACGTCTTAAACTCATACTGAGGCCTTAGTTTTGGTTTTAAATTGCATATCATCATTAATTTATTTATTGTCACACAGAGCAGAAGAATTTTGCCAAAACAAACCAATAGTATCCAGCTGCAGAACGGCAGACCAGCCACACTCTCAAACCCAAACGCATTTCCTTTGATTTAATTATACATCAAATGATTTATGTCAAGGATTGCAATGCCTCGTTTGAATGAAGTAAACTTTTCACCTCTATAACGTCAACATTGGTGGTGAATGTAATGTGAGAAATTGGGATACAAAATTTAATAAAGAAAGGATGGAAACATCTGTGCTAACTATCGTCCATTGTCCCTTCTTAATGGAGACTTAAAATGATATGCCAAGGTCCTCGCACGGCGTCTAGAGACGATACTGCCAATATTAGTCCACCCAGACCAAACTGGATTTGTTAAACAGAGATTTGCATCAGATAATTTAAGACAACTGTTACACATTATTGACAAAGCTCCAAAAATATCACCATGTGCAGTGTTGTCCCTTGACGCTAAAAAGGCCTTCGATAGGCTGGAATGGGAGTACTATGGCACACCATGAAGAATATGGCATTTGGAGACACATTTATAAATATGCTCAAAATCTTATATCATAATCCAACGGCCATGGTTATCACATCCAATCAGTGTTCCACACCCTTCCCTATCAGACGTAGCGTCAGGCAGGGTTGCCCCGCCTCCGCATTATTATTTGCGTTATCTCTTGAACCCTTGGCCCAAAAAATTTGAAATTGTGCCGAAATAAAACCCATAATAGTAAATAACACCTACCATAAAATGTGTCTGTACGCAGACGATCTGTTATTATTTCTTGACAATACACCACGGTCCCTACCTGTAGTCCTAGACACTATTAAACATTTTAGTTTTATTTCAGGCTACAAGATCAACTTGAATAAATCAATTTTACTTCCCCTAAATACAGCAGCAAGTAGTCCCCAACTACATACAGAAATACCAGTGGGCTCTGGTTTCAGATATTTAGGTATAGATATATACCCATCCATTGACAAAATTGTGTCAAAAAATTACAAGAGCCTTAAGAATGTAATATCTGACGAGTTAAACCGTTGGACACTATTATTAATCCCATTTTCAGTCAGGCTTTCAGTAGTCAAGACCCATATTATCCCTAAGATCAATTTTCTGGTAAGCATGATTAATTTACCGCCACCTCCAGGATTTTGGGAGAAGCTACAGGGACTAGTATTCAAATGTATGTGGCATGAACAACATCCACGAATCAGCAATTCCACACTCCAAAACAGTAGGAAAGCAGGAGGGCTATCGGTTCCTAATTTCGAACAGTACTATTTTTCTTTTATGCTCAGACCGTTTCTAAGATGGTTCAATAATGATTCTGACATACCATGGGTGAATATGGAGAGGCACATTGTATCTCCATATACACTCAAAGATATCCTCTTTTCTGGTCTATCCCAAAGCTTTTGCCGTACTAAATTCGGCCCAATTATAGCACATTCAATTTACGTCTGGAAATATATTGCCGAAACGGGACAGTGGAACACAAAATGGCACATAGATACCCCTATTTTTGATAACAACTTCTTACTGTTGGGAGGGAAACCAGCTACATTTCCCAATTGGCAAAGACAAGGTATTCACAAACTATCTGACATATACAGTGAATACGGTCTCAGATAATTTCAAGAGCTCAAACAAATCCATAATGTCCCTAGTACATCCTTCTTTTTTTATTTACAGTTACGCACTGCAATGCGCACTTATGGTGTCCCATGGAATCAGCCTTTACCAGGTCACCCTTTAATGAATATAGTGAATGGCATAAATGTAAAAAATTGTTTTGTTTCTGGGTTATATAATAAAATACAAGGAAAACTAAACAGAACTACAGGTAATACCACTGTCTGGAACATAGATTTAAAGAATTACAACGCCTGCATAAATTGGCAAAATGATACAAAGATTGTATCTGTCACCCAGGAAACTCTGTCAAATAAAAATATTACAAAGTCCTCTATGTGCTTTATGTCCGCAAAAAGTCATAGGAACATACATACATATGATGTGGGAATGTCCAGGAGTACTAGCTTTTTGGGCCAAGGTTGCATTATTTCTCACTAATATAACGGAGATAAACATACCTTGTTTGCCACACATTTTATTATTAAATGATGATTCATCTCTAAAATTAACACCTCACAAAAAGAGAGTGTTTCTGTCCGGTTTAACGGCAGCAAAGAAAATGCTCGTAATGAGATGGAAACCACCTCATAGTCTCAATATTTACTGTTGGAAACTGTCCTTCTACGAAGTATTGAGATTAGAGGCATCCAGTGCTAGAGCACAGGGAGCAAGGACAGAATCGATCCAAATATTACTTACTGCGGCCCAGAAGGTAAAATCAGTACTCCACTAGGTTGAACACTTGTACCTTGACACCAGAGAATGAGCACAAATCATGTTGATGTTTTTTTTTTTTTTATCTTTTCTTTTTACTGTTATAATCTTTTTGTTGTTGTTTCTAAATTGTATTTTTCCCTATTACCTGTAACAGAATCAGAGGTTATCTAACAAACATAATTATGATTTATTTTCTAATTAATAGTATCCTATACATGTATGCATCATGGTTTCCCCCTTTCCTAAAATGTCTATGCAAACCCGGGGGGCTGGGAGGGGGGTTAAGAAGCGACCTGGGCTGTCTTGCAGCCACAGGACCGCCATAACGGAGGAAAAGACTGTCACAACTGCAACAGGCAGGCTACACAGTATATGAATATACTGATGGACAATCTATACTGAAAAGACACTTTTTATGCCACTGTGTGAATTAATATGAAATGCTGATGTGAATGTCTTTCCTCTGAACTTGTTTAAAAAAAAAAGACAAAATAAAAAGTTGGTCACAAAAAAAAAAAAAATTATAAAAATAAAAAAATATATATATTTTTGTTGATCGGATCGGGAAAGATCGGTATCGGTAGATACTCAAAATCACATGATCGGATCGGATCGGGAGCAAAAAAATTTGATCGGGACATCCCTAACGGTAACCTGTTGCGTGTGATGTTACCAAGAGAAGTCCCGCTTTCAGTGCTTTGTGGGCAGCGCTACTGCACGCTCACACAGACACACACAACAGATGAGGAAGTGGACAAATCCGACCAGCATTGCTGGCTCCTCACAATGCAAACGCGATGTACATTACAGATGAACTGCAGAGAAAATTTCCAATTTATCATCCCGGTCGAGACTAATTGGAAGCGGAGTGCAACGCGTGCAAAGCTTGACCATATGTTTATGTGTCTAATAAAGGTGCTGGCTATCTTAAATCTCACATGGACACAGCAAAACATTACAAACAAAGCAGTGCGAGGCGAGAGTTTGATGGCAAAGTTGACCGAATTGATTGAAGAATGCAGCTATACAGAGAGAGAAAGAAAATAATTGAAAACTATTTTGATGCCTCAAAATGATGTTTTGGTTTGATAAGATGCTTATGATACAATCATTCTAAGGATTATGTGTGTAATAAATTAGTTTAGTACACTAATTGCAACAAATCTGAAACTGCATAGTGCACTTTTAAATTAGTATCTTTGTGAGGTTTCTGTTGTATAATTTACATTACATTGAAAAGATAAAGATATATTTTTTAAAGCTGGATTTTCTAATACAGAAGAGGTATTATTTAGAACATTACATCATATTTTTCTTGTTATTTATTTTGTCCAGTAAGACTTGAAAATATATATTATTTTGTCATAGGTCGATTTAGTTATTTTCTTGAGATTTGTCAGATAGATTACTTTAGGCATAATACAGCATGTTGAGTAACTTTGGTTATAGAGAGATATTATTTTGTTATATAAAATAATATAAACAATAATTTTATATCCATACAGAGGAGGTATACTTTAAATATATTATAATGATAAGGCATCTTTGAGTAAACTTTGATTAAGTATCTTGAGGCTGAAGGCAGAGTGTCCTCTTTAAAAAAAATCACAATATGATCACCCTTGAAGTCGCATTATAATTCACTTAATAAAATAATGACGAGTCAGCCTCCTAAAAAGACAAAAGTTAGTGACACGACTCACACTGCGGCCACCAACCCAGCCAAAATAAGGACTATGCTCTGTATCGTCAATCAATGGTCAAATAAATATTTTATTAAGGAATAAAATATGCCTTTTTGTATTATTTCTCTGTGTATCAGCAAAATGTATATATTTTTATGTTAGACATTAAGAGAAATTAAGATTCTCAGATTTTTTACAAACCGCCGCTTATCAACTAACCGGTTAATCGGCAGGTGACGCATGTTGCTCAGTAGTTGCTAATGTCTGCTCAGGAGGTTTGAGTGTTTGCTCAGACCAAAAAATAATTAGAGGGAACATTGCCCACGTGTCTTCCGTTTCGGCGGTGAAAGACTGGGGAAGGAGCTGGTAGTATGGCCATGACCCCGCTTATATGTGAGCGGATGTGGGCATGGTCAGGCAGGTGGGTGCGTACACGTGGTTGAAAGTTTTCATGATAGCATATGATTAAAGGGGCCGTGTATCACTTCCGCAACGGATTTAGTCGGAATTCTGTTTCCGGGTTGGCCTGATTGGCCGCGACGGCCACGTGACACGCCGTGGCACGCCCCCCGCGGCAGCGGAGGGAACATAGAACCCGGGGAACATAGAACCCTTTTGTGGATGGGGGAACATAGAACCATAAAAAGAAAAAAAGAAAAAAAAGCGGGTGTCATGTACGAAGGTCTAACGACCGCACCGAAGAGTATCTGGAGCAGGCTGTACATGAACAGAAACAGCCTCTCTCAGTAAATGTTTTCAAAATAGTCCCGGGCAGGTAGGTAATAACAAACACAAGACGTTGTTCCAAAATTAGTAAATGATATTTATTATGCCGGGTAGGAATTTAAACCTCCACTGATGGTTAGATCGGCCACAAAGGGAAAAAACAACCCACAACAATTAACAACAGGGAGAGGGATAAGGGGAGAACAAACAAGGGAAGTATAATAATAGACAAGTCTGGACAAACAAAGAAACACCACTCTAACCATGCCGCTCACAGTTTAGGATGAACACCAATCTAACCCCTATGTCTGGAGTGTAGGATGAACCACCACTCTAACCATACAGCTCACGGTTTAGGATGAATCTAGGAAGGCCAACAAGATCTACATATATATACTTAAACGTACAAGCTCACCTTCTTAAACAAAGAAACACCACTCTACCCATGCCGCTCACAGTGTAGGATGAATCCAAGGTGGCCAACAATATATCTATCTCCCACAAACATGTAAAGAACAATGGCAACCTCACTCTACTCATGCCACTCTACTCTGTCGTTGGCAATTGACTGAGAATGAGGCGCCCAGACGTGTGTGTGCTGTCAGGTATTTGGCTACCCATCCCTCTCGAGGTGATTGCCAATCAGCTGTCATTCATTAGGCAATCAGCACTCTTCAGTAGGGATGGGCAGCACCTGACAGGGAGAGAAGAGACAGCATTAGCTCTCATGTTCAC
The DNA here is from genome assembly GCF_963971535.1 of Notolepis coatsorum. Taxonomy (NCBI): domain Eukaryota; kingdom Metazoa; phylum Chordata; class Actinopteri; order Aulopiformes; family Paralepididae; genus Notolepis; species Notolepis coatsorum. Next base: position 46,502,863 of record NC_140172.1, on the reverse strand, counting down.
ACACACACACATCATATACAAAACATAACACATTAAATATACTAACCTGATGTTCAGAAGGTGTCATAAATACAGTAATAATGGTAATGACCAACCCACGTACCCAGGTACGTCACAGCAGGGAACATAGAACCCGGGGAACATAGGGATGACCCCATTAAAGGGACAGTTCCAATAGAGCAGAGCGGTCGCTATACTCATATAACTAGGGTTATAGGATAACCCTCGTTTTGAATATGAGTATAGTTTTAGTGATTCTTAGTAATCCCAGGAAAAGACGCGATAATAGCCCTTTAGTGGAATACACTAAACACGTTGTCATTTTCAAATATTTGACGCTCCAGCGTCAGATCAACGCACGATTTTATATATAGAGTCTTACCTGGTCTGATGTAATGCAAAAAAAAGAATCCAATTATCTGATCGCCATTCCAGTTATCCACAGCGATCATGTCCCCGACATTACCGAGCGTTACACATGAATGGGCGGGCGGGGTTAGTGTACCATGCCATCGTTGTAAAGGCCTGCCTTGTCTGAGTATTTAGACCCCGCCCGCACGGCTCAGATCGGCCCTGAAAAGAAACTACACCATTTCTAATAGAGTGCAATACCGCCTGGAAGGCGTAGGCGGCGGTATTTGCCCTTTTGCAAGCTCAGACCCATTCCCAATGATAACATCAGGCTGGATGGATGAAAATGTATGGATATAGCTAATAAAAGATATAACGATTAAAACCCGACTATACTCGTGATTGGCACTGAACGGTTGGCTAGTTAAGCCGACTTTACTCGTGATTGGCGCAGAATGAGTTAAGCCCTAGGCTGCCCTATTTTCAGAAAATCTGCCTAAAAATACATACGTAAGTAAATGGAAGATTGTTCCACTTCTACAAGGTCCATTTGCATGTTATTGGTATCTAGGGACTAGGCTTGGGCGGTATCCTTATTTTCAAACCGGCAAACCTTTATGTTATAATACCCCGGTGCACGGTATTTGACGGTATGACTTTCATTTTCATCAGCGGGGGGGGGGGGGGGGGGGGGTGTTACGTGTTACCAAGTAAACAAATCATCGTCAGCTCTCAGAATGATAGTCCCGTCCCGCACCGTTTTAGCGTTAGCATCTAGCCTATAGCCATGGCAGACTATTTGATTCCTTAAGGGCTAGAAATTGCCTGGGTTTTGGTCATATGCTCCCGAAATGCTCCCGTTGTTTGGCTACTTCTATGTGCAGTAAAAACTACTCGAATGCTTTATAACCTAGCCATTGATTTAGTTCAGGGTAATCCAAGATTAGCCGCAGAGCTAACGCTACTAACGTGAGCTAACGCTATTTATTCAAGCTCAGTAGCTCACAGAGAGAGATAAACAGCTGACAGCGGATAGTACAGGACGGTACAAATACAATAAAAAGGCGGGTGGGGGCTGTTGTGTAAACCTTGTACTCTTTAGTTCACATATAATAAGAGACTGATTGCTCCACAAGGACCACAACAACACTGCTCTCGTCACAACGCTTTACGGTATTTTCACAGCCGCAACATTACACCGTTGTGACCCACTCGCTCCACTAGAGCGGTCTCGCCCTCTGCTGGCGAGTGTGTGCACTACACTCAGTGTGTGCACTACACTCAAAACTCCGTTTCACTGTTATAGAAACTGAAGCGCATCTGTGATTTTGACGGTGACGGACGGTATTGAAAATCAATACCGTAGGTAATTCTAAATACCCTGGTATACCTTAATACCGTCATACCGCCCAAGCCTACTAGGGACATCTATGGATCTCGGGGAATGTATTCCCAGTGTCAGAAATATGGTGTCTGTTACTAGGCTTGAGTAAATTGTAATGGACCAAAGGAGAATTTTATATATTTTTTTTGACAGTGAATAACACCATGCTAAAAATGACCAGACATGAAAAACTACCACTGAGCTCGTTCAACACCTTCTTGAGATCACAAAAGGAAAAAGTAAATGAATAAAGGGAAAATGATTAAACAGAAGGTTTTGTAGATACAGTACTGAATTCTGCCATCCGGACACATGGCATTTGAAATATGATTATTGTAACTGAGGGGTTACAATACCCTGACTGTATTAAAGATTGTGATATATTAAACCACTACTAGTTATGTACTTTAATTACTGGCCATACAGTACATGAATATATATGGTGAACACCCACACAAGAATACGGCATTGACACATAAAGTTCTATTGGAGGGTTATTTATTATTATTAAGCAACGTTAGGTTACAGATTGAGAATTAGGCTCGCGCTTGTATGGCGAAGAACATGCGTAAAGTCAGTCAAGAGCATAAGTCAATGAGAATAGTATGAATACTATGATGGGTCTAAGCTGACGCCACCTGTGGTATAGCAATTATATGGGCCACACCGGTACCAGCTGGAGACACTGGGGGGTTCCCTCCGGGGTGTAAGGCCGGTAGGGGTAGAGGAATGTTCGGGTACAAAGTCTGGGTCAACGAGGAATAACGAGGCTCCAGATACAGGAGCCGGTGCATGTACTCCCTTGATCAGCAGACAAAGCAACAGTTGTAATCCAATATGCTCGACAGCATTGATGACAGCCAGCCAGCCCTTTCCAAGAGGCGGGCCCGAGTGATGATCCTCACGGGGGTAAATCCCAAACGACAGTGGAATCAACGGTGCTCTTCTCCAGCGGTCACGGTCCCAAAGCAATATAATCCAACCAGAAATGGTTCTGCAATCGCCGGTGTAGATTCTCCTGTGTACATATCCAACGGTTCTCGCCTAGGACTCCTCGGGTGTGGGCACGGATTTAGGCCGCACAGCCTGGATAAGTGCACTAGCTAAATACACGACGAACCGGTGGTAATGCTGGTCACTGAAGAACTGTAGCCGCACGATACACTATAAATGATCGACTATTACTTCACATTAGATTAAGTCGAACTCAACGTTACTGCGTTAAACTCTGACACTTCTATTCGCGGTTCTCAATGCTCTATTTAGATGCAAGGTTGCTCACTTCACTGCACGTTGACTCGTGGTGAAGGCATTAAGGTTTTGGTAAGACTACTGCTGTTTACACCTGCGCCGTATTTATACGTAAGGTGAATATCTATTGCCAACCTCAGTTCTCGTCTCGTATTACTGCGCAGACTCTGGGCATGTACCGACATGCCCGGAGTTGCCTTTGAACTTGCCGTTGGGGGCTTGGTCGTTGGCGCCTGGGGGTCGCTGTCCAATAGGAGAGCGAATATTACTCTGGTTTGTACACAGGTAAAGGGATATTCTGTGTATATATACAAACAATATACAAGGTATATCAAAACAATAAATATATATATTCAGTTTAATCTGACCCTTTGCAACAATTATAGAATATAGAATATCAGGCCTGAGGCCTATAAATTACTTTATTGTGGCCAAGTTACACATATATGGATCGGGCCAAATCTCCTCTTTCCAATGGAAGAGTTCAATCTGGATTTAGTATCACCAGGCAAAATCTACTGTAAGTAGAGTAACTTTTTTATAATGGACATTTCTCAGCCATTTTTCATCAGATTGCAATGCCGTTTTTTGCTAGACGTTCACAGAAAGGTAGAGAAACGAACTAATTTATGCCAATAACGTTCAGGTTTGTGGCAGATAATCGCGAAAAATAAGATAAATAAAAAAGTAAATCCACAAGTCATATGATTGACAGGAGCTGGCTTGAGCTGGGCAGGGGCGTATCTAGACCAAGCACTCTACTGGGGCACTCAGGGATGCAAATAATTTTTTGCCGGTTTTGGGTGGTTTTTGGGCGAAAATGGGCGGATTTTGTAACTATTTTATTTTTAGCCAGTTCTTTATTTGATGTGTACATGCTGATACATGTCATACAAGTAATATTCATACTTGTGTGGTGTACGCGTTTTGGTTACTCACCCAATATGTGTGTGTCTGGTGAACCCACAACATTATTGGGATTTTAAAACAATAAAGCCATAACCGTTTATGTAAAAATACTTAATACTTAACATATGTGCCCCGACGTGACCAAACCCGATTTGATCCGGCGAGATACAAGTGTCAGGAAACGAAAAAATGTCTTGCTCTTCAGAAAATCGAAAAAAATCGAAATCTTGTTTTTTTTACTTCTTTGAAATGTCATTAATGTGTTCCCTTATTTGCCCTTATTTGCAAACTTAAATACAACTTGTAAATGAGGTAATTATTGTTAGATAGTTCGACAAGTATTGTCTGTCAATACTGTGGAAAAACTACAGCCGAGGGCATTTACGCTGGGTGTGGTCTGTCGCGTGTGCTTCACAGGTACTTAACGAGGTGTTGAAACACACACGGACACACGCTCTCCTTTCTTAGCAGAGAGAAGAACAATTAATTAATCAAATTAGGCACATTGTTTACATGTTCTATTGAGACAGTATTCTTTCAGGTTTCTGCATTCTTCAATCATGTAGACTGGGTGTGGTACAGGTACTTGTGATGATGATGATGATCTAACTATCTCTCTCTGTCTCCCCCTCCCCTCTTCTCTCCAAAGAATAGGTAAGGATCGCTTTATAGCAATTACCAAACACATGGCAGAAAATGGCATGTGTGTTCGCACTAAGAAGCGATCGCCACGCAACAACAAGCATTGCATAACATTTGAGGAGATCGAAAAAGTAGTTTGATTCGTGTCGAATTATGCAGAAGATCATGCAGTGCACCTACCAGGACGGCAAGCACACCACAAGAACTTTACCGGTCAGCTGTTACCGTCTTTCGTCACAAAGGCATCTGTGTGGCGTTTATATACCAAGGCAATGCCAGTTGGTAGGTTTAAGCAAATCTTTGTCAAATAAATAGGTCAAATAGGTCTTTGTCAAATAAAAACAAAGCTTGAAAATGAATGACATTGTGCTACATTGAGCTTGTCTCATGTGTTCTTATTAATCTTTCAGGCCAGCGAGCAGTGGGCCTGTCCACATTTAAGTCTCTCTGGAGGCAATTACTGCGTCATATCACATCAATCAAACCAATGTCTGATCTTTGCTGGGTGTGTCAGAAGAACAATTATCTGGTTAGTGAACATCACAGTCTTATGAACTTTGAACTGCAACTTCTGTATGAAAAGTGCTGTACAAATACAGTTTATTATTATAAATATTAATATCATCCTTTACTTAACGTTCCAAGATTTACAGAAGTGCCAATCTGCCAGAGGCTGAGAAGTCTGCAAAGGTGAAGGAGCAGGAACAACATCTGGAGCATGTAACCTCAGAGAGGGCTGCCTACAACTCCATGCTTAAAGCCGCCAAGGAGATCCGTGATGGTCTTTCTTTGGGTGGTCATGTGCCCACGGCAAGCAAGCCCATGACAATGCATTACAGTTTTGACTACGCTCAAAAGGTGACTACATACCAAGCCCTCTTTCAAAACCCAATCCTGTTATAATTGTTATAACTACTGCATTGCTCCCTTTTTTTTCTTTCTAAAATCCGTATTCATTTATTGCAGGTGCACTATCCATCAGACCCCCTTCAGCCAGGGCCCATGTACTTCTTGGCTCCACGCAAGTGCAGCATATTCAGTGTTTGCTGTAAGGCGATTCCACGGCAAGTCAACTATTTGGTGGATGAGGGGATGGAGTCCAGCAAAGGTAGCAACGCCGTCATAAGCTACCTGCACCACTTCTTCAAAGACCATGGTCTTGGGGAGACAGATGTTGACCTTCACTGTGACAACTGCAGTGGCCAAAACAAGAACAAGTACATGTTGTGGTACTTACTGTAGGTCTTCACCATCGTGTCAATCTCCACCTGCTGATTGTAAGCCACACAAAGTTTCCCCCGGACTGCTTCTTTGGGCTTCTCAAGCAGCGTTTCAGAAAGACCAAGGTGAACACTCTTGATGAGATTGCAGCAGTCGTAAGGGACAGCTCAGTGGCTGGAGTCAACATACCACAGCTAGTGGGAAAGGAAGATGGCACTGTAACCGTGCAGTCCTACAACTGGCAGGATAATCTGGGGCCTTACTTCAAGCTACTGCCACAGATCAAGCAGTACCAGCACTTTAGGTGGGTGTGGTCACTGTCTGTTGTGTATTTACTGTAATTAATTATTCACACTTTAGTGCAAAGAATGTCATTGGCAAATGATACAAATGCATTGATATTGTTATGTGCCCTGTACTAACGTTTCACTTTATTATTGCAGCTTTGATTCCAAGGAACCTGGTGTGGTTGTGGCAAAGATGTCTATTGATGGCGCTGAAACCAGATTCCAGCTGCTCCGTGGCATCCGTGTCCTGCCGCCTATAGATGGACTTCCTGTGCTGCCACCACCGGGACTGGACTCTGCAAGACAACACTATCTGTTCCACAAGATCAGAGAGTTCTGTGATGATGAAGCTCAAGACATAACATGCCCAGCACCAGCCAAAGTATCGAGCAGCGGTTCAAAAAGACCACGGTGATCACTCTGGAGAGGCCATCAGAACATTGAACATTGACTTTAGCATGTCTATTTTATCATGCCTATTTTTCTCGTGTTATTTTAAATGATAATAAAATCTTGAAACTTGATTTGTCTTGTTTATATCAGGGTCCCCCATTTTCCTTATTGTAGCAGCCTGAATATTCTACAAAGTATTCAGAAATGCTAACTAACTGTTACTTTCCCTGTGTGTGTATAACGTGTGATTAACAGTGTTCCTTTGGATAGCTCGCCCAGTCTAACGACGAGGTGAGGTGCTACTCTTCTCCGGCTGCAGTATGGACTACTAACAATAACATTGAGCCCTTTTTCCCTTTCTGGAGCGGTCCTTGAGTGGGACCAGTGGAGGTTGCCAGCAGGGGGCGGAGTGGCAGTGGTGGCAGGTGGAGCGGTGAAGAGAGGAAAGCAACGAGGAAGAGGGAGTTACCTGGGAGCGAGAGTACCAGGAAGCTCTCTTCGGCATTGGACTTGGCCGTGAACAGTCGCAGTCACAGCGGGCGTGTGCTTTGGAATAGCCCTGTTGAAGAAGTTATGAAGGAGAGCCCCGTTGGAACGAGCAGCGGGTGATGAGAAGTACTTGCTAGTGACGGGTTATCCTAGAAGTATCAGCGATAGTGTGTGAGTAAGAGATACAGAACCGAAGGACTAACGTCTAGAGTTAACGAGACTAACGTCTAATGTTACCGGGTTATAGTAGTTACTGTGTGTGGTGTATTAGTATGCTGCTAGCGGCTCCGTCTGACTTGAGTAGACTACCGGGCGCGCTGCGCTGAAGAACCGGTGGTATAGCCAGCCACGTTGCGTTAGTAGTACAACCGATATAGCAGGAGGGTGCATCCAGACCCGAAGCTTAGCTGTGTTTAGGGTAGCAACAGTATTAGCTCGCGCGACAGCAGCAAGCCAGCAACAGCCAGCGGTGGACGTCTCTCAGACGGTACAGAGGACGCCTCTTCCCACCAGCAGAGGACGCCATCCAGCACGCTCCTCCAGCTAACCACTGCCTATGCTGTTCGCCCAGCCTGCTGGCTGTGCTCGCGGGATCGCTGACGCCATCTTGTCACCGGGACGAGTGGTGACAAGGGTGGGTCCGCCATCTTGGCTAAGTACTAACGGTACCACGTGTATCAACAGCAACGTCCATTCAAGTGAACGCTAACAACCAGTGTCTAAGGGGTACCCAGTGGCGAATCATCATGGAAGCCAACGGAAGCCAGGCCTCCCTATCTATGAACATATGAATTAATATTGTTGTGAAGGATCAGATTAAACCGAATATATATATTTATTTGTGGATATATATTTAATAGTATTTGTATATCGTTTGATATCCCTTGTATATTCCTTGTACATATACACTGAATATCCCTTTAGTCTACTAACAGCCCATAATAGTTTCATTCTCTCATTGGACAAGAACTTGGCGCCAGCAGCCAAGCCCCTTGGTTCAAGTTCAATCGTGCCGACGAACATGTCGTTACTAGCCCGGTTCCGCGTAGGAATACGTCTGGCGAAATACGAATGGTACTATTTGTTCACAGCGCATATATATATGGCGCAAGTAAAGTAGAACTTTCTTTTAGTCCCTTAGCCCTTAGTTCTTTACCCTCCAACCTAGTGGCAAGACGTTAAGCCTCACCCACGATACACGTGTGGTGCAGTATGGTCAACTTGGCCTCAGAATGGCATTGAGACATCGTGTGGATTAATAGTTGAATTGTCATAGTTTGGCACTATACCGTCGAGTGGGACGTATTTCTATTAAGTTAATAATAGTCTATTATGTATGGTGCATCGTTCGGTTAGAGTTATACAGTGAGTAGTACCCCCATCGTTTCCTCGCGTTATCTAGAGTCTTAACCAGGCTGGGCAGACCACGTGTGGTGCTTTCATCCGAGGAGTTCTGGGCTAGGACGAGTGGACCTGCACATTGGATTACCTTACCCGGACGACGGCGAGCCCTACACGGCTTGGATTATCTACTTGCTTTGGGTGCTTTGATTTATGACATGGATAACAGCCAACACTGGTGAGTGTTGGAACTACCCCCCGAGAGGAGTCCAGGTGAGACGGCGCTCTACCCCGAGTGAGGTCGCCTCACGTCTCTTCGTTGTGGACCGGCAGCTACCGTCTACAAGAGGGCCCAACTGTATTCATCTGTGGACCAAGGTTCTGTGGGCACCGTGTTCAGCACTCTGAATTCTCCCAAGAAATCGTTGGCCAGATGGGATATCGCCGGCGGCTCTCCTAACCCCCCCCCCCCTACTGACTTACAACCAGCAGGACCCCCCTTTAGTATATCCAGCTATAATCATTAAGTACCATCGCTATAGTTCCCTAAATAACCAGGTTGTATACTTGCTTCCTGCGTAACCAGAGATTGGACATTCAATGTTGATTTGCCTACGAATACTCATTTGCCTTACAAGTGCATTCAAATCATAAATGTCATTAAGTGAACGTTGTATATACCCTTTGCTATATATTAAATATTCGACTTATACATTTGTGTGGACTTGGTTTCATGGTGGGAAAGTGTTCATCATATCTATATCATGTACTGTGTGGCCAGTAGTTAAAGTACATAAAGCGGTAGTGGTTTAATGATACCATACTTATCAATACAGTCAGGGAATTGTACCCCTCAGTTACAAATATCAAATATGAAATATGAAGAAAAAATTAAAATTATATATATTTTTTTTATATATAGTTTACAATAATAATAAAAAAAAATCATCTGTGTTATATATATATATATATTCTTTTTTTAAATGTCTCCCTCTTCTCCTTCTCACTCTCTCTAACACACTGTGCCTACTGCAGCAGAGGAGACTGGAGAGAGGAGGGAGACGGGATGTCCTTCTCCAGCGTCCCATGTTAAACCAATACTAGCCAGTCTGATTCCGTGATTCGAGCTGACTAAAGCCCTGCCCACACCTTAAAACGGGGCTTTGAGAAGGAATAATTAGTTTTGAGTCTACATACTGGCATCTAACGTGAATCACGTGACAATGGCTGAACCATAGGTGACGTCATCCCCTCGCGGGATTGATTGATTGATTGTTTGAACATTTTATTAAAAGCAGGCACGTTCAGACTAATCCTGTATTCTTTTATCAAACATTTAGCACTTTATTAGCCACTTCGTTTTAGCCGGCATTGAGGACCAGCAGCACAGCACACCACTGTGAATATTATCTATCTGTCCAGGAGGAGCAAGGAGGAGCAGTTTATTGACCAGGTAAGATGCAGTTTCTAGAGTAGCTTGCATGCTAAGCTAGAGCTACTAAGTAATGTAACGTTATGGCTAGCTTGGATGCTAACTGAGTGATTGATTGATTGATTGATTGCTTGAAAAGTTTATTAACAGATTGCAGAATGGGTACAGTACAGTACAGCTCAATACATACAATTGTTAAGGGGATGCAGACCAGAGAAAGACTTTCGTCTTGTTGACATCAGGGTCCCCCATTTTCAATTCATCATAACATATATGACATACATGACATACAGATAGACAGTACTGCTACATCTATACATTTATGACATATCAGATTTTGCAAATACAGTACTGTTCGTGATACAAAAAGTGTCCAGAAAAAGAGTGTATATACATTTGACGTAGAAACTGTACATTGGAGGAGGTTGGGTGGGTGGGTGGGGGCTGTACATTGGAGGTGGGGGGGGGGGTTGGGTAGGGGACACACACACATTGTACACTGTACATTGGAATACTGACAAAAGCCATGACTGAGTTGTCCTTACAGTAGAGGAGTGAAGTGTCATGTTTATTAGTCACATCCCTGTGAAGGAGGAGTGAAGTGTCATGTTGCATGATGCTAGTAGTACAGTAACTAGTATATTGGTGCGTCCTAGGGTTAAATGCTACAGTATGCTAACTATTTGGAAACATAACTGCTCAAAACTGTTCTCTTGGCTTTGTTTTGTTCATAGTAGTAACGCTGCCGAGCCATACTGTACATGGTGATTGCTTGGTTTGACTGGCAATGGCCGCAGAGCCATACTGTACATGGTGACTGCTTGGTTTGACTGGCAGTGGCCGCCGAGCCATACTGTACATGGTGACTGCTTGGCTTAAGTAATAACTTTTTTTTTTGGCATCCCCTATTATTTTAACCACGCGACGCCACTGGGGGTACCCCGAACAATTTAAGCCGGCTTAGGTTAGGTTTTCTTTTGGTAACGTGGGCCCACATTTACTTGGTTTTATTTTGTTATTTTATTATTTGATTATTTGGTTATTTGAATTCCCAATGTTTCTCTACTTTATGCCTGGGTTCCCCTAGTACAAGCGGGGTGTTTTAATGTACTGAGCACGCGGTGCCTATGGTGGGAAGAGCTTCCCCTACATTATAACAGTGAGAGCACCCGGTGCCAATTATGAATAAATGACAGTGTTAATTGTAATGGATAACATGCCCAGGCTTCAGTAAAAGTAGACCTTATTGGGATCATTGTTTGTGTGTCTGTTTCTTCCATTTTCCATTTGCTATTATAACCCCTGGGTAAATATTGTGACTGCATAATTATTTAACCCTTACACCCCATTCACAGAATAGCATTTGAAGGGTCTATACAGGTGGTCAAGGAAGGGTACTGCTTAAAGGGAAGCCCAATAATACTATTGAACTGACAGTCACTGGGTGTGGGAGGGCTGTCGGAGGTACTGGGGGAAGTGAGGGTGTGTGGGGAGCTACTGCTGACCGCCTTGGAAGGCGAGGGAGACCAGAGTACCAGTCCCCAGGTTAGTAAATCCTGGGCCCCATCCACTCCAGCTGCAAGCCCTCCAGAACGACGTTCCGGGCCAAAGACGGGGGTACATATAGGTCCAATACTATAGTATCCTACTACCCAGTGTCTGTGTACTACTACTCCCACAAGCAGGGATAATCCACCCTTCTACATTTGGCGTCACGAACAGGATCAACATCCTACTCCACTTCCTTGACAGACCAGTAGAGAGACCATGACGTCCAACGAAGGGACCAGAGCCGCGCAGGAGATGGCGGCGAAGATGGAGGAGCTGCAAGAGAAGTGCCAGACACAGATGGCATTACTGAAACAGCAGGCCGAGACAGTGAAGGAGTTGACCGAGCAGGCACTCCAGGAGAAGCGGTACGTTCAGGTGGCTCTGCGGGAGCAAAGAGACAGCCCAGACGCCGCCACCGAAGTGAAGAAGGAGGGCACAGAGGCCATGGAGGAGCTGACCGCCCAGGTGAAGGCCCTGGAGGACAAAGCCCATCGGCAAGCAGGTCTCCTAGACCGACAGGCGCTGGCCCTGGAACAGACACAAGCCGCCCTCAACAAGGAGGGCCGCGAATCCTGCTCGCCCCCCTCACAGACTGTATGTCCAGCGGGACCGGAAATGCAGCGAGTTTGGAGGAGGAAGGGAGAGAGGAGAGTCGCCGGTGGAGGACTGGATCCGGGAGATGAAGGCCCATCTCCGGACCAGCAGAGTGCCCGGTGATGAACAGGCGGAGTGCAAACAGCAGCACTTAAAGGGCGAGGCAAGGCGGACGGTGCGCTTCGTCCTGGAGGGAACCGCCCCGGGGCCGGATGCCCTGTTTCGCGTACTACAGGAGACGTACAGAGACAAGACCCCAGTCAGTGTCCGCCTGGGAGAGTTCCTCGACCGCCGACAAGCTGATGGGGAGAGCATACGGGAGTTTGCATATGACCTGCAAGAGCGGATGCGGCGCATTCAGGACAGAGACCCCCGACAGGTCCCTGACCCTGCAGTACGGCTGCGGGAGCAGTTTGCGCTCGGCCTGAGGGACGAGGCGCTGAGACGGGAGATGAGGAGGCGCGGGAGAGAGGACGGGGAACGGACGTTTATCGACCTGATGATGGAGGCGATAGACTGGTCTGAGGAAGAGATGGTCCTGGGCCCCACGAGGAGTCCCGCCCGAGGCATGATTCAGGCCGCCGCCGCAGAGGGACGCAAAACCCCTCCCCTCACCGACCCCTTCCAGGAGTCGATCAGACAGCTGTTCGCCGGCCAGGAGCGGTTGAGCGTGCGTCAGGAACAGCTGTTTCAGGCCTTGCAGCAGGAGCGAGACGCGCCCCCGAGAGGCGCCGCTGGGCGGCGACCTAGGCGAGACGTGCCCGCAACCTCGCGGGGTATGCCCAATAATAATAATAATAATGGATTGGATTTATATAGCGCTCTTCTCTGACTGACTGTTGCTCTGACTCAGAGCGCTTCACAGAGTCCATTATTCGTTCATACACAGTCATACCGGTGGTGGTAAGCTACAATTGCAGCCAGAGCTGCCCTGAGGCAGACTCACGGAAGCGTGGCGAATAATCAACGCCTACGGCCCCTCCGACCACCACCAACATTCATTCACATGCATACACATTCATACGAGGCAAGTAGGTTAAGTGTCTTGCCCAAGGACACAACGGCAATGGGATGGACATGGGCTTGAGCGGGATTCGAACCACCAACCCTTCGATCATTGGACGCCCCGCTCTACCCCTGAGCCACGCCGCCCCAGGCGTGGCTCAGGCGAGATGAGATCGGGAGGTTGATATGCTACGCCTGCGAACAGCCGGGCTATATCGCCAGAGATTGCCCCGGCCCCGTCGGTAGGCCCCGCCCCGGCCCTGACCCCGCTCCCGAAGCACCGGGCCCGTCGGCGATCCGATCTGGGCCGCAAAGGGTGATCGACGCCATCGCGACAAACACCATCGACCCAGCCGCCGAGAGCTCAGAGGAGCAGAAGGTACACGGGGTGTGCTTCACCCTGGATGTACGCATAGATAGCGTGGATACCCGTTGCCTGGTCGACACCGGAGCCGAGGTGACGACGGTGTCAGAAAGCCACTTCAAGCAAAACTTCCCAAAGCGGCGGCTGACCTCCGCCAACTGGATCACCCTCACAGCCGCCAGCGGTTTGGAGATCCCTGTGGTGGGGTGCCTGTACGCAGAGGTGAAGTGTTTGGAGATGACGTACACAGACAAGTGTATCTTCATCGTCAAGGACGACCCCCTCCAAGGACTCGCGAGAGACACGGTCCAGGGACTTCTGGGGATGAATGTGGACGATCTCTTCCACGGGATGAAGGGGATGCGCCCCGCCCGTAGTTATCGCCCCGACTCCGAAGATGTCGCCCTTAGCCACGTTGTGGTAGTCCACCACCAATCCGGCAGGGTCAGCCGGGAGGCCAACGCCCTGTTATGCACAACAAAGAGGTCGGAACCGGAGGTGGAGGACACCGAGAGGGGCTCCCTCACCGTCACGGCTCTCATCCCGTACTCGCCAGTCGTCCCCGGACGGATGGGGATCCAGAAGAGGAACCACGGGTACGACAGGGTGGAGAGGCAGCGACTTCAGGCGGAAGGGACCCAGCTGAAACCAGTGGGGCGGATAGCAATCCGAGGGATCCAGCCCCCTAAGACCCCGTTTGATCGGCAACGGGGGAAGACAGGGCCTGACAGGAGAGAGCCTGAAGAAAAAGAGCCTGACCAGAGAGAGCCGGAGAGAGAGCCCGACAGGAGGGGGTCTGATGAGAGAAGGGCCGACCAGAGAGGGCCTGAGGGGAGAGAGCCCAACAGGAGAGAGCCCATCGGGAGAGAGTCCAACAGGAGAGAGCCTGAGCAGAAAGAGCCTGACCAGAGAGAGCCGGAGGGAGAGCCCGACCGGAGGGGGTCTGAAACGAGAAAGGCCGACCAGAGGGGGTCTGAACAGAGAGAGCCTGAACGGAGAGGGCCTAACAGGAGAGAGCCTGAGAAGAAAAAGCCTGACCCGAGGGAGCAGGAGAGAGAGCCAGCCCGGAGGGGGTCTGAAACGAGAAAGGCCGACCAGAGGGGGTCTGAACAGAGAGAGCCCGAACGGAGAGGGCCTGACAGGAGAGAGCCTGAAGAGGAAGAGCCCGACCGGGGAGAGCCAGAGAGATAGCCCGACAGGAGGGGGTCTGAAAAGAGAAGGGCCGACCAGAGGGGGCCTGAGCAGAGAGAGCCTGAAAGGAGAGGGCCGGACAGGAGAGAGTCCAGCAGGAGAGAGCCCGACAGGAGAGAGCCCGACAGGAGGGGGCCTGAAAGGAGAAAGCCCGAACGGAGAGGGCCTGACAGGAGGGAGCCTGAGAAGAGAGAGCCCGACAGGAGAGAGCCTGACCAGAGAGAGACGGACAGGAGGGGGTCCGAAAGGAGAGAGGTCGACCAGCGGGGGCCTGAACAGAGAGAGGGGAGAGAGCCCAACAGGAGAGAGCCCGACAGGAGAGAGCCTGACCAGAGAGAGACGGACAGGAGGGGGTCCGAAAGGAGAGAGGCCGACCAGAGGGGGCCTGAACCGAGGGAGCCCGAAAGGAGAGGGCCTGAGAGGAGAGAACTTGACGAGGTAAACCGTGATCTTCAGAGACAGAACTACCACCGAGGTTTCCGACCCAGGGGTTTCCCCCGCTCCCGGCTGGGGCGAGACAGAGAGGAGAACCAGGGAAACAGGTCGGAAGGAGGTCAAGGAGGTGAGGACAGTCCATAGCAGGGGCCTCGTCGGCGTTCATACCGGCGCCGACGCTCACCGACAGGAGTCAAGCCGGGCCCAGAGGGTGGCCATGGGAACGTCGAGAGGACGTCAGGAGAGATAAAGTCAGTCCCCTCAAACGAGGGTGGAGAAGACGGCGGAGACGGGGGCGAGGGGGGCGCCGCGGGCGTCTCCTCAGAGGCCTCGGCGGGCGAAGCCGTGGCCGAAGGCCTACCAACAGAGACAGACGAATCTGACACAGAAGCAGACGCAGGGGAGGTTGAACGAACCCGGCCCCAGAGGAGCACCAGAGGTCGGCTACCCGTTCGGTATTGCCAGGACTACGTGCTGGCCGAGGGCCTACCAACAGAAGCAGATGCACGAACCCCGAGGTTGAATGAACCCGGCCCCAGAGGAGCACCAGAGGTCGGCTACCCGCTCGGTATCGCCAGGACTACGTGCTGGCCGAGGGCCTACCAACAGAAGCAGACGCAGGGGAGGTTGAACGAACCCGGCCCCAGAGGAGCACCAGAGGTTGGCTACCCACTCGGGATCGCCAGGACGACGTGCTGAAGAGGATGGTTGTAGAACAGTGTGTGGAACTAATGGAACAATGGGTGAAACTGTGGGTCTAAGGACCATTTTCATGTCATTAAACTGGTTTCATTGAGTAACTTGCAGATGACTTGGCAAGTTTAAAGTGGGGGGAAATGTAGCAGCCTGAATATTCTACAAAGTATTCAGAAATGCTAACTAACTGTTACTTTCCCTGTGTGTGTATAACGTGTGATTAACAGTGTTCCTTTGGATAGCTCGCCCAGTCTAACGACGAGGTGAGGTGCTACTCTTCTCCGGCTGCAGTATGGACTACTAACAATAACATTGAGCCCTTTTTCCCTTTCTGGAGCGGTCCTTGAGTGGGACCAGTGGAGGTTGCCAGCAGGGGACGGAGTGGCAGTGGTGGCAGGTGGAGCGGTGGAGAGAGGAAAGCAACGAGGAAGAGGGAGTTACCTGGGAGCGAGAGTACCAGGAAGCTATTTTCGGCATTGGACTTGGCCGTGAACAGTTGCAGTCACAGCGGGCGTGTGCTTAGGAATAGCCCCGTTGAAGAGGTTATGAAGGAGAGCCCCGTTGGAACGAGCAGCGGGTGATGAGAAGTACTTGCTAGTGACGGGTTATCCTAGAAGTATCAGCGATAGTGTGTGAGTAAGAGATACAGAACCAAAGGACTAACATCTAGAGTTAACGAGACTAACGTCTAACGTTAGCGGGTTATAGTAGTTACTGTGTGCGGTGTATTAGTATGCTGCTAGCGGCTCCGTCTGACTTGAGTAGACTACCGGGCGCGCGGCGCTGAAGAACCGGTGGTATAGCCAGCCACGTTGCGTTAGTAGTACAACCGATATAGCAGGAGGGTGCATCCAGACCCGAAGCTTAGCTGTGTTTAGGGTAGCAACAGTATTAGCTCGTGCGACAGCAGCAAGCCAGCAACAGCCAGCGGTGGACGTCTCCCAGACGGTACAGAGGACGCCATCCAGCACGCTCCTCCAGCTAACCACTGCCTATGCTGTTCGCCCAGCCTGCTGGCTGTGCTCGCGGGATCGCCGACGCCATCTTGTCACCGGGACTAGTGGTGACAAGGGTGGGTCCGCCATCTTGGTTAAGTACTAACGGTACCACTTGTATCAACAGCAACGTCCATTCAAGTGAACGCTAACAACCAGTGTCTAAGGGGTACCCCGAACAATTTAAGCCAGCTTAGGTTAGGTTTTCTTTTGGTAACGTGGGCCCACATTTACTTGGTTTTATTTTGTTATTTGATTATTTGATTATTTGGTTATTTGAATTCCCAATGTTTCTCTACTTTATGCCTGGGTTCCCCTAGTACAAGCGGGGTGTTTTAATGTACTGAGCATGCGGTGCCTATGGTGGGAAGAGCTTCCCCTACATTATAACAGTGAGAGCACCCGGTGCCAATTATGAATAAATGACAGTGTTAATTGTAATGGATAACATGCCCATGCTTCAGTAAAAGTAGACCTTATTGGGATCATTGTTTGTGTGTCTGTTTCTTCCATTTTCCATTTGCTATTCTAACCCCTGGGTAAATATTGTGACTGCATAATTATTTAACCCTTACACCCCATTCACAGAATAGCATTTGAAGGGTCTATACAGGTGGTCAAGGAAGGGTACTGCTTAAAGGGAAGCCCAATAATACTAGTATACTAGCCCAATAATACCAGTCCCCAGGTTAGTAAATCCTGGGCCCCATCCACTCCAGCTGCAAGCCCTCCAGAACCAAAGACGGGGTTACATATAGGTCCAATACTATAGTATCCTACTACCCAGTGTCTGTGTACTACTACTCCCACAAGCAGGGATAATCCACCCTTCTACATTATAATACATTTACATTTAGTCATTTAGCTTTTAGACTTACAAGGTGAAACAACATTTGAAAAATAAATGAAATGGGAAAAGAGGAACCCTAAACCCTAAAAATAAAACAACAGCCAGAAACTATACACTGTTTGAAAAGGAGATGGAAGAAGCAAAGCTTATCTGTTTCCATCCCCCATCAATAACTAATTGCAATATTATATATACTTCAGCAAGTACAATATGACACGATTTCCAATACATATGATACAATATAATTTGCAAATACTTCAACTACACACAACACAATCACACATGCACACACACAGACACACACACACACACTAGACTATACTCTCATGTCACCCTTCAAATCATTCTCATACAATACGTCGTTGGGCTTCCTCCCTGGTATAATTTGTGAACACCATCTTTTTGAACTTCCTCTTTAATATATTTATAGATTGATTGGATTTGATCTCCTCCTCCAGATCATTCCTCAAGGTAACTCTGTACATGAACTGGGCGGTTTCGTAATCCACCAGGTCCTTTAATTTCAGGACTGAAATTTTTAAAAACAAAGAATTTGTATGTGCTTTATAGCTCTCATTGGTTACAATCCTGATTGCTCTTTTTTGGAGCATAACCAAAGGAAGTAGGTTGGTTTCATAGGTATTTCCCCACACCTCAACACAATAATTCAGATAAGGACCAAAGCATTATATAAGATAAAAGAAGATTGTTGGGGCGGCTACGTGGCGCAGTGGGCAAGGCGCTCACAACGAATGCTGGAGACTAGGCTCGAACAGGATGCCTCCTGTTCGAGCCCCGCTCTCCACATTGCTTTCAGTTTAGCTGGTCGTCCACAGTAATACACATTGGTCGTATTACGGGGAGGGAAACTGAAGAGTGGGGATCGGGCGTTGTGGACAGCGACTCCTACAGGTCGGTTGGTGCGCCTGCGCAGTAGAATCAAGAAGCAACGGGGGCGGGGCCCCTCCAAAGCCCAGACCCCCGACGCTGAAAGATCGAGCCGCGCAGGTGAAAAGATGCGACGGCTGTTACCTCGAGTATCGGAGGGGACTCGTGCTATGTATGACTTATTCCACATTGCAGCCGGCTTGTGGGAGGCAAGAAACAACGTTCGAAGACAGGGGAGGGTTGAATTGGACGATATGAAAATTGGGATGGGAGAAAAATAGAAAATGGGAGAAAAAGTGGATAAAATAAAAAGAAGATTGTTGGTTCAGCCAATACCTTGACCTCCACATTACGGCTTATGTGAGGCTTCCAACAAATTGACATAACAAAAGAGCCTGACGCAAGGTGTTAATGTCCCCAGAGAGAGAGGCGGGCCATGGAATACAATGCATTCTGGGTATGGTTGTAGTTGTTTAACACAGAAGTGTGAAACTCTCCACAAAGTTTGAAAGGCCATTCATCTCTGAATGCGTTTTGTGATATCACCATGATTCATAGGAAGTAGCTTGAAAAGTATCCCACCAAAATGTTCAAGTGATGGCTTATTTTGAAGGTATGAATCTGTACTTTCATAATATGTAAAGAAAAATTATTTACGTTGCCTCAACAAGTCCATCCTCCCCACGGCTAGTCACATATGTTAACTGTTATCTCAATTCAGCATAAACAGTATGGTTAATATTAGCCATTTATCTCAGCTAGATCACATTTATAAATACAAGCGCTATTTGTTTTGTGTGATAACAAATTTAAAACAGTATGAATGAAACAAGGTGGGGCAGACAGTGAAGGTACACAGTGAACTTTGACTCCTGTTTTGACATGGTTAGGGTCTTTACTCTTGGCTACATTTGGAAAAAAAACACAACATTAATTCATACAGTCTGTAGAGATGGATTTATGGCGTGATGTCATTTGCAGTCCACCACAGGAAGCCGCCATGAAATCGTTGTAGTCCTAAGAAAGAGGAAACCCTGGGCTTTTGATGGACGTAAAACTACGTCTACCCAGCTCATACCAGTCGCAGACAAACGCAGGTCAACCATTTTTATCTTACAAATATTGACGTGAATGCCGTGATTATTACCTCACGGGTCGAACAAACCTCAACATTATTGCCATAAAATACAACGTATATTGTTTCTTTACGTTTCTGTGAACGTCTAGGAAAAAAAACGTGTCTCAATCCGGTAAAAGAAGGTGGAGCTATGGACATTATACAAAAGTAACTGTACTTACAGTAGATTTCATTCACAGTCTTTGCTGCCCTGTACCGGGCACCTGGTTGTACTAAATCCAGATTTAACTCTGCCATTGGAAAGAGGAGGTTTGGGCCTGATCCATAGATTATAGTATAGGCCTGATATTCTATTGGTCAATGTTAGCGTGTTGTTATTCACCATCAAAGATGGAAAAATTATATAAATTCATATTCATATAATAATTTATATTCTCCTTTGGTTCATTACAATTTACTCAAGCATAGACACAATATTTTTGATCCTAGTTATCAAAAACATGCAAATTTACCTTAGAAGTGGAGCAATCTTCCATTTAGTTGGGTACTTTTAGGCACATTTTCTGAAAATATGGCTAGGGTTTAAGAGATTAATACTGCATTTAGATTATGTTAGTTATTCAAATGAAAAAGGCATAATACAGGCTAAGTATTGATAATGTGATTGTGAACATGATAGTGATTAGGAAGATGTGTTGGGAATAAGCCTACTTGCAGTGTTGTAGTCGAGTCACTAAATCTCAAGTCAGAGTCGAGTCTCGAGTCCCCGGTGTTCAAGTCCGAGTCCAAGTCCATGTCACTAAAGAATAGCCTGAGTCGAGTCCGAGTCAAGTCCCCATTACCCTAGTCCAGGGGTGTCAAACTCATTTTCACAGAGGGCCACATCAGCATTATGGTTGCCCTCAAAGGGCCAAAGACCGTATAAATGTTAATGTAATGTAAAATAAATGTAGCTACACATTTACATATTGTTAAACATGGTGTTTCTGTATTTATTACTTATTCAAGTTATACATATTGCATATTCATTTGCATAAATGTAAAAATATATGTTAGCTTATGTTATTTTAACAAATAATTTTAGTTTATCAGAACCCCATATTACTCCACCAATCAATGATCAAACCATTCAAGTAAATAACAAAGAAGAATATCATCAAATACAAGCTATGACATTAAGTTTGTTCAAAACCTTTTTGTCACAGTCAAGAGGGGCAGAACTAACAACTGTGAGCTGCAAAGAACACGTGGGACAGATGTAGCAGATGTTACAAAAACAAATGGCTGCACACAACCTTGCAGAGGCCATACATCCAACTAATGGAAGATAGTTTAATTAACTTTAATTAACAGATTGCAGAATGGGTACAGTACAGTACAGCTCAATACACACAATTGTTAAGGGGATGCAGACCAGAGAAAGACTTTCGACTTGTTTACATCAGGGTCCCCCATTTTCAATTCGTAATGAAATTGCTATTATGTGTCTGCATGAACACACAACTGTAACTGTACTCAAAAATAACAAAATAAGGGTTGTCTCAGTTCACAACTATATTGGTCAAGTTTTGGGTGGGACTTGTTTGCGTCCCTACAGCTTCTTATTCAATTGAGCGAGATGCTCGGTTATGTCACACAGCCAGTTTGCATCTGACAGTTCAGACAATATTTCTTCAACCCTTTGTTACCTATTCCGCCTGGATCGTTTTTGTATTTTGGGCTGTAAAATTGTCAAAGAATGTCTGAGGAGTAAGTGCTTTTGGCTTTTTTCCTTTGTTACCTCAGATGTTCAACATACATGTATGTGTAAGAATGTGTAATAACTAAGGCTGTCAAAGTTAAAGCTTTATTAACGCATTAACCCACAATTATTT
The DNA here is from genome assembly GCF_963971535.1 of Notolepis coatsorum. Lineage (NCBI taxonomy): Eukaryota > Metazoa > Chordata > Actinopteri > Aulopiformes > Paralepididae > Notolepis > Notolepis coatsorum. The sequence goes on along the minus strand of NC_140172.1, from coordinate 46,481,642 downwards.
TAACACTGGTATTTTTTAACCCAATATTAATGTAAAAAAAAAAAAAAAAAAAAAACGTTTTTTTTTTTTTTTTTTTACCTGAGCTCTTGGGGGGCCACATCAAATGACGTGGCGGGCCGGATTTGGCCCGCGGGCCGTGAGTTTGACACCTATGCCCTAGTCCAAGTCCGAGTCCAAGTCATCAAGGTTGAGTCTGCTCCACTAGCAAGCTATACATATAACTTAGCTAACGTTAGATAAATAAATAATGTTACAGTATTAATATAGCCGTCAATAGCTTATGCAAAATGATTAGGGCCTATTAAATTTGTTTAATAACTGTATACATACTATGTATCAATTAACAAGTCCGATTCCTCGTCTGCACCTTCCGAGTCTGAATGCAGTCAATGCTCGAGTCTAAGTCTAAGTCCGAGTCATCAGTGCTCAAGTCCAAGTCAAGTCACGAGTCCCCAAGTCCTGGACTCGAGTACTACAACACTGCTACTTGGTCAACTAGTTTATTAGGTAGCCTATACCTATGGGTATAATGAACAAAAGGATGCTTGATTGTATAATATATTGCCATCAGAGATGTTGGTGGAGCTATAGGTCGGCTTTGATTATTGTCCAAAGACTGTACAGTGTCACTGCTGACATAATAGCCTATTGCTTATTCTATTTCATAGATGGAGACTTCATCATCTGTCCTGCTCTCGTTGCTGTTATCATATGTCTCTTGGGAGTGCAGTGTCATGTCGAAACATTTTCTTCTTTATTTCCATTCAAATTTAGCGACAGCGAGTGTCACTGCTGACACTCAAAGAAAAACATATCGCTGCTGTCGGGACAAAACCTCATAACTCCATTTTTTGAAATTTTTTATTATTATATAAATCAACTCCGTAGATCATCCTCCATATGTGTGTGTGGGTTTTACAAAGTTTAAACAATGGGAAAGCATTAAACCGATCATCTGTCTAAACCTCCTAACTCTATTCACCCTCAAATCTGTGTTCGTTTTTTTCATCTGCTGAAAAGTTGGGTTTTTGGAGTTATGAGGTTTTGTCCCGACAGCAGCGATATTATATATATATATATTCTTTGCTTTTGTCAGCTCAGACAGCAGCTCAGACAGCAGCACTTGTAAAGTTATTCTTTCACTTCGCTCCCATTTTAAGTTGTGTGTAAGGGGACAGAACCATGTGGGCTATGAAGTGAAATCCCCCCTCTGTGTGTTTTGCACACAACACGAAAACTGGCCTCATGGTATTTGTAGGGTGTAAATTATGCTAATAGCAAATGCACGGCCACACACAATCAATTTAATAACAAACGCAATTCATCATCATTCAGGTGGATAAGAACATACTTGACTATCAGCACACGTTTCATGAATTCCATATAAGATGGTCTTATTTTTCTCTTGTTGCTTTGCGCAAGAACAAATATATATATATAATATATATATATATATATATATACGGCCAGAAGATGCAGATGCAGATGTAGATGCAGATGTAGTAGTCGAGGCGGGAGATGACTGTTGATTGGACGAGGAGTTGGGTGGCTTCTTTTGTCAGGAAGGGACGGATCTTTCTGACGTTGCTCAGGAGGAATCTGCAGGTTCTGGTTGTCGCTGCGATGTGAGCGGATAAGTTCAACTGGACGTCAAGGACAACACCAAGGTTCTTAGCGGTCGGGGACGCGGTCACAGCTGCATTCTCGACTGTGATGGAAAGGTCGGTCGGGGGAGGATTTGGCCGGCAGGTGGAGCAATTCTGTTTAGCTTAGGTTCAGTTTGAGGTGGTTGGTCGTCATCCAGGCGGAGATGTCGGACAGACAGGCCGAGATCCGCTCAGAGACGTGGATATCTGATGGAGGTAAGGAGAGGAAGAGTTGAGTATCATCAGCATAACAATGATACGAGAAGGCATGAGACGTGATAATGTTACCCAGAGATTTTGTGTAGAGGGAGAAGAGAAGGGGTCCAAGGACCGAGCCCTGGGGGACAGCCGTCCTCAGGGGGCGGGTGGCCGACAGGGTCCCGATCCATGACACTTGGTAGGAGCGGTCATTGAGGTATGATGTCAGCCATGTCAGCGCAGAGCCAGCCACTCCCATTCCTGCGAGGGACGGTTCAGGACAGAGGACGGTTAACCGTCTGTAGTGTGGTAGTGAAAGGTTAACCTTCTGTAGTGTGGTAGTGAAAGGGTTAAGGACACCTCCCTGACATTTGAGAATTGTCTTATTTCACAGAGCTCCAACATTAAAAACATTATTGTGTAATTTTGTATCCTTCTCTCCCCTTTTTTTAATATTTTTTTTATAATTTAAATGAAAATATTATCTATATTAGCGATGTCTGATGTTGAAACCCTAGTACACACTTTTGTCTCATCCATCATGTATTACTGTAGATTTGTTTTCAGGCCTACCAAATTTCTAGCATGAAAAGTACAAAATGCAGTTGCCAGAATCCTTACCAAAACTAGAAATTAGATTACATTTCGTCCATTCTGTCCTCCCTACATTGGCTTCCAATCCAGGCTAGAGCCGACTTTAAAAGTGCTGCTGCTAACATAAAACACTACATGTCACCACTCTTTATCAGACCTCATCATATGATATTCACCGGCACGTGTCCTTCAATCACAAAATACTGGGTACCTATGCCTAGGGTAAACAATAAATCATTATTAGGGATGTCCGATATTATCGGCCGACCGATATTATCGGCCGATATCGGCAGTAATCGGAAAATATCGGTAGCGGTTTAAAAAAAAAAAAAAACAATAACAATATTTGTTATATATATATCCAGTGAAATTATTAGTTACCTGAAATTATTCCGTTTTTTGGATGGGGAAACCCTGCATATATCGGTTGATATCGGTATCGGAAATTAAGAGTTGGACAATATCGGAATATCGGTATCGGTAAAAAAGCCAATATCGAGCATCCCTATCCTACCGTGCTCCCTATCTGTGGAAAATACTCCCTGCCATAGTCAGGGAGGAAAGTGTCACAGGACAGGTTGACAGAAATATTTGTGTATTTTTACTAATGTTTTTTTTTTATCCACTTTTTCTCTCCATCCCAATTTTGTATTGTCCAATTATTCCCTCCCCTGTCTTGAACGTTGCTAGACTATGCCTCCCACAGGTCGGTTGTAGTGAGGACAGACGCCTTGCATCACGTGTCCCCTCCGGTACACGAGGAGGCAGCCTGTCGCATCTTTTCACCACAGCAGCTCAAACTTTCAGTGGCGAGGAGTAACGCGTGGGAGGCTCACGCTGCCCCCGCTACTTCCTGCTTCCGCTGCACCGGCATCACCAAACCGACCTGTAGGAGTCGCTGTCCACAACGTCAAATCCCCACCCACCTGCTTTCCCACCCTCTAACACTTGCCAATTGTGTTAGTATGAACAACCGGCCAGCCGGTAGCAACGCCGAGAGCTGGGCTCGAACCCAGCGTCTCCTGCGTTACAGGCAAGCGCCTTGCCCACTGCGCCAATCAGCTGCCCTACTAATGTTTTTTCTAAGAATGTACTGAGTACTAGGCTTGGGCGGTATGACGGTATTACAATATACCGGGGTATTTCGAAATACCGACGGTATTGAAAATCAATACCGTTGTCACCGTCAAAATCACAGATGCGCTTCAGCTTCTATTACAGTGAAACTGAGTTTTGAGTGTAGTGCACACACTGAGTGTAGTGCACACACGCGCCAGCAGAGGGCGAGACCAGTCTAGTGGAGCGAGTGGGTCACAACGGTCTTCACGTTTTACGGTAATGTAAAGTGCTGTGAAAATACCGTAAAGCGTTGTGACGAGAGTTGATGTGTGTTGTTGTGGAGTGGTGCGCTGGTGGAGCAAGCAAATACTCTGTCCCTTATTATATGTGAACTAAAGAGTACAAGGTTTACACAACAGCCCCCACCCGCCTTTTTATTGTATTTGTATCGTCCTGTACTATCCGCTGTCAGCTGTTTATCTCTCTGTGAGCTTGATTAATTAGCGTTAGCTCACGCTAAGTAGCGTTAGCTCTGCGGCTAATCTTAGATTACCCTGAACTAAATCAATCATATCAATGACTAGGTATTCGAGTAGTTTTCACTGCACATAGAAGTAGCCAAACAACGGGAGCATTTCGGGAGCATATGACCAAAACCCAGGCAATTTCTAGCCCTTAAGGAATCAAATAGTCTGCCATGGCTATAGGCTAAGATGCTAACGCTAAAACGGTGCGGGCTTCTACCGGTGCGGGACTACCATTCTGAGAGCTGACGATGATTTGTTTACTTGGTTACACGTAACCCCCCCCCCCCCCCCCCCCGCTGATGAAAATGAACGTCATACCGTCAAATACCGTGCACCGGGGTGTTATAACATAAAGGTTTGCCGGTGTGAAAAAAAGGATACCGCCCAAGCCTACTGAGTACTGAGAACATTGACATTGGCAGACGACAGGCAGCCTTGATATTGAACTTGAACTAATGGGTGGAGGTAGCAGGCTTATTGATTGTGCGTTATTAGATGTTGTGACGTTTGCCTGTCCCTGTCCCCTCCTGCTGCCTCTCCAAGTGCTCCTATAGGAGGATGATTACATCATTGGCTGAAGCCTCAGGAATAAAGCCAGGAGAGGAATGATGAATGACAGACCTGCTTCTCATGGGAGGTTCTCACGCATCTCCGAACAAAGACAAGGGAGATTCCCTGCGGGAGTTCCGAGGAAGGATATCCTGAGAAATCGCTCTACAGACAGCTAAGTTGAGGTAGGTAGTTACGATTACAGTGTAGGGCAGTTGTAGACAGTGAAGGCAGTAGGCAGGTATAAATTGAATATAGGCAACAGAGTTCAGAGTTCGTACAGTATGGTAACAGAGCCTAAAGTATAGGCAATGGGGTTCAGAGTTCAGTGTTTATACGGTATGGGGGTGGGCAGGGGCGGACCTTCCTACAGGCGATATAGGCGGTCGCCTAGAGCGCCACCCAGAGGGGGCGCAAAAAAAATTAAGTATTATTATTATTATTATTATTATTATTATTATTATTATTATTATTATTATTATTATTATTATTATTATTATTATTATTATTATTTTATTATTATTATTATTATTATTATTATTATTATTATTATTATTATTGTTGTGAAGGATCAGATTAAACCGAATATATATATTTATTTATGGATATATATTTAATAGTATTTGTATATCGTTTGATATCCCTTGTATATTCCTTGTACATATACACTGAATATCCCTTTAGTCTACTAACAGCCCATAATAGTTTCATTCTCTCATTGGACAAGAACTTGGCGCCAGCAGCCAAGCCCCTTGGTTCAAGTTCAATCGTGCCGACGAACATGTCGTTACTAGCCCCGGTTCCGCGTAGGAATACGTCTGCCGAAATACGAATGGTACTATTTGTTCACAGCGCATATATATATATGGCGCAAGTAAAGTAGAACTTCTTTTAGTCCCTTAGCACTTAGTTCTTTACCCTCCAACCTAGTGGCAAGACGTTAAGCCTCACCCACGATACACGTGTGGTGCAGTATGGTCAACTTGGCCTCAGAATGGCATTGAGACATCGTGTGGATTAATAGTTGAATTGTCATAGTTTGGCACTATACCGTCGAGTGGGACGTATTTCTATTAAGTTAATAATAGTCTATTATGTATGGTGCATCGTTCGGTTAGAGTTATAAAGTGAGCAGTACCCCCATCGTTTCCTCGCGTTATCTAGAGTCTTAACCAGGCTGGGCAGACCACGTGTGGTGCTTTCATCCGAGGAGTTCTGGGCTAGGACGAGTGGACCTGCACATTGGATTACCTTACCCGGACGACGGCGAGCCCTACACGGCTTGGATTATCTACTTGCTTTGGGTGCTTTGATTTATGCCATGGATAACAGCCAACACTGGTAAGTGTTGGAACTACCCCCGAGAGGAGTCCAGGTGAGACGGCGCTCTAACCCGAGTGAGGTCGCCTCACGTCTCTTCGTTGTGGACCGGCAGCTACCGTCTACAAGAGGGCCCAACGGTATTCATCTGTGGACCAAGGTTCTGTGGGCACCGTGTTCAGCACTCTGAATTCTCCCAAGAAATCGTTGGCCAGATGGGATATCGCCGGCGGCTCTCCTAACCCCCCCCCCTACTGACTTACAACCAGCAGGACCCCCCTTTAGTATATCCAGCTATAATCATTAAAGTACCATCGCTATAGTTCCCTAAAGAACCAGGTTGTATACTTGCTTCCTGCGTAACCAGAGATTGGACATTCAATGTTGATTTGCCTACGAATACTCATTTGCCTTACAAGTGCATTCAAATCATAAATGTCATTAAGTGAACGTTGTATATACCCTTTGCTATATATTAAATATTCGATTTATACATTTGTGTGGACTTGGTTTCATGGTGGGAAAGTGTTCATCATATCTATATCATGTACTGTGTGGCCAGTAGTTAAAGTACATAAAGCGGTAGTGGTTTAATGATACCATACTTATCAATACAGTCAGGGAATTGTACCCCTCAGTTACAATTATTATTATTATTATTATTATTATTATTATTATTATTATTATTATTATTAATATTATTATTATTATTATTATTATTATTATTAAAGAGAAGAAAAGAAGAAGACGAGAAACGTGCCAAGGTGAAAGGTATGCAATTGTGTACAACTTCCAAGACCTGCCACACCAAGAGCTGATGAAGCAAGCAGAGGCACTTGTACACACCTTAAACCATGGAGGGCCAAGAGGCCATGGAGGGGCAAGAGGGTGTAGTGCCTTTGTGGGCCTGTGAAGCCAATTGAGACAAGTAATGTGATGCACATGGGCACACACACACACACACACACACACACACACACGCATGCGCGCACACACGCACACACGCACACACGCACACACACACACACACACACACACACACACACACACACACACACACACACACACACACACACACACACACACACACACACACACACACACACACACACACACACACACACACACACACACACACACACACACACACACACACACACACACACACACACACACACACACACACACACACACACACACACACACACACACACACACACACACACACACACACACACACACACACACACACTGTCCCTGGGGAAAAGTGTCAGACAGACAGCCCTGCTCCCACACAAATCCTAACCCAGATTGCATGTGCCCTAGTTCTGCCTGGTGGTCTGTGTACGTCCCCTCCCCTCCACAGACACACTTACACACACACACGCACGCACGCACGCACACACACACACACACACACACACACACACACACACACACACACACACACACACACACACACACACACACACACACACACACACACACACACACACACACACACACACACACACACACACATTATCCCATTACCTGGATCCCTCGCACTTCTAATACAAATCACAAAATGTTATTGTGTCCAACCTCACATGGGGAAAAATAAAGGGTCACAAAAACATTGCCTTCTACTATGTGGAATCAAAACAGTGTCCCAAATCTAACTGAATGGAGTCCAATGTTAATCTCTTGCCAACCGTTTACTTACTAATATACTTTTGTACAGTAAAACTGTAGGACTGCCACCATGGGCTATGCATGGAAAATTGAGATCACTCACTCACGGACAGTCTGGCAGGGACGCTTTGTTGGACGCATGCGCAGGTAGCACCGTGGGGCTGCACTTTTCATGCTTGTTTTTGTACAATATTGCAGTCTATGTATTTATACTGTTGTCATTTCTGTATACTGTACAAACAGTAACAGCAAAGGGGCACAATTCCCTACAGGCAGAAATTGTATGAGATGAGGCTTCAATAAATTCTGAATAGATCAAAAGTACAACAGATCAAGTGACTGGGTACGCCAATGCAACAGAAAAGCTCTGAGTTGTCATCTCTCTCTTTTTACCTCTCTCTTTCTCTCTCTGTTTCTCTTTCTCTCTAACCCCCCACCAAACATCTGTGTGATGCTGATTTCCAAGATATTCAGTTATACAACATTTACCACGGTATGACAGCAGATGTTGATCTCATGGCAGGGCGCACAATCTCCCTTTTAACTATGGTAATGCAAATAATCATTAGGGCATCAACATGTGTTCGGGGTGGGGCTACGAGGAGGGCTTTGCTTTTCACCTATTAGGACATTTTAGGTATTGGAAATAAACAGTTCAGAAAGCACAGAGAGCTCTTAGGCATAAAAATGGGGATATTGTAGGGCAAATGCAACAGGGTTGACAGACTGCCAAATTTGTCTTGATATTCTCTCCGGGCCAATAATGACAACTTCAGATTTAAGATGTAGAAGGTTTTGTGACATCCAGTCTTTAACCTCTTAAGCCCTAGCCATATTTTCCGAAAATTGTATCTGTTACTAGGCTTGAGTAAATTGTAATGAAACAAAGGAGAATATAAATTTTCTTTTTTCATCTTTTTCTTTTTTATAACTTTCTTTATTAGAAGAATTTCAAGGTTGAACATTTCAGTTATACACATTATACATCTTCCATTATTTTTATTTTCCCCCCCATTCCCCATTCCTATCCCCGAACCCCATCCCACCCAAGGAGGCTGACAACAAACATACATATAATGCATACAAAAATGTATAATAATAATTAAACATAAATACAGCTGTGACAGAAAAAACTACGATAATAATATAACTAAGGGGAGGGGAGGGGGTGGAGGGGGAAGCTCAGTTGTCACAACCAGGCAGGGATGTCAGAGATTCTATATGGTTTAGAAGGGGTCTCCAAGTCTTCTCGAAGGTTATCAGGGAGCCTTTAGAGCCCTTGAGGGAGAATCTGAGCTTTTCAAGATTGATAGACAATAGTAATTCCTTAACATTTTTACATTTACATTTAGTCATTTAGCTGACGCTTTTATCCAAAGCAACTTACAAGTTCTGTACGACAAGCCATCAGGAAGGGCACAACTCTATCAGCTGAGTAACAATGTTCATCAAAATGTTGAGTGCTACAGTGTAGGTTAGTTTATTAGGACAAGTGCATGACAGTATGGTTAGTTAGGGTTAGATTTTTTCTATTTTTTATTTTTTTTTATTCAGATAATGGTTGAAGAAGTGCGTCTTTAGTCGACGGCGAAAGATTGGACGTGTTTCGGCTGTCCTAACTGGGGTGGGTAGTTCATTCCACCATTGTGGGGCAAGGACTGAAAATAGGCGACTTCTCTTTGATGACCCTAACGGAGCTTGGATAGGAGTAGGTCTGAGGCGGCCAGAAGATGCAGAGTGTAGGGGTCTTGAGATTGGAGGTTGAGTATGTTTCCACTTAAATAGAATGAGTCGCCTGGCCAGTAAGATGGAGAAGGCAAGAACAGGATATGCTATTTTAGAGGTAAGAGGCTGCAGAGGAACACCGAACAAGGCCACGAGAGGATCAGGGGTGATAGTAGTGTTGTAGGCTGTGCCAATGGTTTAGAAGATTTCGGACCAGAATGTGGCAAGGCTGGGGCAGGACGAGAACATGTGAGTATGGTCGGCAGGGGATTGCTTGCATCTGTTACATGAGTCAGTGACGTTAGGATAAATTCGAGACAGCCTCGAGTTTGTGTAGTGGACTTTGTGTACAATCTTGCACTGTGTGAGGCTGTGTCTTCCACAGATGGAAGACGAATGGACAGAATCCAGAACCCAACCCCAATACTCATCGGGTAATTATATTCCCAGCTCTCGCTCCCAAGAATCCTTAGGGCCGGTTACTGGGGTATCCGTAGCCGAGTTGACCAGATAGTAGATGTTAGAAACTAGCAGGTTTTTTTCCGGATTGAGGACCATTAGTGAGTCTATAAGAGTTTCTGGAGGGTGACTAGGGAATTTGGGATTCTGGTTTTGTGTAAGTGCCTAATTTAAAAAAAAACTAAACGGTGGGATTTGGAAAGGTCAAATTTCTTTGAGAGGGCTGATAAAGACATGAAGGTCCCTTGGTCATAGAGATCTTGTGTGTGGTTATCCCTTTGTCAAACCAGTATTGAAAGGCTGAACGGTGCAAGAGGGCAGGAATAGATGATTGTTAAAAATAGGGGCGAGAGAGGGAGTTGAGAGCACACCAGAGAGCGAAGAGAGTATTTAGAGGAGGAGACCCACACCGGGCATAAGTATGTATACGTATGTCGTGCCCCTAACCCAATATAGAAGTTTATTAATGTTACAAGACCAATAATAGTGCTGGAAATTAAGCACAGCCAGACCACCAAGCTCTTTGGGGAGCTGTAATATTGATCTCCTGATACGTGGATTCTTATTGCCCCAAAGAAAGGAGCTTATTAGTTGATCAAATGTCTTAAAAATTACTTCTTAATGAGGACTGGGATATGGGTGAAAATATATAAAAACGTTGGTAGAACTACCATTTTAACTAAATTAACTCTGCCCACCAGTGACAGTGGAAGACCCACTGATCTGAGTCAAGTTTGTACTTTTCAAGGAGAGGTGAGAAGTTTTTCGAAAACATTGTTTCGATTGAATTGGTGATATTAACCCCTAGATATCTAAATCGATCTGTTGTATACTTAAAGGGGAAAAAGGCTGGGGTATATTTTTGGCTGAAGTGTTGATTGGAAGAAGTTCACTTTTGTGGAGGTTCAACTTATAGCCAGAGTAAAACCCGAACTTGTCCAGTATATTGAGAACTATAGGGAGAGAGGCAGCCGGGTTGGACATGTACAGAAGGAGGTCGTCGGCATATAAAGACAATTTATGAACTTTTTCGGCCCGGGTGATGCCCTTAAAATCCTCCTCCTGTCGTAACCACATGGCCAATGGTTCGATGGCTAGGACAAACAGAAGGGGAGAAAGGGGACAGCCCTGTCTGGTGCCCAGATGAAGGGGGAATGAGGCTGACTGAAGTCTGTTTGTATCGACCGAGGCGACTGGGTGAGCATAAAGCAACTTAATCCAGGCGATACAATCAAGGCTGGAGCCAAATTTCTGCAATATAAAGAAAAGGTACCCCCCCCCCCCCCCCCTCCACCCTGTCAAAGGCCTTCTCTGCATCCAGAGAGACAATTAGTTCTGGGGATTTTGAATTAGGGGAGTTGAGAATATTATCTGTTATGGAAGGACTGTCTACCCAGCATAAATCCTGTCTGGTCAATTGAAATTAAACTTGACAAAAGCTGCTGTAAACGTTGGGCTATGATTTTGGACAGAATTTTTAAATCTACGTTTAAAAGGGAAATGGTCCTTGTCGTTCTTGAGCAGGAGCGAGATAGAGGCCTCAGACAGAGTGGGAGGCAAGCGACCCTTCGAAAAGGACTCATTGTACATATTATGAAGGGCTGGAGCGATGGAGGCAGAGAATAACTTTTAAAATGCCACTGTGAACCCATCTGGGCCCAGTGTTTTACCATTCTGTAAAGACATGATTGCTTCCAGTACCTCCGTGATCATAATCGGACCACCCAACACCTTAGCCAAGTCCTTATCTACATTGGGGAAGATAATCTCATCTAGAGGGTTATCACCATCCCATGCGTCTGGGGAGCATTGTGAGGAGTAAAGTTCTAAATAAAAAGCTAAAAATGCCTTATTAATCTCTACAGGGTCTGAGATAACATCACCAGTCGTGGATCTGATCTTGGGGATCAGCCTGGATAGGGATGCGGCACGTGCCTGGTGAGCCAGCAGTCTCCCCGCCTTGTCACCCGATTCAAAGAACTGCTGTTTTGTCAGAAATAACTGCTTCTGCGTTTTATTTGTGGACAGTAAGTTCAATTCAGATTGAAGTTGAAGGCGTTCTTTATAAATAGCCTGGGTAGGGGCTGAATCGTAAAGACTGTCACCCTAGCTATATTGTCTGCAATTGCAATCAGTTCAGCTATTTCTGTCTTATTTAAGGTGGAGATAAACAAAATTGCCTGCCTGCGCATATACGCCTTAAAGGTTTCCCATAAACAAAGTATGCCTAGAGCTTTCGGGAGAGTCATTAGTGTCTAAGAACAAGGAGATCTGTGCCTTAAAGGCCAACTTGCAGGTTAAACCCTACTCTGCAATTATGGGTAGTTTACATCATTGGTATCTAATTTAATTATTTATTCTTTTCCATTTGACGCCCGAAATGCCACTCAGAAAGGGTTAAAAAGGTCCACGCACGAATAACATGCACGGAGCGAATCAAAAAGCTTATCAGACGCTAGCACGGCCGTGACGTCACTTCAGGACACTTATGCCTTATGCCCGTCCGGGTCATAGTACTACTGGCTTATGGCTATATGGCTCCTACTAACGTTAGCATTATGTCTACTGTCGTGAACCATTTTAAATCGGGCCATGCAAAAGAGTTTGGGGAACGAGTAAAATGTGCAGGTCCTCTTCTCAGACCTGTGGGGCAAAGCACTGCACACACATCATGCCGGCTAGCAAGCTACACGTCCCGGCATGTTGATACGATAGTAGCCCCTTTAGCCCCACTCGGTGCATCAGTCACGATAGCTATGAGCTAACTAACGTTACAAGCTCAAACACCTTATAACTACTACTATTGTCGTGTCCATAAGTTCCTTGGCAGAATACTTGTGATGACCAATGTATACAAAGAGGAGAGAACCATTTTAAATCAGGCATTCATGCCGGCTAGCAAGCTATGCATCACGGCATGTTGATAAGCATGAACCGGTTGGGATTTGATGTTGATAAGCATGAACCAGTTGGGATTCGAATAGACGCAGCCCAACTCGGTGCATCAGTCACGATAGCTATGAGCTAACTAATGTTACAAGCTCAAACACCTTATGACTACTACTATTGTCATGTCCATAAGTTCCCTGGCAGAATACTTGTGAGGACAAAGGTATACAAAGAGGAGAGAACCATTTTAAATCGGGCATTGTTATGAGTTTCGAGAATTCTGGCTACCAAGCTAAGCTAAGCTACGTTAGCTAACTTAGATAGCTACTAACGTTATATACACAATATGTACAACGACACAATGATTTACATTATTACAAATATGGTAACGTGGTTGTGGCTTTTACAAATAGTGGTTTGCTTCAGAGCTGAATGGCTATGATCACGGAGCAATAGTGTTAGTGAAACAGATACATTTTCATTCATCACTCCTCGGCTAGTAGTAGCAAGGCTCCTGCCACTAGCTGTGTGTGACTCTCAGAGCCCCTCACTGCCCTGCACCTGATGTGACGTCAGCATTAAGATGACACACGCACGTTATTGATCCATGAATTAAAATATGCATGTGCGTGGAGCTTGTGGTTTGGTCGACAAAATGTTTGATAAAAAACGCTAAAACTGGGTCAATTTTGATAAAAAAAGTGTCCCTCTTCATGAAAGTCAGCATTGGCCTAGTCACATTGTTTATTGAACAAAAATACAACCTGCAAGTTGGCCTTTAAGAAATTCGTTGAAAGGAGCTTGGGCCAACACCGACAAGTTGAGCCTCCATTGCCTGGAAGGGGGAACATGACTAGAAAAGGTAATATCAACCAATGTGGGGGTGTGGTCTGAGATCACAATACTATGGTACTCACAGGAACGTACACCTGACAAGTAGTGGTTGTCCAGAAGGAAGAAGTCAATCCGAAAATATGAATGGTGAACATGTGAGAAAAAATAAAAAGCTTTGTTTGAATGTGGTTTAGCTCTCCAGGGGTCGAACAAGCCTGAACTAGTTTTATGTGTTAAGAACTTTAGATGATTTGGATACGATGCGAGGATTAGACAACGACCTATCTAGGTTGGCGTCCTGGACCAGATTGAAGTCACCACCGATAATTAAATAATTGTCATCTACGTAGCGTGGCCGCGAAAAAAATTTGGCCGGTTTTGGCCGGTTTGTGGGCGAAAATGGGTGGATTTTGTAACTATTTTTTTTTACTTTATTTCGGTTTTAGGGTTAGGTTAGGGTTATGTTATTTAATTATTTTGGGGAGCCAGCCCCCCAAACTCCTGAAATGCATAGAAATCTATGAAATAAATAAAACAATCTGACATATTAAAAAGAGCTAGCCCCCCAAACCCCTAAAATACATAGAAATCTATGCATTTTGGAACAGTTACTATATATATAGTCAAGAAAGCATTTAGTCATACTTAAAGTTTAAAGTGCTTTACTTGCATTGAACATTGCAAGTTTCAAGTTTCTTTAATAGTTGTCATACAGGAGTACAGAATACTTTTTTACAAAATGCTTCTTACTGTTACGCTCCAGAGACTGTGCTAGACAAGATAAGTATCAAATAACATAGTATAGCATGTAAATTAGAAGTCGAAAATGAGGTCACAGTGTTCAGTATAGACATATGTACAATGTTCGATGCAGAATAGACGTAACTGAGTTACCATATAATATACAATACTATGCAGTGTACTAATATACAATACTATATAGTGCAAAGCAGAAATGGGATGAGGTACAATTTAGGTACAATTTACAGTAAGGTGTACGAGTTGTAGTGCAATCCTTTATCAATAAATATAAAGTGTGGGGAGTGGGTGCTACAGTGTGTTTGTTTAAAGTGAGTGTGTGCTATAAAGTGTGGGGAGTGGGTGCTACAGTGTGTTTGTTTAAAGTGAGTGTGTGCGTGTGGATGTGTGTGCTATGTGCGTTTGATGGTTGTTGTGTAGTGTTCATTGTTCGTTGAGCAGCCTGACTATCTATTCTACTATTCTATTATTGCACTGTATTATTTTACTCTGTCTATTGCTCTTTATTACAGTTTAAACACTGTAAAATATATATATTTTTATCTATTCTATTCTCCAATTTTATTGCACTGCACTATTGCACTATTTTGTCTTACTCTTTTTATTATTGTCTATTTAAAACTTATTATATAATATTATATAATATTATTATTATTGCATGCAACATGCATTGCTCTCTCTGTGCTCTCTCTGTGCTCTCTCTCTCTGTTCTCTGTGCTCTCTCTGTGCTCTTTTCTTGATCTTGAAACATTCATTTTCTGAGGAGTAAACTGTACCGTCTGGTTTTCATTTTGGCAAAGTGGTCTATCACTTGACTGTGACTCAACTTGGATAGTTCCTCCCTCTCGACTGACAAGATGGCAAGATGGTGAAGCCTATCTTGCCCCATTGTGGACCTCAGCCAGGTGTGGAGCCGTCTCAGCACACTGAATGTCCGTTCACAAGTGCAGCTGCTAACTGGGATGGTCAGAGAGATCTGAATGACCTGTGTCAATGTTGGGAACATGACTTGGTCCAGCAAGCTGAAAACACATTGCATATCTGTGATTGGATGGCTTCCCTGCTTTCTGGCGAGGTAGTTTTTGGCCACTAACACCTCCTCAGGTTTGAGATCAACACTGTAATGGTCCGCCAGACCTCTGAGGTCCTCCTCACAGAGAAAGTTGTCAGATCCCGGATTACAGGCCTGAACACCTGGCTTGTCGTACAGAACTTGTAAGTCGCTTTGGATAAAAGCGTCAGCTAAATGACTAAATGTAAATGTAAATGTAAACACCTCTTAGAACTTGGCTATTGAGAGATGAAAAGCGCTGATCCATCTCAGCGACCATCCTGTCAAGGCAAGGTAGAAACAAGTTCCTTTTCAACTTCTCTTCATCACCTAGGTCACTCCCGGCCCCACCACTAGACTCCACTACATAATCATCCATGCGTTTCTGCTTCTGCCTTTGTCTGGTAGCAGCACATGGCTCTGGGATCTGGTTAGCTGCACAGAAGGTCTTTGCTCTACCATACAGCTCAGCAGCCTTCTCCTCTGTGCGCATGTCTTTGAGAGTGGCACACACAGCACTTTTGTACTCTACAGCTTTGGCCAGGTCTACTGTTTTACTTTGCAGATATTTGTGCAGGTTTTCGGTCACAGACAAAAAAGTCTTGAACATCATCAACAGGTACACTGTGGAGAATCGGGCAAGTTTGACATGGAGACCTACTGCCATGGGGTTGTTGATGCTAGTTAGGCACTCAAGGACTGCAGGGAGATTGTCTATCATGGCTCTGACGGACAGCAACTGGCATGACCAGCGCGTCTTTGAGAGTTGGACAAGTGCAGATGGCTGTAAGCCTAGCTGCTTTTGAGTCTCCTTGAATTTGTGGTGGTTTACAAGAGAGACAGAGAAGAATGTGTACACAGACTGTAACAGGTCAAATAAATCCTTGGCCTCTGGTATGGCTTGACATGTGTAACACAGGACCAGGTTAAGTTGATGTGCATAGCAGTGCACATAAACGGCCATTGGATGACTCTCTCTGAACTTGGTTTGGACCCCCCCAACTGCCCCACTCATGACCGATGCACCGTCGTAAGCCTGCGCCACACACTTCACTTGATCTATGCCATTGAGAGTTAGCTGTTCTAAGATCGCTTTGGTTACGGAGTTTGCATCAAATGCTTTCAGTTCGGTCATGGCCAGCATACACTCCTTTACCTTTCCTTCTATCACATACCTGACACAGACAGCCAGCTGCTCAGTGCTGCCATCTCTAGCTTCATCAGCCATGACTGAAAACATCCCTGCCTTTTTTATTTCATCAGCAATAGCTGCTGTGACCTCTTCAGCGCAGGACTGAATAATATCATTTTGGGCTCCAGCTGATAGATAGGTGCTGTGTGATGGAGCTGAATGACCCTGCAGAAAAGGATCAAACTCTTTCAGGAGTTTCATACACTCAAGAAAATTTCCCTGATTCTTGCTGGAGCTACCCTCCTCATGGCCACGGAATGCAATGTTCTGCTGAGCTAAGAACTTTGTCACTGCCACTACACGGGTTATGTATGCCCGTCGCCCTTGGATTTCTGCCTCATTTACTGATTGCAACTGTTCAATGACAGTACCATGCGTAGCACTGGCTTTATAGCTGTGCCAGGCAAGTATGCTTGCTTTGTGGGTGGGTGATTTTTCATGCTCTCTACAAAGATGCAGAGCGTTTTTCCAATTCTGTAGGCCAGTATTTACAAAGGTGTCATGCATAACATGTTTCCCAAATATTCTACAAGAAAAACAGAAGGCTGCATTTCTCGACTTGGAGTACTCCAGCCATGTAAAGCTGTCAAACCAGTGAGCATTAAAGGATCTCTTCTTGACACCAAAGTTGTGCTGGGGATATTGGGTCAACTTTACTTGGTTTGGGCCAGAATCCTTTCTCCCTAGGTCACTAACATTCCCCTCACAGCTTTTCCCCCTTGCCCCCAGTCTGATGTTCTCTGCTGCTGTGGCCGCCGCTTCTTCAGTCTCATCTCTGGGTTGTAGGGTCTCCTGTCTGTCTCTCTCCTCTCTCTCGGTTTCTCCTGACTCAGCCAGCTCAATCTCTCCTTCTTCTCCTCTACTCTCCTCCTGTCTGGTGCAAAATACAAAAAGATTTAATGTAGCATCAGATCATTTTAGATCTGCAAGTTAGTTAGCTTAGCTAGCTATAGCCTGTCAGCCAGCCCACAACATTAACCTAATATTTGTTACAGGCTGGTCTACAGCTCCACCATGTGGGCATACTGAGCCAAACTACAACATTTTGACAAAATGACTGAACATTAATGCAAGTCAATGGACTGAAATGAATTGATCCTTTGTAATTAGTGAATCGAGAATCGATAGCGGAATCGTCTAAAGAATCGATTCACTTCAACAAGAATCGAATTTCGATATCTACTCACCTCTCAGTGTCGCCTCTAGTCTGTCTCTCCTCTCTCTCCCCTGACTCAGCCAGCTCACCCTCCATCTCTCCTCCTCCTCCTCCTCCTCTTGCACTTTGCACTTTGTCTGGAGCAACATGAAAATAATGTTATATATATATAGGAATATTGATTGATTCAGTTTTAAATAGACAATAATAAAAGGAGCAAGTTAAATAGAGTAAAATAGTGCAATAGTGCAGTGCAATAAAATTGTAGAATAGAATAGATTTAAAAAGATATATAGATAGGAATGACATGCTTAGACATGCATCATACAGACATGACATCACATCACATATACCATTTACTATTTATACATAACAGACTCATAAACATGCAAGGGTGCCTTTTTGCTGAGTGTCTAGGTTAATTATAGTCCCTTTTGAGCCTTGCCCATCATATACTCTGTCAGGATCTATGGGTAACAGTACTGTATATTTGCATATCGTATATGTCACAAATGTAACAGTACTAAAATACCTATAATGTCATGTATGTCCCTATGTCATAAATGTCGCTATGAATTGAAAATGGGGGACCCTGATGTAAACAAGACAAACGTCTTTCTCTGGTCTGCATCCCCTTAACAATTGTGTGTATTGAGCCGTACTGTATTGTATCCATTCTGCAATCTGTTAAATACAGTTTTCATTCATTCATTCATTCGTTAATTCAGTCTTCAGGCTGGACTTAGTTGAATCTAACAGCATTGACGATTTTCAAGTCACTGGGCAGACTGTTCCAAAAGACAACTGCAGAATATAAAAATTACTGGCATTAGGCAGATAGATAGGCTATTACTGTATAAAGGTCCTAGCTAGGCTAGCCTGTATCTATATCTGGTATGCACGCACGTTACGACCATACGACAACGTGCTTTGCTTACCAGATATAGTCGGTGCCTATTCTAGCAGCTAATTCCTCCGGTAACGTTGTGGTTAAACTTAAGGGATGGGAGATTCTTCAAATTCATGCAGGCTTTCTTGACAGCCTTATAACTCTTACCTCTCTCATTTTTACTCTGCAACGCTTTGGCGAAGCACTTTCTGATGTCCATTTGAAACGTGGTGGTGCCTCGTCGACGTTGAGCACGTGTGTGTGTTTACTGTTTACCTGGCTCAACTGCGCACCACGCAGCTGACTCAGTCAGCTGGTGGGATGTACCATGTATGCTCAGCCTCTGTCATAGGGGTGTGCAAACTATTCAACCTACAAAAAAGAGCCTGTTGGAGGATTTCAACAAGATAAATCAAAAACAGTGCAAAATATTTCACTATAATATTTCAAAGCGAAGTAAAAAAAAAAATAAGATATTTCAAAGCGAAGTAAAAAAAAAATAAGAATTATTATGTAATCACTGGGGCACAAATCATGATCACTAGGGCACGGGCCCTAGTGATAGTGGTCTAAATACGCTGATGATCCAGGGGCGCTTGATTCGATGAACCTCTGCAGACCGAAGCAATAACAATATACATACATCCGCCCATGGCCATATCCCTCCCACCCAATTCCACCCACACAAACCCACACATGCACTTAAAAACCCTCCATATCCCTCCCAGTCCACTTCCCCCCCTACAAACCCACCCACCCCCCTCTCCACTCCTAGCAGGATAACTTTTCCACTTCCATAACTTCTACTTTCAGGAGGTCCCCTGGTCTTCCCAGCACTATGTCAAACGACACCGTTATCTTATTTATCCCCCCCTAGAATGATTTTTTTTTATAAATAAATAAATTACAAAAAATTAAAGGGGCTCTTGATTACAGTAACACACATTATTTTCTCTTAACTGAATTATATATATAAGTATATCAATTAACAACACCGCTGTAACACAACGTCTATCAAAAGGGTGCTCTTGGTTTTTGAAAAACAAAAACAAAAAAACAACGGAACAACGGAGTGAACTGTAACGCAGCGCCTCCGCGACATGTCAGCCATGAAGACAGTGAAAAAAAACTAAAGGCCACAGTCGGCTATAGTCCTGCTGCATCTACAGTGCTCAACATCCGGGTAATCCAGGCATGAGAAAAACAAACAAAATGCCCGTTGAACTGCAACGTAACGCGTCCGTCTCTTGAGAGGGCAGAGCCATAAAATGGCCATTAAACAGTGACGTAATAATAACGTAATGCATCAGTCTCTTATCGCAAGATCAGCTGGGAGTTGCTTCTCTACAGCAAAATGTCCGTCAAGTCAATACAAACACCACTCAAGGGGCTTGGTGAAAAGCCAATTATAAACTGTGCACTTACCCAATAATGATGTGCGATACAAATGTCCACAAAGTAATGAGCGAATAATGTCTGTTGTTAAAGAACAGCAAACAATGGTGGCCGGAGTATCATGTGCGTCACGTTATCCATTGTCAGTCAGCCACTCCTTGTAGAATTGGTGTGCATTCTCCGGTGTCTCAAAAGTGAGTTTCGTTTCCATGTGTAACTTGCAAGCGAGCGGGGAATAATAATCTAAATTTAACAGCCTTTTTGTAAAGAGCTTGTTTGATGTCATTGAAGGCAGCTCGCTTCTTGGCAGTAGCCAGACTCAGGTCCGGCTAGCATTGCAGCTTCTCCCCGCTGTAGCTTAGCACTTTTTCCTTCTCTTGAAAACGGTGAAAACAAATCCCAAAGGGCCTGGGTCTACCTCCTGCTCCGGGTTTGGTGGTTTGGTGGCTGGGGAACGATGCGCCCTCTCAAGCTCTGGTGGTTTGGTGAAGACGCTCGGGCCGCACACCTCCATTAGCAGGCCAGAAATAAATTCCATCGGGTCTCTTCCTGTTTCGCTGCCCTCTGGAAGGTTTATTATTATGGAGGTTTACTCTGCAAGATCTGTTTTCAAGGTTGTCAAGGCGGTCTTAAAGTAGTCCGTTCTGGGTGATTTGACCGCTGCCTCTGTGGCTATCAGCGACTAAAACATTTCCCCAGCTAGGCCTTCCATGGTAGCTAGCCGCCCCTGGAAGCTATTCATCGTCTCGCGGAGTGCGACTATCGAAGACTGTAGCGGCTGAACTGACTCCTGAATTAGAGCCGAAATGTCCTGTCGCAGTGAGGCTCGTTGTTTATCCAGTTCTATGACCATTTGGTTCATGGATATGGTCTCATGAACTTCTTCATGCGTGTCGCCAGCTTCCACATTTGCCGCCGCCATCTTAGAGACTTTGCTAGCCAGAGTTGAGACACTGCGCGTGGCTTGTTGATTTGAGCGCGGCTCTTTATGTTTACTGCTCATTTTGCGACCGAATGATAAATCTCAATTCATCTAAACTGTCGTCTGTTACTTCGTTTTCAAATAAAAGTACAGCGTTTGCAGGTAAATCTTGAAATCTTAAATCTATGGATTGGGCCAAATCTCATCTTTCCAATGACAGAGTTCAATCTGGATTTAGTACCACCAGGCGCCCCTGACATAGCAGCAAAACCAGTGAATGAAATCTACTGTAAGTACAGTTACTTTTTTGTAATGTAAATAGCTCCGCCATTTTTCATCTGATTGAGCCACGTTTTTTTTTCAACATTCACAGAAAGGTAAAAACTAGAGCTGAGCCGTTAACGCCATTACCGGGCTGTAGTCGGAATAATGTGTCAAACTAAAGTAGTGGTCCGGTAATCATTGTTATACAGGTGAGGTTAAGAAGTCGTCAGGATATAACACAAAGGCGATGAGGACGTCTGAATCTGCGCAATGCAAGAAAGAAGAAGTCCGTCGGGACCTTTGTTTACCATATTAACGTTAGCTTAGCGAGTTAGCAT
Organism: Notolepis coatsorum; assembly: GCF_963971535.1. Lineage (NCBI taxonomy): Eukaryota > Metazoa > Chordata > Actinopteri > Aulopiformes > Paralepididae > Notolepis > Notolepis coatsorum. The sequence goes on along the minus strand of NC_140172.1, from coordinate 46,460,202 downwards.
GTTAGCTCACGTTGCCTGGGCGGCACTTGGAAACACCTACAAGAAGAGGAAATCCACTTGACACACTAAAGAAAGGATCGACTGGACTATCGTGAGTGTTTACAACAGAAATGGCTTGGGTTATTGGAAATATTGGACCGTTTGATGACAATGTGGAGCAATGGAACTGTTACAATGAGCTTGAGCTACACTGAATTTGTTGAGAAACCTGCTTCTGCAGCAGTCTGTGTGTGAGCAACCAGTCAGCAGCATTGTGAATTTAGAGATTCACTAAAAGACACATTGAGAGACAGGCTTGTGTGTGGATTAAGAAATGAAGGTGCACAGAAAAAATGACTGACAGAGAGCGATTTGACACTGGAGAGAGCTGTCAATATCAGTGTAACAATGGAAATGGCATCAAAGGAAGCCCAGCAGTTACATGCAATGACGAGTAGAGTGCACAAGGTCAGTGACGGGCAAATCGGCCAGGGTCCGTGTTTTCGTTGTGGAAAAACAGGACATCTTGCACCAACATGTTGGTGTAAAGAAATTGATTGTCGTAATTGTGGGGAAAAAGGCCACATAGAGCATGTCGAAATAAGAAGGGCACAGAAAATTATGATAAATCTGGTTTTAAAAGAAATACTGGAATTTACAAAAAGAAGAGACATGTTCATGCTGTTGAACAAGGAGATAGAACAGCTAGTGACGGCTTAGATGAAGAGGAGATGATACATCTCCTCCTCTGGTCATTATTTGGGTAGAACACACATTTTGAATGCCTTCGGCAGATTATTTTAATTTGTTTGCCATTTTAAACTCCAGGATTGCAGATAGATTAATCTAGATTAAAAAAAATTATCTATGCCCACCTCTAGTAAAAAGGTTCTATTTTATGGCAATAACGTTCAGGTTTGTTTGACCCATGAGACATAATCACAAAAAATTACTATAATTTCACGTCAGATGGCTCAAAGTTTCACAGGGGCTGGCATGACCTGGGTAGTGTATTTTTTCGAAATTATAATGCCCTAGTTCTCTACTTTCAAAAGACTACACTCACTTTTGGCTGCACCATTTCCTCGGGTCAATGCGCTCAGATTTCTATAAACTCATATTTCACTAATAACACTTAAAGTCATTGGTAAACAAACGTATTGCTGAAAATATACACTTTGATTGCTATTTTGACAGGGTTAGGGTCTTTACTCTTGGCTAAATTTGAAAAAGAAACACAACATCAATTAATACGTTCTGTATTGATCGATTTATGGTGTGTAGGGATGTCCCGATCGCCTTTTTTTGCTCCCGATCCGATCCCGATCATGTGATTTTATATATTTACCGATTCCGATCGTTCCCGATCCGATCTTTCACATTAGTAATCAATTTTGACGCATTTCTGTCAGAAACTGACGGAGCAAGACAAGCCTCTCTGTTGCCTATAGTCCTGGGTGCAAGCGCGGCGGCTCTTGTTATTACATTCATGTGTGCTTCATATGAGAAATATTAAAAGTTTCAATATATGTTTGCACATTAGTATACATTCAGTGTTCGACTTACGTAATGATTAGCTCCATTCTGGTCTGAAACGCAGACGATAATCCTCAGTCACACAGCAAATAATTGCCGTTATCTGAAAAGTTAGTCTGAAAACTCCGCCTCCAGCTGCTGCTTCATGAGTTTCCTCCACGCGAAATGTCCTCCTTGCAAACATTGCAACTGGCTTGACTTTCTATTTTAAAATGCTTAGTTCCAAACCTCTAGCAGCTGCTCAAGTCAGTGGATAACCGTGTTTCGGGAGCAACGTGTTGTTGTGATGTGACTGAGCGTCTAAAATTAAAGGGAATGTTTTTGTTGCAACGGTGTAAATTAAAGGGAATGTGTTTGTTGTGGACAATTATTCTGCTCTGTGTGACAATAAATACATTAATGATATATTATATGTATTTAAAACCAAAACTAAGGCCTCCGTATGAGTTTAAGACGTGAACATGGTCATGTTTTTATTAAAGAAAATGCCCGATCCCGATCCTCTGAAAAGCATGTGATCGGCGCCGATCACGTGATCGGATCGGGACATCCCTAATGGTGTGATATGAATCTTGGCCCTGTACCGGGCCCCGTCAGGCTTAAGGGGAAGAGTATAAGAGTGTTAGATACAGCCTGCCAGAATTATTAGGATTAATTCAGTCAAGAACACTCTTCATAATAATTAAATCCTTTATGGTTATACAGTTGTATCTGAAGATACTCTCCATGCAAGCCTGCAACTGATTTGGCTGAGAGCGCAAATAAAAAAAGCCCTCCCATGGGGACATCCTGAGCAGAACCTTAGCAACCATCTCCTCAGATGGTGTGACACTGACAATTAACACATTCTGCGCCAGACCGGAGATATCCCGGATTAACTCGCCAGCGGTTGGGCACCAAGACCCGAGATTTCTTGGGTTTTGGTTGTTTATTCCTTTATTCGATATTTTATTCATTATTCATCCACGGACCTCTGTGTTGCATAGGGAATGAGTCTAGACGGCGGTATCGAGCACCCTTTGTACCGTTCTATCTTCGCCTGTGGGATGGCAGAACGTCTCCGGTTTCATGTTTCCTTGTCGGGCGTGGGCAGCCGTTCTGCCGGTTCCATTGAAGCACGTAAAATATTCCCGATCCATATGTTGTGGATTATGCCGTGGGCCAAATGGACATTGGATATACCTGATGTCGATCAAACAATTGGAATATTATTTTTGGAATAGGCTTACTCCCGATCACAGGTAAGCATGATCTGACGTAAATTTTAGCTTGATCCTGCAATGCTTTTACACCGATCGGGCTGATAACCGTTTTTAGTTTTCAATACGAATGCCGCTACTGACAATCAAATAATCTGAAACGACCCCCCCCCCCTTTCATGCATTCATGATGGACATAATACCTATGATATAGATTTGATTTCGGGATAATAGCATATACAGGCAAGAAATGGCAACGTCTATTGTGGAATCGACATATACAGCTATAACTCAGCATTTCATGAATTACCCTAGACCGCTCTAAAACCATACTTATATTCACCACGGTATAACACAGGAACGTATGGATGGAAAAATGTATTATTTTTCACATATTGAACGATAGATAGGTGATGTCAAATGGGCGATAGTATTGTATCCATAGCTATAATATAGAATATAGTTATAGCTCTACAAACAAGGTGACTCAGTCCTATCAACCTGTTAAGCCTTAAGGTCCCCCTATAGGGGGACCCTGCTTTTCTTTATCATAAATCGATCGATAGAGACCGTATTAGATCCCCAATTATCATATCATGGGATATCATTGGAAAGCCACACTCATTGGCTACAACCCTTTGCAAAGATTTTCAAGATCGCTAAATGATTGACGGAGCTAGAGCCCCGGGAGTCGGGGGTGGTAATGTGTACCTTTGCGTACTTTGGGGCACGCCTCACATATCGCCATGTAACTCGAGAACCGCTGAACGGATTTTGTCACCTGAAAGGGCAATCGACAGGCAACAAATAGGGCTTTAATTCTATCTATATATTGTATTAAAATAAATACACACCCGAGCCACTAGAGGTCGGCAAAGAATCGTCCACATGTGGGCCCTTAGATGTTAAGAGGTCAATGTTTTTAAATATATTTTTTTGTAGCCAAGAGTAAAGACCATAACCCTATCAAAAACAGTAGTTATCGTAATTATCGTAAAAAACGCAAGAAATGACTAAATTCAAATTCAACCCTGCCATTGGAAAGAGGAGCATTTTCCCTATCCATAGATGTATAATTTGGCCATAATAAGGTCAAGGTCAAGTTCAAGGTCAAATATGAATTTATAATTAAAGTCGATTATCATTAATTACTGTATCTACAAATCCTTCTGTTTGATCATCTTCCTGTCGTTCATTTGCTTAGATTTTTTGTACACATGATCTCAATAAGGTGGTGAATGGGCTCAGTGAGCATTTTCTCCTACCCGTATCAATTTTTGATCATCATCATCAAAATCATAATTAATCATAATTAATTTATTCATTTACAATTTACAATTTCAGACACAATATTTCTGACACTGGAAATACATACCCCCAGTTCCCTAGATGTTCCTAGATACCAAGAACATGCAAATTGACCTTGCAGAAGTGGAGCAATCTTCCATTTACTTAGGCATGTACCTTTAGGCGGAAACGGTCTACAGATTAACAGGTTAAAGCGCGGCCTAGCTACAGCGGGCCCTAACTAATAGCTGGCGCCGAATGTGTTAAGATGTGAAGCCAGCATGGCATGTAGAGAGCATAATCTAGATGATAAAATAGGTGGATGGGGTGGTGGAGGGAGTTTTTACAAACACAACTGTGCAGAAATGCAGCATGGCGTGCAGGCAGCGGTAGGGTGCAGCCATACACCGAATAGTGAGAGGTAGAACAGCTTAAAGGTCTGTTATGAAAAACTCACCCTTTTATTGCTTGTGTGCATACATGGGTCTCTGTCTGATAGGCCTGTTAACACACAAACTGTGATGATTCTTCTGGGTTGCCTACAAAAAAAACATGTGATTCAACAAGCCATTCAGGTTCACCTCTCCGTCATATGTCAATTGGGGATCATAGACAATGTGTGGTCCTTGACTCATTTGTGCATGTGGAAACATGTGGTCATTTGAGGAGAGAGGTAATACGCATGCAATTGTTGAATCTTACCTCATATTTGATGCCTTACGTCATATAGGCATGCTTGAATGCATAATCTGGTATTTTTACCAAATAAATACATGTTTTGGGGACCTCAGATACCTATATTAATTTGTTGAAAATAGGTATAATATGTGACCTTTAAATGGACAGAGTTTAGTTGTATTGATTATGATTGGTGCACATTCTGACCAGTTGATCAGAATGATTGGTGCATATTACTTCCATGTCCTGCATGAATTAACGCTAAAGCTGCATGTATAGGGCTTTTCAGAAGAAGTCCATTGCTTGGGAAACAGCTTGGGCCCAAGTGTATTTCCTATCAGCAGAATTTTGTCAAGATTGAAAAGGTATATAAGATATAGCTGTGTATCATCAGCATAACTATGAAAAGCGATATCATGATAACAAACCCAGGGCTTTCCCCAGGATTTTCAAAGAAGATGGTGCTTACTCGCAGCTAGGGGGTGATCCGGAGGGGGGCGGAGGCTTCTATAAGACAACAGGTGAAACACTGCTTCACCAAAAAACAGACAAACAAAAAACATAACACACATATTACATAAAACATATTTTTTAGATGCCAACATTTCATTAGAATGACTATTTCCTCTGTGAATCAAACCAAAAAAAATTCACTGGGTATCGTGCAAAACAGCGCCCCTTTCAGATGACACTATTTTGCTTGCAATCACTTACATTGTGTTAGTGAAACAATGTAAGTGATTGCAAGCGAAATAGTACCTTATTCATTCACCTATTCATTGAATCCGGCTCGTGCTTTCGAATGATGCGCGTTCCCGGGCTTGACACCCCGTCTATTCCATTCAGAGAACACCAGTTCCTATCAATGCTTCCTAGCCGATAGCCGAAGTATAAACCAGCAAAATGAAGAAGACTTATGCTGGATCAGAAAAAAAGATGAGGGGGAAAAAAGTGAATTATGTTTGTAAAGCCTGGACGCTAACATTGGCTAACGTTAGCCAGCCGAATTTTTAATCAATGGCAGGGGGTACTTGTTCTTGATCGTGATGTTATTGAGACCCCAGTAGTCAATACAGGGGCGAAGGGAGCCATCCTTCTTGGAAACGAAAAAGAAACCTGCGCCGACAGGAGAGGAGGAGGGGGTAATAATGCCTGGACGTCGTGGACGTATTTTTCCATGGACTCCCTCTCCGGGCGTGAGAGGTTAAACAGGCGACTAGCGGGGAGCGGGGCTCCCGGGAGCAGATCAATAGCACAGTCGTACTGGCGATGAGGTGGTAAGGAGAGGGCCTGTTGTTTACTAAAAACAGCCTCTAAATCATGATAAATAGGAGGAACGGCAGACAGGTCAATGGGTTCATTGGGAATGCGAGAACCAGTGACCTCCAGTGGTGGCCGAGCTGATTGTAGACAGGAGGCGTGGCAGTGAGCACTCCAACTCGTAACCTGGCCTGTTGGCCAGTTTATGACGGGGTTATGTAGTTATTCCACGGCATGCCAAGGACAATGGGATTATGGGGGGAGTTAGTGATGTGAAAGCGGATACTCTTGGTGTGGTGAGTTATTCGCGTGAGCAACTTCCCGTTTAACCCGCGAGCGTCGCAGGGAATTGGCAGGGTGTTGGTAGCAATGCGGAAGCGGGAAACTACCCCAGCGCCGATGAGGTTTTCGTCAGCACCTGAGTCGACCAGTGCGGACAGCGGGAGTGACTGGCCATTGTGACACAGCGTGGCACTGAATTGCATATTTGGACCAGAGCTGGGGGCAATGTCAAGGCTTGAACAGGCGCCCAGCGTCACTGCCGAGCCCTGTCGTTTGGGCGAATTAAACATGAAGCAATGGAGTGGCCGAGTTGGCTGCAGTACAAACATGCCCCCGTCGCGAGTCTGTGACGGCGTTCGCTGGGTGGGAGGGAGGTCCATGGGCTCAGAGGAACTATTTTTGGTGCGGACGGTGCGCCCGGAGGGGGGAGAGTGAGGCGAGCTGGGCAATGGAGGGCGAGCGCTGCTAGCCTTTTCTCGGCGGCGTTCGCGAAGGCGCGTGTCCAGCTCTCTGGCTAAATAAATTAACTCATCTAGGGAATCCGGCTTCTCTTTAGATGCCAATTCATCTTTTAGGACGTCGCTGAGGCCTTGGCAAAATGCCCCTCGTAATGGCGTGTCACCCCAATTGGAACCTGCTGCCAGGATATGGAATTCAATTGCATATTTGCTCACACTGCGGTTTCCTTGGCAGATTGTGAACAAGCCGGCATTTCTATCCGAGCCCCCAGGAGGGTGGTTGAAGACTTTGCGCATGTTGTCGATATATGCAGAATATGAATGGCAGAGGAGAGAATTACTGAAGTGGAGAGCGGTCGCCCATTCTAGCGCAGGACCCATGAGCAGACCCGACAGGTAAGCGACTTTAGACTTCTCACTCTGGAAGGTGTGTGGCTGTTACCCGAATACTAATGAACATTGAAAAAGAAAGGCTCATAACGCTCAGGTGCGGGGACATGGGGCTGTCTGTGCGGGGGAACCGTAGCCACAGGTGGGGCATCTAGCGAGTCTTGCTGGGTCGTGACGTATGTATCAAAACGGGCACATTGTTTGTCTCGCTCCGCAGAGCTGAGTGTGAGAGCGTTAAGCTGAGCAGTGATTACATCCATTGAGTGTGAGAGTTGGTTTACCAGAATGGTGTGGCCGTTGACGGTACTCACGGTTTCCCTCTGGAACTTTCTCCATTCCTCGAGCTTGTGTGCAGCTGGGCTCGTCATCTTGGTCGTGGTGTTCTGTGAGAATGGGGTTTAGGCAGAGCCCAATAGCTGAACACAGGAGAAGAGAGAATGGAGCGTTTTAGGGTGTTTTAATAGTATTCCCCAAGCAGACAGTTGAACAGGCAGGATTTTTATTTTTTTTTATCCTTTATTTATCCAGGAATGTCCCATTGAGATACAAGATCTCTTCTTCTAGGGAGTCCTGACCAACATGGCACACAACAAGTTTCAACATAAAACAGGGCATTAAACTAAAAACATACAATTCAAATATAAATACAGAAGGCCATTTGTGCAGTGGCAAGGAGCATAATCAGATCAGCAATAGCATCAGGTAAAACAGTTACAAGTTTCATGAAGGGCTAATCGTAGCATACCTTTAAAAGCATTCACAGTAGGAAGTGCCTCTAGACAAAGTTTTACTTGCAGCGTATTCCATAAAAAGGGAGCATAGTGGGAGAATGCAGCTTTACCAAGCTCTGACTGCATCAAAGGAACATTTAATAGCATCCCATTTGCTGCTCATCTGGTATTAAATAAGCAAGTATAAAAGGACAGAAGTCTGGAGATATATAAGGGCAGCTTACCTAGCAATGACTTAAGGATAAAAATCAACATTGTGTGATTGTCTTCTTTGGTACAGAGAGGACCATCCTAAGGACTGATACAAAGTGCAGTGGTGGGTGCAAGAGCCTGCACCCATTACAAAACGTATGGCAGTATGGTACGCAGAATCCAGCTTTTTAAGCAGGGAGGAAGGAGCATGCATATAGATCACATCACCATAGTCTAATACAGGCAGGAATGTGCAACAGACAGGTATTGGGAATGTTTCTTGGGGGGATGAGGACAGGTGCACTCCCAGTGCAGCTGTGGGCAGAAGACACAGGTCTGTGTCGAGAGAGAGCAGGAGCACTCCTTGTGCAGCACGAGACATCCAGGCAGGGAGGTGCACCGGAGAGGAGGTCCTGGGCACAAGAGAAACAAGATTAGAGCAAGGAATAATCACAAGAGCAGGTTAGCAGGGCTTCAGGCTGAATCGTCGTACCTAGGTAACAGGAATAACACCACAACGAGATCTGGTCAGAATCTGCCGGTAGATGTAGTGTCTTGCTGATCAGGGAATGAGGTACTGTTCGGATCTTTCAAAAAATTTCAATTTGAATCCCTCCGGAAGGGGCTGACAGGCACCACACAATGGATGACTCAATGGTTAGTCATTAGAGTTTGTTTATTTTAAACAAACTAGTTTAGATGTTTTTCCACAATACAACTTTTATAATTCCCACAGTTGACCATAGCTTGTAGTTGTATTTTCCACAGCTGACCATATATAGTTATAATTTCCACAGCTTTACCAAAGGTCAAAAACCTGTGAAACAGAACAAAATGTACAGTAGCATACACATTAGTTAAGCATAATATTATTAGTTATATTGTATATATATATTAATATACTATCAATACTACTATTTAATATACATACACCATACATTTCATTTACACTAATCAAACCTGCATGTCATGTCCCCTTTAACAGTGGGCGAACGAGGGAGAACTATAATGACTACATTAACCAGAATGCCTGGCAATGTTTACTTCCTCCTCCGTATCTCACACAAGCCACTCAAGCTGTCGTCTTAGACACAAACCCACACACCGGGACAAGACAGCAGTTCTCATTCATCGGAGCACACACACACACACACACACACACACACACCAAAGTTCCGCCACATGAATCTCACCGTGACAAACCAGCAGAGCCACAGAGGCACTAGATCAGCCGTGCACCATCGGCAAAATACGCTAGCCTAGCCACAAGCTAGCGGCAAACATTCAGGCACAACATTCATTCATTTAGCCAGCATCAACTAACACAGTGCACATGCAAATATTATCCGCAGGTTGCATTAGCAGCCAGCAGCCAACGTGATACATTACATTGTGTTTATATGTGACATAGCCAAGTTAATAACGTGCGGTGTGATCCTGTCAGTGCTATAGTGAGAATGACATCGCCAGCCACCATTTACAAGGCAGCTGCGGCAACTGCGCATGCTCACAAGCACAAACACCTGTTAACTTATTTAGACCCCGACAGCGACTGCTACCAGACATTGACCTGGGACTTATAGGAACCCAAGGGGGACAAAGTAGACTACCCTGGTACTTTGATTAATGTATACTCAGTAGATAGTAAATTATAACACTACCTCTTGCATACTGCACCTCATGTGACACTGTGAATAATGTGAATATTCCTCAGCTAGTCAGATAGTAAATTATATTGACCATATTGATCAAATTGTTTACACTGCCTGTGTTGTCTTTTACTACCTGTATACTGTGTTGTTTTACTACCTGTACCTCTCCCCCCCTCCCCCCCATGCTGCTATGATGCCTGAATTTCCCCAAGGGGATCAATAAAGGAATATCTTATCTTATCTTATCTTATCTTTACATTGATCTGATCCTTATATTAAATAAACCAAAAGTCTTGACAGGTACAACTGTGTTGAGTGAGGTGCCTGGCAGCGTGTGAATCAGGGGATGAAGTACAGCCGTGTGGAGTGATGAGCTTGACAGTGTGTGAAGGGGTGCTGCCCATATATGGGTGTGAGGCTTCCGTTGTGAATGTGGGAGAGGATGAGGAGGAGTGAAGAAGGTGTGGGGCTTCCCTGGTGAATGTGGGGGGAGGATGAGGAGGAGTGAAGAAGGCTCTCACCGTGATTATGACAATCAGGGGATACTGAACAGCATTGTATTATGAAGAATATTAATTTATGCTGGCTTCATGCTTTCATGTGCTAGCACTTCACTGCACACAACACACTGAGGTTTTGGTCCCTCTCTTTTGTCCTCAATGTAAGAAAACCCATATTTAATGTAGTCGGTGTCGTATTTGCGTTTCGCCATGTTTACAAATGCTCGAATCAATGAGCGCTAACTGATGTGACAACGTTAGTGTTACTGTCATGACAACGCTGACAGAAAACGGCTACTGCACGCGTGCTGCGTCATGGGAAACGTATGTCCTTCAAAATAAAAGTGCAGCATAAAAATAAATATATATATATATTTTTTTATACATACACACACCCTTGACCCACTCAAAATGGCCCTGCAACCCACTTTTGGTTTGCGACCCACCAGTTGAGAACAACTGAGTTAGAAGAACCGTCAAACACATTATTTAATTAGGCTGGATTATGATCAGTCAGGTTTCCCAGCACTATCAGCACCACCTGCCTGATCAATTGGCAAAGTCTAAGTTAGGCTAGTGATAAAGACAGCATGTTTCAAAGTGTAAGTTCAAGTTCAAGTTTCAAGTTTCTTTATTAGTTGTCATACAGAACAGAAGTACAGAATACTTTTATACAAAATGCTTCTTTCTATTAGGCTGGCTAACAACTTATTAGTTGGCATACAGAAGTACAGAATACTTTTATACAAAATGCTTCTTTCTATTAGGCTGGTGATAAAGACAGCATGTTTCAAAGTGTAAGTTAGACTAGTGATAAAGACAGCATGTTTCAAAGTGTAAGTTAGGCTGGTGATAAAGACAGCATGTTTCAAAGTGTAAGTTAGTAGTGATAAAGACAGCATGTTTCAAAGTGTAAGTTAGTAGTGATAAAGACAGCATGTTTCAAAGTGTAAGTTAGTAGTGATAAAGACAGCATGTTTCAAAGTGTAAGTTAGGCTAGTGATAAAGACAGCATATTTCAAAGTGTAAGTTAGTAGTGATAAAGACAGCATGTTTCAAAGTGTAAGTTAGGCTAGTGATAAAGACAGCATGTTTCAAAGTGAAAGTTAGTAGTGATGAAGGCAGCAGACCCCGACGCGTTTTGTATGGTGAGGTTATGCAAACATTATGCAATAAAAATGTATGCAACTCTTTATAATTGACCAAACATTTTGTTAATTTATATATTGGATATAGGTTTATTTTGTATTGTGAAGCATGCTGTTGAAAAATAAAGATTGTGAGCTAACTGTCCCCTCATGTATATGATGATGTTTTAATATATTAATATGAATTAATTAAGATAATGAAATTACAAGCTGTTACTTAAGCTGAAAGCTAACGTTATTTTGACTGCCCATGGTAGTACGTATTGATTGATGTATTTTGTTGAGTTATTTTGTTGAGAGGTGCAGGCGAACTACAGGGGGGGGGGGGGTGCGGGGAAATGAGATTATATAATTCTATGGTTGTTCCTACTAGTCTAGTGGACTGCTGGCACAATGCTAACGCAATGTGAAGAGAGGTCTGGCTATGTGAGACAGTGGAACAAAATATCAGAGCAGAACTATATGTATTCAGATTTAAATACAATGTGTTGCACACGAGAGCTATAACAACGGTTGCTTGGTTGCGGTCACATAAAATCAGTTATTTCACCTGTGGTAGCGAGCCAGCTGACGTTAGATATCCAACAAAATTAAAACATCTTTGAGACTGCCAGGATCTAAAAGAAAAGCTGACACAGCCATGACAGGCTTTCCAGGTAACATTAACATCACTCACGTCACAAAGACAAAAACAAGATAGTATGACGAGTAGGGTTGGGTACCTTTCACATTTGAACCGATACCGGTACCGGTACCTGTGAATCGACCCAACGGTACCTTTTTTCTGTACTTTAGTCTCTAAAAATGTAATCTACCTACTATACCTTAGTTGTGAGAAAAAGAAATTCTGCGTTTTCGGCTTGCCATTGCCCTGACTGCTTTGTTGTTGAATCAAGTCAAATCCTAGGTACAGTAAGCGTATATTGTTTGTGTGATCGTTGACATGAACGTGCGGCACACTTCAAAAATTAAATGTACAGTACCGAAATGTGGCACCAACGGATCTCACGTGAATCGGTACTCGGTAGTACAGACGTAATTCGGTAGGTACCTTTAAAAGTACCTAATTCGGTACCCATCCCTAATGACGAGGCACACCTCTCCCTTGGCTTCACATCTACTGAGGTCGGCACGATTGTGCCTTGAAAATAAAGGTGTGATAACTTTTTTTTATTATTATTATTATTATTATTTGTAATAAAATGTAAAGCTACCATCTTAGTATGAGACCCAATGAATGAACACTGTTTGAATGAAAAGAGACCAGTAGAAAAAATACAAAATAGATGTTGCTCTATTTTTTTTAAACACTTTCCTTTTTTAGATTTTTCCATTTTAAAAGTTCTGTACAAATTTCTAAATATGTGCGTGTGTGTGGGATGCTGTTTTTTAATTACCCAAAGGGGGCCTGACAAAAAATATAGTACATATAGCAGCACAGATGAAGATAGCAGCCAAGGATCAATCTTTATTATGCTAACGTTATAGTTCAAAACCAGTGGAGGTTATTGCATGACTACTAGTGAGGCAGTGCTTCAATAGTAATAGACAGACAAATTTTTTTATTAGCGTACTTGATTGATTGGCGTTCACGCCGTGTTACATCATGTTGACAAACTTGAGACCCAATCAGAGAAGATTTTTCTCAATGTGATGTGATGTCATCATCACCACTCTGAGACTGACTGTGCAACTTAACTTGAAAGAGACTGACATCGAGAAAAGAAGAGATTAATTTGCCTAATATAATAATTCAAATTTTAAGATCTTTATTCAATTGTTCATCAATTTATTGTGCATCGTTTGATGATATATATATATTTTTTTTTATCTCAGTTGAAGTAGTGTAGTTGACGTGAACGTGCCGCCATGGACTGTAATCTAACTTGTTGTAGCTAGCTAATAGCTATTGAGCCTTCTGGCTCCGGTTGTAGCTAGCTACTAGCTTAGCAAGCTAGTAGCTTAGTAAGCTCCTGTCCTGTCTTTCTCAAATTTCCCCCCCAAAGATTTCACTCTGTCCCCAAACGCCTCTTGCCGCTCTACTTAGTCAGTTTGTCAGTGAATTCAGAAGTGTTGAATAAATGGAGACTTTTCAAAGATATAGAAAATAATAGAATAGAAATGTATTATCCTGAGGGAAATTTGACACTGCAAATCACTCAACATTAAACATTTAGACAGAACAAGTCACAAATAAGAATAACAAAACAAATGGCCTAAGAATAGAATAAAATGAAATAGAATAAAAATTTAATAAAAGATACAGTAAATAAATACAGTAAAAATATACTGAAGTCTACAGTAGGTGTAATAATGCACAGTGCTGTTTAAAAAGTAAGAGTCCAGGAAGATGGTAATTGTCACTCTGTGCTCAGTGATGCAGTGAGGCACAGTGATGCATTGTATAGTCTGATGGCTGTCGGAATGAAGGACTTCCGGTGCCGTTCAGTGCTGCATTTAGGTAGTGTGAGCCTATAACATGCTCCTCCTGTCAGCCAAGTCTGTGTATAGTGGGTGGGAGGGGTTTTCCCTGATGGCCTGGAGCTTAGCAAGGTTCCTCCTCTCCGCCACCCTCGCTAGAGTCCAGCTCCACCCCAACCACGCTACTGGCCTTCTTGACCATCTTATCCAGCCTGTTTGTGTCCCCTGCTCTCAGTCCGCTGCCCCAGCAGGTCTGTTATATATATCCGTTCAGTCTGTTTTTGTATAAGTGAAAGTTCTTAAGATAGAGAGAAATAAAAATGTTCAATTGCCTCTCTGCTGTTTAGTTCAGCACCGTGGGCAGCGCCAAGCAAGCCACAGCGCCGCTGTCCCAGCTGAAACGTATAAAAGGGAACCTGTGTTGAAAAACCATTGTGCCCCCCCGAGAACATTTTATGCCCCCCCACTAGGGATGGGAATCGAAAACCGGTTCCTAATTGGCCAATGCCTGGAACCGTGTGGCTCCCGTGACTTTCAATTCCCTTATCGCTGCCAGGTTTTTCATACAGTTGCGCAATAACGTTAGCATGTAGCCATGGCAGACTCTATTTAATTCCTTAAGGGCTCGAAATTGCCTGGGTTTTGGTAATATGCTCCCGAAATGCTCCCGCTGTTTGCCTACTTCTATGTGCAGTGAAAACTACTTGAATGCTTTAGAACCTAGTCATTGATTTAGTTCAGGGTGAGCTCAAATTAGCCACGGAGCTAACGCTAGGTAACGTGAGCTAACACTATTTAATCAAGCTCACAAAGAGAGATAAACAGCTGACAGCGGACAGTACAGGTACAAATACAATAAAACAGCAGGTGGGGGCTGTTGTGTAAACCTTGTACTCTTTAGTTCACATATAATAAGAGGCGGAGTGTTTGTTTACAAGTCTGTACACTGTAAGCCAGGAAGTACCGAGGTGGTGCAACATACAAATGTGTCCGTGTAGCAACACAAGCCAATACCTTATAGGACAGTGGCCCGGGGAGGGAGCTCTGTGTGTGTGTGTGTGTGTGTGTGTGTGTGTGTGTGTGTGTGTGTGTGTGTGTGTGTGTGTGTGTGTGTGTGTGTGTGTGTGTGTGTGTGTGTGTGTGTGTGTGTGTGTGTGTGTGTGTGTGTGTGTGTGTGTGTGTGTGTGTGTGTGTGTGTGTGTGTGTGTGTGTGTGTGTGTCAAGTCAAGTCAAGAGTTTTATTTGTCACGGCATACGGATATACAATGAAATGCGGGTGGTCTTGCCCGCAACGATGTGCAATTGGTACAACATATAACATATAATAGAATCCAATAAAAAAGAAATGTGCAATAAAATTGTGCAATAACAGGTAGTAGGTAACAATAAATTTGTGCAATGACGGGTAACAGTTGACAGTTAACAGTAGTAGTAATAGTAGTGCAATACACTGTTACTGTTGCTAATACTAATTTAAAGTGGCCTTTCCTTTTGGCAATAAGTGAGGGTGCGTGCGGCCTGAGTGTGTGCCCGCTCATGCTAAAGTGTTACAGTGGTACTCAATGTTCATTGTTCAGGACTCTGATGGCCTGGGGGAAGAAGCTGAGCCTAAGCCGCTCTGTCCTAGTAGCTGGGGTTCGCAGGCGTCTGCCTGACCTCAGCAGCTGGAACAGGCTGTTATTGGGGTGGTGAGGGTCTTTCATTATCCTGCAGGCTCTGGATTTGCACCTCTTGTTGTATAGAACCTGCAGGGGAGGTAGTGCAATACCCGTGGTACGCTCGGCTGAGCGCACCACTCTCTGTAGGGCCTTCTTGTCTTGTGCCGTGCTGTTTCCATACCAGGCAGTGATGTTTCCGGTCAAGATGCTCTCTACAGCTCCTGAGTAGAAGGACTGGAGTATCTTCCCCGATACTCTGAACTTCCTTAACTGTCTCAGGTGGTAGAGGCGCTGTTTCGCCTTCTTTACTACTGTGTCTATGTGTGTTGACCATGTCAGATCATCTGAGATGTGGACCCCCAGGTACTTAAAGCTGCTCACCCTGTCCACGGTAGCCCCGTTAATCATCAGTGGTGTGTGTGTCTCCTGCTGTCCTCTCCTATAATCCACGATCAGCTCCTTGGTTTTACCAATGTTCAGGAGCAGGCTGTTGTCCTGGCACCAGCGTTCCAGTACCTCAACCTCCTCCCGGTAGGCCTTCTCGTCGTTGTCCGAGATCAGCCCCACCACCACCGTGTCGTCGGCGAACTTCACTATGGAGTTGGAGCTGAACTTGGCCACACAGTCGTGTGTGTAGAGTGAGTACAGCAGGGGGCTTAGAACACAGCCCTGGGGGGACCCGATGCTCAGGGTGATGGTGTTGGAGGTCTGACCCCCCACCCTGACCGCCTGGGGTCTTTCACTCAGAAAGTCCAGTACCCAGGCGCTCAGGGCGGAGCTCAGACCCAGCTCGATCAGCTTATCCACCAGTCTGGTGGGGACTATGGTGTTGAACGCTGAGCTGTAGTCAATGAACAACAGTCTTACATAGCCCCCCTTTTGAGGGTCAAGGTGGGAGAGGGTGCTGTGCAGTACCTGGGAGACCGCGTCGTCAGTGGACCTGTTTGTCCTGTATGCAAATTGCATAGGGTCCATATCACTGGGGAGGGAGGCACAAATGTGGTCCTTGACCAGCCTCTCAAAACATTTCATGACCACAGAGGTGAGTGCCACCGGTCTGTAGTCATTTGGACATGTTGGGGAGGGTTTCTTCGGTACAGGGATGATGGTAGACATCTTGAAGCATGCAGGGACCACCGACTCCGCCAGGGATTGATTGAATATGGCGGCGAACACAGGGGCTACCTGTTTGGCACAGGACTTAAGTATGCGTCCTGTTATTCCATCTGGGCCAGCAGCCTTCCTGGTGTTCACCTGCATAAATGCTCTTCTCACACTGTGTACCGTCAATGAGAGAGCGTCCCCGCCCCCCCGCGGATGCCCCCCCCCCCCCTCCACAACAGCCGGCGCACCAGTGACGTCACTAGCCGTTGGGCTAGCAGTGCCACTGTTTGCACCAAACCGAGCGTAAAGGGTGTTGAGCTTGTCCGCAAGGGAGGCGCCGTCGCTCCCCATTGAGGGGGCGCTGACTTTGTAGTCAGTTATAGCCCTCAGTCCTTGCCATAATCCTCTTGTGTCATTCTGTGCCATTTGTGCCTCCATCTTCTCGGCATACGTCCTCTTAGCAAGTTTGACAGCCTTGCGCAGAGTGTAGACTGTTGTCTTGTACTCTTCCATGTTTCCTGACTCTCTGCCCCGGTTATAAGCAGTGGTGCGAGAGTTCAGGGCTGCTCTGATGGTACTGTCCACCCATGGTTTCTGGTTTGGGAACACCCTCGCCTTCTTTGTGGGGACGATAGTATCAGCCAGTGTTGTTATGAATGACACTACAGCGTCTGTGAAATTGCTGACGTCACTATTACTCCTCCTGAACATTCCCCAGTCGGCGTCATCCAGTGCGTCTTGAAACGTGGCCTCTGATTGGTCGTCCCATTTTTTTACCTCACGTGACACGACGGCGTCACGTGATCTCTGTTTATACGCTGGGACCAAGAAGATGGCGGCGTGATCCGATGTGTTTGTTGCTCCCGCTAATGGTGGAGCCGGTACAGCCTTGTATCCGGCTCTAAACGGGGTGTAGCAGTGGTCGAGTGTATTTCCTCCCCTTGTGGAGCAGACGATGTGCTGGAAGAAAGACGGCATGACTTTCTTCAGATTTGCCTGATTGTGTGTGTGTGTGTGTGTGTGTGTGTGTGTGTGTGTGTGTGTGTGTGTGTGTGTGTGTGTGTGTGTGTGTGTGTGTGTGTGTGTGTGTGTGTGTGTGTGTGTGTGTGTGTGTGTGTGTGTGTGTGTGTGTGTGTGTGTGTGTGTGTGTGTGTGTGTGTGTGTGTGTGTGTGTGTGTGTGTGTGTGTGTGTGTGTGTGTGTGTGTGTGTGTGTGTGTGTGTGTGTGTGTGTGTGTGTGTGTGTGTGCGTGCGTGCGTGCGTGCGTGCGTGCGTGTGAGAGACAGAAGTCAGAGGAATAATGACCGGTTATTCAATAGATTAAATTAGTTTAAGAATAAAAAAATAAATACATTTTAAGAGAATCTCAAATACATTATTTTATTTAAGTGTAGGCTATAGTTAATGTTTTATTTTTTACAGTTTTTGTATTTTTCTGACATGGGGGCTCAACAATAAATGACAATCAGAAATGTCAAGTTGCATGTTGTTATTCTAACCAGCTTAGACCCCTACGCTCTGCATCTTCTGGCCGCCTCAGACCTACTCCTATCCAAGCTCCGGGAGGGTCATCAAAGAGAAGTCGCCTATTCTCAGTCCTTGCCCCGGCCACAATGGTGGAATGAACTACCCACCCCAGTTAGGACAGCCGAATCACGTCCAATCTTTCGCCGTCGACTAAAGACGCACTTCTTCAACCATTATCTGAATACAAAAAAATATATCTAACCCTAACTAACCGTACTGTCATGCACTTGTCCTAATAAACTAACCTACACTGTAGCACTCAACACTTTGATGAACATTGTTGCTCAGCTGATAGAGTTGTGCCCTTCCTGATGGCTTGTCGTACAGAACTTGTAAGTCGCTTTGGATAAAAGCGTCAGCTAAATCAGTGGTTCCCAAAGTCGGGGTCGCGACCCAAAGGTGGGCCGCGAGAAGCCACGGATGGGCCGCGAGACGATATAAAAAAAAAAAAAAAACATTTTTTAAATTTTAAATGTTTTAATTTAAAAAAAATTTATTTAAATTTTTTTTGTCAGGTCACTGAACTTAGAAGCAGGCCAGGACAGTGTTTCTAGTTGTATTCTAAAATTCTATTCTATTGTATTCTAAAATGTGACTATATGGTTTTATATTAACTTAATAAATAAACAAAAACGAAAAATCTACTTATTTCAACGAACATTTCAAACTAAATAACAGATTATGCACATAAAACGCTGAAAACAACCGAAGCAACAATAGTATTTTAATGAGGCTATTATTATTATCATTATTATTTTGCAACAAGTTAGCCCTCTCATAAATAGCACATATAAATGAATAACTAACTTGAACTAACTTAATAGGATTGAAGTGATATTTGGCTTAAAAAATCGGTCGCCTGGCAAAAAAAAAAAAAAGCCAGACGATGTGCATTGGGCTGCGGCTCTCTGACGCTTTATTTTCTGGGCCCCGGCCTGAAAAGTTTGGGAACCCCTGAGCTTAATGACTAAATGTAAATGTAAATGTAGTTCTGTTGCATTTCCAATTTATTTATGTAAATTATAAATTGATCAGGTATCGATAAGGGTATCGATAAAGAATCGAATCAATAAGCAGAATCGATAATGGAATCGTATCGATAAAATCCTATCAATTCCCATCCCTACTAGTGGTCTGCAAGGGCCTTGAAATAAAGCCCGAGCCCTGCCCGAGCCCGTGAACTTCAGGCCCTGCCCGAAAATAAGCCTGACTGTAAATAATATTTTAAGCCCTAGCCCGCGTGAAAACCCGAAAAAAAATATTATTATTATTATTTATTAAATATAATTTTTTTTGTATTTGTTTTAAATATTCAAAACACGGTTTTATATGAACGTAATAAATAAACAAAACTAAGAAGCATTTACATAGCCTGTTTCGCAATGCCGTCTCTCCCAGTGCTCGCTTATATAGACTGACTCACACATCAGCCTCGTAAAACGTATTGAAGGCTATAGAATCTTCTTTGACACACACACACACACACACACACACACGACACACAATAGCCTACTCAGTCAAACAAACAAACAGAAAACAGAAATCAGATTTTGAGCAGAGCAACGTAATGAAAATCACAACAAAACAGGTAGCGAGGCGCGATCCAGCAAATAATAAACATCACTCACCACGAAGTCAGCAACGCGTTGAACACTGTTAACAAAACCGGCTACATACATCCCAAGAACAAATTAAAACGTTCGCCAACTGGCTATATTCCAACACAACCAATCGAGTTGAACTTGTCCCCTGAGTTCTCCCTGCGCGCTGCAGTAATTACATCCAAATGTTTCTCTGGCGCAAAAGAGAAAGCGAATCTTAAAACGAAGGTTATCCTATAACCCTAGTTATATGAAGAAAAAAAAACGCAATAAAAAAATAAAAAAAAATAAAAAACGGCGGTGCCCGGGCCCGGCCGAGCCCGAATTATAAAAAAAAAAGCCCTACCCAGCCCGAACCCGCCGGGCCGGGCCGGGCCGGGCCCCGTCGGGCCTGGGCAAGGTTGCAGTGCACTAATCCCTACCCCCCACTAATTTGTTTCTGCAGCCTGGTCTGAGTACACTGGGTAACCTGAATGTAGAAAATAACACTGCAGTAAAGAACCTGGGTGTTATTATTGATTCTGAATTGAATTTTAATACACACATTAATCATGTCACATCTGTCCCTGGATGATGCAAAAACGCGAATCCACGCTTTTTGTTTTCTCTCGGCTTGATTATTGTAATGCACTTTATTCTGGTTTGCCAAAGAAAACAACTGACAGATTACAACTTGTCAAAATTCGGCAGGCCAGAATTTTAACTAGTACTAAGATGAGGGAACATATTACTTCAGTTTTAGCTTCACTGCATTGGCTCCCGGTTGTCTTTAGGATTGATTTTTAAATTATCTTGCTTGTTTTTAAAGCTCTTAATGGTCTGGCACCGTCCTACCTCTGCGACTGCCTACATAGATATGTTCCAAACCGCCCCCTCAGGTCCTCTAGTGCGGACCTGCTCGAAGTGCCTACAATGAAATATAAAAAATATGGCGAAGCAGCTTTTTGTTTCTATGGGCCGACGGCATGGAATAATCTCCCACTACATATAAAACAGGCAGCCTCTGTGGATAGCTTTAAAGCACAGCTCAAGACCTATTTTTATACTCTTGCTTTTAGCTGATTTTAAAATCCCAATTTAAAATGTTTAATTTGTTTCTGTGACTTTGACATGCTGCACGGTTGAGTTTCTCACCTATAAGGAAACAACCCCTCAAAACGTACAGAAGGCCTCTCATATCAGGTACTCTCTGTGCGATCAGTCTCATCGGGCCAGCAGTGTCACTCACCTACAAGGAGGCAACTCCTCAAAACTGACTGTTCTATTTTATTCACAAAATATGCTTACTTCATATATGCCTACCACATGTATCTATTGCTATGTTCGCCCATCACCATCACAATCACGCGTGCAGTCTAATGCCTGTCCCGTCTCCCTGTCTCCCTGTGAGTGGCTGTCCCGGAGTGATGACCGGAGTGCTGGACGTCCCGTGATGACACCCACCCAGGATGCGACCCCCCTCTGCGTGCCCCCCTGTCTCCCTATCTCTCCGGCCGGAGTGATGACTGGAGTGCTGGACGTCCCGTGATGACACCCACCTAGGATGCGACCCCCCTCTGTGTGCCCCCCTGTCTCCCTATCTCCGGCTGTCTTCTACGTGATGACCGGGAGGATGCGACCCTCTCTGCGTCGCCCCCTGTCTCCCTGTCTTCGGCTGTCTCAGAGTGATGACCAAAGTGTAGAACAACCCGGGAGGACGCACCCCTGTGCCTAAACTAGAGCCGCTATCAGTTCTATCTTTAATCTTATAAAATGTTCAGTTGTTATCACTATCAGCTCTATACTATCGCATGCACTCATCTGTGTTTCACTACACACATGGGTGCATGCTTACCAACTGTTCGCCTGTTTTTAATGCAACATGCAACACTAATATCACCGACATCTAAGAAGGGAGATCCCCCCTTGAATGGCCCTTCTAAGGTTTCTCTCCTCCACATTGCCTGTGGTGCATTTTTTTCCTATTGTTAGGTTTTAGTGAGTTTTTCCTTACCTTCACGTGGGGTATGTCTGGGAGTGTTGCATGCATGCTCCTCCTGGTACACTGGCATCACAGTAGCACTGAAAGGTAGGCTACAGACAGCTCAGAACAAATTAGTTAGAATGATTTTAAAACTCCATCCCAGGACTCACCTTACACAGACACATTTTAACAGCCTCAAATGGCTCAGGGTTGAGGAGAGGGTCTCTCAAATAAAACTCAACATGACACACAGGATACTCTGGAATACTGTCCCTCAATATCTTAGAGGATATTTTAACATGGTAAGGGATGTACACGGACATGCCACCAGGGGGAGCCCTACAGACATCGTCCCAGTGAGATGCAATAGAAAAATAGGCCAAAACTCATTCCTATATTCAGCAGCAGTACAATGGAATAGCCTACCAATGGAGTTGAAGCCCATAAACCCCTTCTCCACTTTATTGTATGTATTTTCTTTTATACCACACATCCTGACATGCAGACACTACAAACACCCACGTCCACACACCAGTACATAAATCCACTGACACCAATGATGAAGGACCACAATGGAAACAAGCCTATGGCTTTATTGTGTTTATTTGAATCCTATTGGTAAATGGAGAAATGTATACCTGTTCATATTGTGATCAAATGTATATGTGTGATTCCCATTCTAAATCAATAAACTATTCTATCTATCTATCATGCATTCATTTATTTATTTTGAGTTTATTATAATTTTTTGGACCTTATGGTATTCTTGTTTTTTATTGACTTATTGTGTTTTTTCTTCTTGACTTGTTTAAAGAAGACGTGTCTCTGTTAAGCACTTTGAGTTGCACTCCGTGTATGAAAGGTGCTATATAAATGAAGATTATTATTATTATTATTATTATTAATACACACAATTGTTAAGGGGATGCAGACCAGAGAAAGACGTTTGTCTTGTTTACATCAGGATACCCGATTTTCAATTCATAGTGAAATGCATCTTGTGTTATTAACGTTACATTAACGTTAGCTATAGCTAGCTAGCCGCACAGCCATGTAAGTTAAAGTTGGTACTGGTAGCTAACGTTATATTGATAATAACGTTCCCCCCCCCCCACCCCCTCCTAATAGACAGTCTCCTCCCCACCGTATGTATATATTCTCTGTTAGGATATATGGGTAACAGTACTGTATATTTGCATATTGTATATGTCACAAATGTAACAGTACTATATACCTGTATGTCATGTATGTCCATATGCCATAAATGTCATGATGTCATGTATGTTGTGTATGTCATAAATGTCACTATGAATTGAAAATGGGGGACCCTGATGTAAACCAGACAAACGTCTTTCTCTGGTCTGCATCCCCTTAACAATTGTGTGTATTGAGCTGTACTGTATTGTACCCAGGGCTCGAAATTAACATGTTTACTTGGTAGCACTGGTGCTCCCAACTTCAAAAAGTTGGGATCATCAGCAAACATTTAGGAGCACCCACCAAAATGTAAGGAGCACCAACAATATATACCGGTATGTAATATATATTTTTTATTGATAAAATAATGACAATATAACAGTACTGTAATGCAGTAAAACAGTGAAAGTAGCCTTAAACTATAGTATAGTGTAGAAGACATACAGTAGTTAGGGGTGTTGTTACAAAGGATCAGATTAAACCGAATATATATATTTATTGATTGATATATATTGCATAATATTTGTATATCGTTTGATATCCCTTGTATATTCCTTGTACATATACACGGAATATCCCTTTAGCCTAGTACAGACCATAATATTTCATTCTCCTATTGGACAGCGGTCCACAGGCGCCAAGGCCATGCCTCCAAAGTCAGGTTCAAAGTCACCGCCGGGGACATGCCTGGACATGAATGGTATTGCGCAAGGATATGAGACAGGAATAAAGCTGGTACTAGTTTATTCTTCTAAGCATATAAATACGGCGCAGGTGAATACAGAAGTATGTTACCCAATAAGTTGAAGCCTCACCCACGATACTACGTGCGGTGAAGTATGGCCTGTTTGGCCCCAAATAGAGCATTGAGACCGCGTGCGAATTAATAACTGAAGTGTCAGAGTTTGGCGCTATACCGTCGAGTGCGACATATTCTATTAAGTCAGTAATAGTCTAATTGTGTATAGTGTATCGTGCGGCTAAAGTTCTACAGTGACCAGCATCACCAACGTTTTCCTCGTATCAGCTAGAGTGCTTATCCAGGCTGGGCTGCTTTCATGGCGCTTTCACCCGAGGAGCCCTAGACGAGGACCGTGTGGACTGTGAGGGACCAAACAGCTTAGACATGAGGAGTCATAGGTAGAGTGCTCAAAGGAAGGTTTATTTTCCCCCAAAATGTAAATACAGGGGACAAAAACCACAAAAGTGCACCAATAACAAATAAGCAAAAATGCTGTTCTTGGGCCCAGCAGAACTCGGGTCAACTTAAACAGAACAAACTAAAAATACCTAACACAACTGAACCAAACAAAACTGACCTCCAGACTAAGACAAGAGGGAGGTATTTATACTGGTTGACTAAACCAATACAGACACATGGGGAAAGACAAATAATCAATAATAAATTACATTAACCTTAATCATCTATAATTTATAATGAAGTTAGTTTGAAGAACACTATGTATTTATGTAGGAGACAATAACTGAGTCAAGCTAAAACATACATAAATCATAGTAGAACATCATTGTCTAATTAAATCCCCCCCCCCTCCTCTTCTCATGGAGTTGGTATCTCCCGGCAAGCCTCTCCTGGTATTTAAATCCAGCCTCTTCCAATTACTGGTCATTTGCCAGTTGCCACCAGGAAGAGCAGAGCACCGCCCGGGACACCAAACATGTAAGACAAAGAAACAGCATGAGCAAACAATTATGATAAACAATGTAAACTAAGTGTGCACTAACTTAGGACCTTGTAATATATCATAATGCAAATAAAGATGGAAGTATGGTATATGAAACAATAATAATGTGTGGTGTCATTATTTGATTTGTGTATGAGTATTATGGATGTTAAACAATGCATAAGGACAAAATGAAAAGAAGGGGAGTGTAGTGAGGGGGTGTAGTGGTTACCGACATTAGTGCTGATGTGTGGCAAATGGTGTGGCCGTCACACACTCCCCCCCTTCAGGAATCTCGCTGGGACAGCGGGAGAGGTAATCGGCAGTTGCATTGTCCCGGCCCGGGATGTGATGAACGGTGAACCGGAATGGCTGCATGGACAGGTACCAGCGCGTTATCCTCCCATTGGTGTCCTTCATCCTCTCCAGCCATTTCAGTGCCTTGTGGTCAGTTTCCACGGTGAACTCCCTTCCCAGGAGGTAGTACTTAAGGGAATCGAGGGCCCACTTCACCGCCAGGCACTCCTTCTCTATAGTGGAATAGCGGACCTCCCTAGGGAACAGCTTGCGGCTGATGAAGGCCACAGGATGGCGGTCCTCTGGCAGCCCTTGCAGGAGAACAGCACCAAGCCCACGATCTGAAGCATCAGTTTGCAAGATAAAATGTTCATCAAAATCAGGGCTATACAGTACTGGGTTCTTACTCAGAGCCTGCTGCATGTCCTGGAAAGCCGCTTCCGCCTCAGTTGTCCACTGGAGCTGGTTTGGGCCTTTCAGGCTAGTCATATCCGTTAGGATGGCAGCCCTAGCAGAGTAGTTAGGAATGAACCGGTGGTACCAACCTGACATTCCCATGAAGGACTTGAGCTGCTTTCTTGTTTGAGGCAGTGGACAGGACTCTAGGGCATGGACCTTCTGGACCTGGGGCTTTATCACACCATTTCCAATGACATAGCCAAGGTACTCGGTCTCTGTTTTGGCAAAAGCACACTTTGAGGGGTTGATGATCAGACCTGCAGATTGCAGACGCTCAAAGACCACTCCCAGGTGTTCCAGGTGAGATTCCCAGGTGGAGCTGTGAATGACAATGTCATCGAGATAGGCAGATGAAAAATCAGACAACCCGGACAGTACCTGATCCATGAGCCTCTGGAATGTAGCCGGGGCTCCATGTAATCCAAACGGCAGTACATTGAACTGGTAGAGACCCCACGGTGTCCGAAAGGCAGTCAGCTCCCGTGATCCCTGGGTCAGAGGGACTTGCCAATAGCCCTTGCACAGGTCGATGGTTGTCAAGTACTTTGCCTTACCCAAGCGCTCAATAAGATCATCAATGCGAGGGGTTGGATAAGAATCAAACTTAGAAACTGAATTCAAGTATCGGAAGTCAATACAGAACCTTATTGTGCCATCCTTCTTCGGTACCAGGACGATCGGATTGCACCACTCGCTCTTTGAGGCCTCAATGATTCCCAGGGACAACATCAGGTCCACTTCCTTCTTCAGGGAGATCAGGAGTCTCTCTGGTATCCTGTAACTCATACGCCTCACAGGTGCATTCTCATTCAACACAATGTCATGGTGTACCAAATCAGTGAGGCCAGGATTCTCCTGAAACATTTCGGGATCACAAAGGGCTCTCACCTGCGATTGTCGATCCTCTGGAAGATGGCTCAAGTCAGGGAGGGAGGAGGTTGGTACAGGCAGATACTGTTCATTGACATCCTCTTCATCCTCCACCCTCCTGATCAGCAACACCTCTTTCACCGATCTTGGCATCCATTCCTTGAGGAGGTTTACATGTAAAACTCTAACAGAGCGTCTCTTCCCAGGGGTAGCAACCTCGTAAGTGGTAGGTCCCAACCTCCTCTTCACTTTAAAGGGTCCTTGCCACCTAGCCAACAACTTGCTCTCTTCAGTGGGAAGCATCACCAACACTTCTTGGCCAGGATCAAAACTCCTTCCCCGGGCTGACCGGTCATACCAGGCTTTCTGGTGCCGTTGTGCCTCCGACATGTGTTCCTGTGCCAGAGAACTCATCCTCTCCAACTTGTCTCTCATCTGGACAACATAGGAAACAACTTTAATGGGCTCATCACTCCCTCTGTCTCCCTCCCATATCTCTTTAAGCAGGGTTAGAGGCCCCCTTACCTCATGACCATAGAGTAGTTCAAAGGGTGAGAAACCTGTGGAGGCCTGGGGAACTTCTCTATAGGCAAATAGGATGTAGGGAAGCCATTGGTCCCAGTCAGAGCCAGTGTCATCCACAAACTTACGAAGCATTTGCTTAAGGGTCTGATTGAATCTCTCGGTTAACCCATCCGTTTGTGGATGATAGGGTGTGGTTCGCAGGCTTCTGATACCCAGCAGTTGGTATACCTCCTTCAGCAATTTGGACATGAAGTTGGTTCCCTGGTCAGTGAGTATCTCTCTGGGGAACCCTACCCTAGAGAAAAACTGTACCAGGCAGAAAGCAACAGACTTGGCTTTGATCGATTTTAGAGGAAAGACTTCAGGGTATTTCGTGGCATAATCAGTGATCACAAGCATGAAACGATTCCCTGACTTGCTTCTCTCTACAGGGCCAACAATGTCCATTCCCAGACGATCAAACGGAGTACTAATAATAGGCAGAGGTTGGAGGGGAGCTCTGGGGGGGCCCTTGGGTGAGGTCTTTTGACATTGAGGGCAACTCCTACAGAACTGGGCAACATCTGCACGTAAGCCGGGCCAATGGAAACTGCGTTGAATCCGAGCAATTGTTTTATGTTTTCCCAGGTGGCCAGCCCAGGGAAAAGAGTGACCCAAGGAGAGTACAGTCTCTCTGGCTGCTCGAGGAACTACAAGCTGCTTAACTGGCCCAAGCTGCCGATATAGAACACTGTGCTGCATAACATAACTCCCTTCCATGGTATTGTCTGGCTTAGTCCCTGTCCTTTCCTGCTCGCTGGCCTTTTGGAAACAGGGAACCAGGCTTGGGTCTTCCTGCTGCATCTGAACCACATTGGTAGGGAGATTAAAACCCAAAGGCAGTTCGGGTGTTGGTTCAACATGTGGATCTACAACTGTGTGCGTAAACTTCTCCTGCCTTCTCTGCCTGCGTGTCTTGCGGGGCTTTCCTGGCTCTACTTCCAAGTCAGCACTGTAAAAAGGCAGGGTGCTTAGAGTCTGAAACGTCTCACCTGCCTGCTTGGCCTGTGCTCTTGTGACGGCAACATTACAAACTTGGCTTGGGTGTAGTAGGTCGAGGAGCACTGGCAAGTCATGGCCTAACACAACAGGAAAAGGTAGGTTATCAGCAACACCCACATTCAAAAGATATGTCTGCCCTTGTATCTTCATATAGAGATCCGCTGTGGGGTAAGGCTTCTCATCCCCATGTACACAACAGATAGGGACAGTCTCTTCTGTGCGCACCATACTGGGCGGTACAAACTGCCTGTGTACTAGGGTCTGGGTGCTACCAGTGTCAATAAGGCCCCTGAGCTCCTGGCCATCGATACCAACAAGGACCTCTCTCATTTGCTCAACTTTATATTCAGGCTCCAAACTACGCCTCGGCACAAAACATGTCTGGGTGAGCTTGACTGAACTCCTCGGGCATCTTGGTTTGGTATGGCCTTCCTGCCCACATAGATAACAAATTATCCTTTTTCCATATGTCGAAAGGGCCGTATTCATTGGCTGGTTCTCTTGTACAGGAGGCTTACCCACAGCTGCGATTGACTTGGTGTTGTGCTGGAAAGACCAAGGTATCCTGTTGTCCTTGCCTGTCTTCCAGGAATCTTGGCTCCATGGCTGGCCTTTCCCTCGGGCCGCCACAAACACATCAGCCAGTGCTGCAGCCTCGACCGCAGTTCTGGGGTCATGCTCCTTGACCCACACCTGAAGCTCAGGAGACAACATGTTCAGATATTGTTCAAGGATTATAAATTCACTAATCTCTTCGATACTCTTACCCTTAGGCTGGACCCACTTCCAATAAAGCTCTTTCAATCGCACATACAGCTCCTTGGGGGTCTCCTCCGGCTCAACTTCCAGTGAGCGGAATCTTTGCCTGTAGGTCTCAGGGTTTATATCATACTTCCTGAGGATAGCTGTCTTAACCAGTTCATACTCAAGAGACTCATCCACATCCATATGCACATAAGCACTTCTGGCCTTTCCAGTCAGTAGGGGAATAAGGCGGAAAGCCCAATCAGCCCTAAGCCACCGACATGCTACTGCAATACGTTCAAATGTTATAAGAAAATGCTCAACATCGTCAGACTCTGTCAATTTCTCCAACCTAGGTTCCTGTGTGAACCGAGACTGACCTGACCGGATGTCTTCTGAATGAGATGTCTGAGCAACATGGAAGGAGTCCAGTTCTGGGCCTCCACTCCCCAGGGTCACGGTTGGTTCGGGGCTTGGGGACGGTTGGGCCTGCACCTCCATTTGAAGAAGACCAAACTGGTGTTGCAGTGCGTTGAACCTCTGATCCTGCCGTGCCGCGTCCTGGTCCAGTCGAGCCTCTCGGGCTTGCTGCTGCTCCATGTGGGCTCGAATGATACCAGCCAGGTCTGCGATTGTTGGCTCCTTGCCCTCAGTACCTGGGGCCTCTCCAGTAGCTCCATCCGACTCAGCTCCAGTGGGCTGATATGCCTTTCCTCCACGTATCATGGAAAAAAAATAAAGAAAAATAAAGAAAATAGGGAAGAAAAAAAAATCATCTACCTATGCCCTTTACTGGTTGATCCCACCGCTGTCACCATATGTGAGGGACCAAACAGCTTAGACATGAGGAGTCATAGGTAGAGTGCTCAAAGGAAGGTTTATTTTCCCCCAAAATGTAAATACAGGGGACAAAAACCACAAAAGTGCACCAATAACAAATAAGCTAAAATGCTGTTCTTGGGCCCAGCAGAACTCGGGTCAACTTAAACAGAACAAACTAAAAATACCTAACACAACTGAACCAAACAAAACTGACCTCCAGACTAAGACAAGAGGGAGGTATTTATACTGGTTGACTAAACCAATACAGACACATGGGGAAAGACAAATAATCAATAATAAATTACATTAACCTTAATCATCTATAATTTATAATGAAGTTAGTTTGAAGAACACTATGTATTTATGTAGGAGACAATAACTGAGTCAAGCTAAAACATACATAAATCATAGTAGAACATCATTGTCTAATTAAATCCCCCCCCCTCCTCTTCTCATGGAGTTGGTATCTCCCGGCAAGCCTCTCCTGGTATTTAAATCCAGCCTCTTCCAATTACTGGTCATTTGCCAGTTGCCACCAGGAAGAGCAGAGCACCGCCTGGGACACCAAACATGTAAGACAAAGAAACAGCATGAACAAACAATTATGATAAACAATGTAAACTAAGTGTGCACTAACTTAGGACCTTGTAATATATCATAATGCAAATAAAGATGGAAGTATGGTATATGAAACAATAATAATGTGTGGTGTCATTATTTGATTTGTGTATGAGTATTATGGATGTTAAACAATGCATAAGGACAAAATGAAAAGAAGGGGAGTGTAGTGAGGGGGTGTAGTGGTTACCGACATTAGTGCTGATGTGTGGCAAATTGTGTGGCCGTCACATGGACATGTACACTGGATTATCTACCCGACGACTGCATAGCCCTTTACGGCTGGATTATATTTGCTTTTGGTCCTGTGATTAATGGAGCGGAGAATCGCCGACGCCCACACGTGTGTGGGATTTACCCTGTGAGGAGCCACGTCGAGTCTGCCCCTCAGAAGCCTGAGGCAGGCTAGCTTTCTTCCCTGTGGAGCTACAGGCTATGGAGAACAGCTGTATTCGTCTGTGGATCAAGATCTTATTGCACTGTCTCCCGTACTCGGAGTCTCCTTATCATCGTTGACCCAGACTCTATTACCGACAGATCCTCTACCCTTGCTGGCTTACAACCGGGGGGACCCTTCCAGTATCTCCCGCTATATATTACTAGTGTACCATAGATATAATTCCCTAAGATTCAGGTTGTATAATTACCTCCTGCGTAACCAGAGAATGGACATTCGTTATTGATTTGCCTATGCACATTCCTTTGCCTTATAAGCGCATTCAAAGTGAAATAGAGAAGTATATTATCTACCTTTTGCTGCAATAAATACTTAATTACAACTTTGTGTGGAACCGATTTCATTGTGGGAAGTGTTCATCATTATATATATCATGTACTGTATGGCCAGTAATTAAAGTGCATAAGACGGTAGTGGTTTAATGATACCATACTTATCAATACAGTCAGGGAATTGTACCCCTCAGTTACAATTGGTCCTTCGAGCCGGAGGGTAATTAGCGTAATATTAATATAGTGGTATTAATATTGACATGGCCAATGATGAACACTCCACAAAACGGTTCTCCTAAAATAGATCGCCCGCAGCGTAGACGGCAGACACCTCAGTACTTAGAGGATTACGTTGCCAATATACTACCTAGCTTTCTACAGACGGTAAACGCGGAAAAAGTAGATAGTAAAATTATGTCCGACCCTATCGACCAGGCTACCCCGCCAATAGAGGTCCTAGTGGGTTCTAACGTAACTGACCAAGCTCACGGTGGGGACCAGGAGGGACCTGACATGACTTTACCCCCCGCCAAGACCGAAGAAGTAGTCCCCGGAGAGCTCCAGGTAAAGACAGCCCTCCAGGGATGGAACTCGACCCACTACAAGAAGAGGCGAGCACCCCGGAGATGGATCTCCTCGACTCGCCACAGGAGAACGGATCTCCAACGAGTACTACCAGGAGCGGATCACCTCAACCAGCGTCTTCCCCCAGCGAGGCGGACAAGATGCTGGCACAGGCCTTCCTCGCCAGCTTGGCAGCCTCAACAGAGCGCGATCGACTCCAAGCACAGACGCTTAGTGAGCGCGAACATTCTTCCATGGAAAGAGAACGCCTTCAAGCGCAGCAACGGAGCGACGAAGATCGTACACGTCTAGAGATTAGACGCCTTCAGACGGAAGAGAATATGGGACGGGACCGGGCCGAAGCCCAGCGCGCCGCCGCCGAAGCCCAGCGCACCGCTGCCGGTGCCCAAAGAGAAGCAGAGCGCGACCTCGCTCTCACCAAGCGCGAAGCCGAGCGCGACCGATTACAAGCGCAGATAATGGAGCAGCTGATCACCAGGGCAACACCCCCTCCCTCCGCACGGGGCTCCAGGGCCTCGTCAAGACAAGGGTCAAGGGCACCCTCCCCTACCCGATCAAGCGACCCTGAGCCCGACCACCAGAGAGAGCCTATACCCCCCTCCGAACCCCTTCCCCGTCCGGTCCAAGTGAGACCCAGCTACATGGAAGAAACGGTCTACACCGCGGAGAGGCTAAATAGACGACTACAGGATCTAGATGACCTGCCAGAGGAAGAAGAAGAGGGAGAGGAGGAGAGTCAAGCCCAACAGCAGCACAGTACTCCACAGGACCAGGAGGTCCAGTACAGCCCAGGCTTTACCCCCGCGGCTCTGCGCTACAGACCCCCGACTCAATTCACGGGTGAGCTTGACGCACGACCAGCCCCGAGGAACAGCACCTGGGTACGCGGGCCATGGTATCCAGCAGGTACCAGCCCACCAAGAGGCGTAAGAGGAGACTCGCCTAGGAGGCCTCTCTTCCAACGCTCACCGATGTGCCAGCCATCCATGGCATCATACATTGGCACACCGACGTTCCCGGACTTCACACACGAGAACAGAGCACAGTACACAGAGCTACGAATGTGCTTAGAGACAATGATGTCCGATGTAGCTGATGAACCGTACAAATATGCTATCCTACTGAAGCACCTCAAGGTGCCCCGAGCGCACAATATAGCGCTGGCCTATGCCACCTCTACTACCCCATACACCGCGGCTCTAGCAGCACTCGACCAAAGATATGGACGCATATGGGACTACGTAATACAAGAGATAAGGCATATTGACCGCCTACCCCCAGCCACAGACAATCGCTCACTAGATGACCTGTCTATCAAGGTACAATCCCTGGTAGGGATGCTGGGGGCGCAAAGAGAAAAGGGTATGCACGAACTGTACGCGAACTCTAATGTCGAGAGGATTTTAGAGAAGCTTCCGCCCGCCCGACAAGAGCGCTTCAGGCGGCAAAGAGACCACCGTGATCCTAACGGTCCCGAGCCATCCCTCCTAGACCTAGCCGACTTCCTGGCGAGAGAAGTCAATAGCCTACGGTTGGATACGTTCATGCGGAGCACACCAAGCTCCAGAGAGGGACCTAGGAGAGCAAACGATGGCCGCAGATTGGTGACCGTCATGCACCAATCAGAATCAGTACCGAGCAGCAAGAACCATAGTACCCCCTCGATGAAAGAGAAGTGGAAGATGGTGTGCCCGTACTGCGAAAATGAACACTGGCTGTCACAATGTGACACGTTCAAGAAGATGACCACTGACGAGGTGAGTCAATGGATAAAGGCCAACCGACGCTGTTACCGATGTGCGCGCAGTCACATGGCAGCCGATTGCCGCTTAAAGAAGAGGTGTAGTCGGTGTGACGGAGCCCACTTAGACGTCCTACACGACAGTAACAGAAGAAAGCCTGCACCCTCAAGCAGCACAAAGGCAAGTGTTATGTACATTGACCCCGCCAGCAGCGGGGGCGCCCGGGTGCTCTTAAAGGTGGTCCGCGTAACATTGAGTTACCAAGACAAGGTCATGGACACTTACGCCGTCCTTGACGACGGGTCAGAGAAGACCCTTCTCCTCGCGTCCGCTGCGGCCCAGCTGGGGCTGCGGGGGAGCGAAAACCAGATGACGATTCGGACAATAAGAAGAGATCTAAAGACGATAAAGGGCGAGAATGTCTCCTTCACTATCGCAGCAAGCGGGCAGCCAGAGAGACGGTATAGGATTACTAACGCTTTCACCAGCCAAGAAATAGGCCTGTCGCAGTACACCTACCCCATCGCCAAGCTGATGGATAAATATGTGCACCTGCGTCAACTACCTATACCGCTCATAGACGGTGCCACCCCGACCCTGCTGATAGGCTCCGACCATGCAGACCTCATCGTCCCGATGGACCGGGTCCACACAGGGCCCAGAGGCTGTCCTGCAGCAGTCGAGACCCGCCTAGGATGGACACTACAAGGCCCCCTCGCTAGGTCCCTTAACCGAACAGCAGCCACTAGCTGCCTCCACTCCAGAGTGACAGAAGAAGACACCACCCTCCTACAGCATGTCGAGAGGCTATGGACACTAGAGACAATGCCCTTTAAGAACGAAAAGAAAGACATTCGTTCCAAGGAAGACATTTACGCTATAGCCCTCCTCGAGCAGGGGACAAAGAGAGTCAAAGTCAACGGAGTGATGAGATACGCAACTCCACTCCTGAGGCGAGAGGGTATGCCTACCTTCCACGCCCCAAAAGAAGCGACGGAGCGGTATCTATTGAACACAGAGCGGCGCCTAGCCAGAGACCCCGCTCAAGAGACTGTGTACCGCGCTGAGATTAACAAGCTAATCACAGCGGGACACATAAAGAAAATTGACATTAAAGAGGCCGATCAGACGACCGAATCATGGTACGTGCCGCACCACAAAGTCCACCACAACGGCAAGGATCGTATTGTGTTCAACTGCAGCTACCAGATCGGATCACAAAATCTGAATAAAGAGCTCTTGCCCGGCCCAACACTAGGCCCCTCTCTACTAGGCGTGTTACTACGTTTCCGCCAAGACAAGGTGGCCATCAGCGGCGACATCAAAGGGATGTTCCTGCAGGTGAGACTAGTGGAGGAGGACAAGCCCCTGCTGCGGTTCCTATGGAGAGAGAGGATCGGGGACGAGCAACCAGCCATCTATCAATGGGAAGTCCTCCCTTTAGGAACCACATGCAGCCCATGCTGTGCTACGTTTGCACTGCAAAAACACGTCGCAGAGGACCCAGCAGCTGATGAAGAGGTCCGACAAAGTGTAGGAAATAGTTTCTACGTGGACAACTGTCTGCAAAGCGTCTCGACGCCAGAAGAAGCCGAGGCCCTTCTACTCAAGCTCCGCGCCTCCCTGATCAAAGGCGGCTTTGATCTCAGGCAGTGGGCCAGCAGCGACCCGCAAGTATTGCGCAGCCTCTCCCCCGAGGACAAGGCAGCAAGCAGCGAGACCTGGATGGCGACCATCCCAGGAGAAGCCCAAGAAATGACATTAGGACTAGTCTGGCGCTTCAAAACAGACTCGCTCCATTATAAACACACACCCCTGACCAAGGAGCAGGGAAGGTCGACTGCACTACCGACCACCAGACGGAGTGTATACAGAACACTCGCCAGACAATATGACCCGTTGGGATGTATTCGACCTTACACCACCAGGGCAAAGATGATTGTAAGAGCGTTATGGGACAAGGACCAGGGCTGGGACGACCCCATACCCGAACACCTTGCATCCACATGGAGAGAGTGGGAGACAGAACTCAGCTCACTCCCAGGTGTCAACATACGCCGCAGCTACTTCCCACCCACAGTGAGGCCGGAGACGTGCCAGATGGACCTGCACGTCTTCAGCGACGCCTCCGAAGTAGCCTACGGTTCGGTGGCCTACTTGCGTGCCCGAGAGGAGAGAGGAGAAATACATACTGCTTTCATCCTGGCTCGCTCAAGAATAGCCCCACGCAAGCAACAATCTATCCCGCGTCTAGAGCTCTGCGCAGCCCTAGCAGGAGCGCAACTCGCTATGTTGATCCAACGTGAACTCACCATCCCGGTGCAAAGAACAATCTTGTGGTCAGACTCCACGACAGTACTCACATGGATCCGGTCTGATTCGTGCAGATACAAGGTCTTCGTGGGAGTCAGAGTCACAGAGATTCAAGATTTAACAGAAGTAGCAAGCTGGAGGTATGTGGACACAAAACACAACCCAGCTGACGTCATCACCCGGGGAATGTCCCTGGATGACCTCACCCGTCACAACCTATACAGTGACGGGCCAGAGTTCCTCAAGCTCCCGGAAGAAGAGTGGCCTACACCCACCCCACGGGCAGCGAGTAAAGAGGAGGCCGAGAACAAGAAATCTATGTTCTGTGGATTGACCACACTCGTCTCCACAGACCCCGACATAGACGATTGCCTCACCCTAGAGAGTGCGCAGCTAAAGACATTCCTGTGGCACCACCCAGAGGTTCAGCTCACTACTGACATTACTGCAGCTGACTACGAAGAAGCAGAACTTCTTCTCCTACGACGAGCCCAGAGAGACTCGTTTCCCGATGAGCTAGACTGTCTACAGGGAGCCAAGCCCGTCCCATCAGACAGCAGATTGCTCCACCTAGCCCCCGAGAGCGACGCCCATGGTCTCATCAGAGTGGGTGTTCGTCTGCGGAGAGCTCCAGACTTACCGGATGACGTCAAGTACCCGATGGTCTTGGACAGCCGACACAAGGTCACAGAGCTGATCATAAAGAAATACGACGAGGATGTGCATCACGCCGGGGCAGAGAGAGTCTTCGCGGAGATCAGACGTCGTTATTGGATACTGCAAGGGAGAGAAGCAGTGCGGCGCTTCCAGCGAACCTGTCTAGACTGTCGTAAATGGCGAGCGCAGCCCAGTATACCCCGGATGGCTGACCTACCTCCCTGTCGCCTCCGACTCGGCGACAAGCCTTTTCACTCCACCGGTATGGACTGTTTCGGCCTGCTGTATGTAAAGAAAGGAAGAGGAACCGAGAAGCGGTGGGGTATTGTATTCAAATGCATGACCACCCGAGCGATGCATATAGAACTCCTTCCAACCATGAGCATAGACTCATTCCTTATGGCCTTCCGAAGATTCACATCGCGGAAAGGCAAACCGTCTATATTATTGTCTGATCACGGGACAAACTTCAAAGGCGGAGAAAGAGAGCTGAGAGAGAGCTTCCAAGCTATGGGCCCAGAACTTAAGACCCACCTCGCTCCATCCCAGATTGACTTCCAGTTTAATCCCCCGAATGCACCTCACTTCGGTGGAACTTGGGAACGAGAAGTACGTTCAATAAAGACAGCCCTGTACGCCGTGCTTGGGGCCCAGACCGTGGCGGAAGAAGTCCTAATGACAGTCCTCACGGAGATCGAGGGAGTATTGAACTCAAAGCCCCTCGGTTACGTCTCAAGTGATGTAGCAGATGTCGACCCAGTCACCCCCAACACAATCTTGATGGGGCGGCTGGACCCCGCGCTACCACAGACAATGTACAGGCCTGAAGAAGCGAACGGCCGAAGAATGTGGAGGTACAGTCAAGTATTGGCTGACA
This sequence comes from Notolepis coatsorum, assembly GCF_963971535.1. Classification (NCBI taxonomy): domain Eukaryota; kingdom Metazoa; phylum Chordata; class Actinopteri; order Aulopiformes; family Paralepididae; genus Notolepis; species Notolepis coatsorum. The sequence continues at coordinate 46,423,479 of NC_140172.1, read as the reverse complement.
AGTTTTGGAACAGCTTCCTACTCCACTATCTACCGTCTCTACAGACCCGCCAGAAATGAGTGAAAGAGAGAGACAATTTGACAGAAGGAACAGTCGTCATGATTATCGACCAGTCACTACCCCGAGCTAAGTGATCACCGGTGCCGAGGGAAAGGTCCGAGCAGCCGAAGTGCTCGTCCAAGGGCGGATCTACACCCGACCCGTGGCGAGGCTAATAGAGTTGCCAAGGCTCCCCGAGACTATTGATGACGACCATGACCCCATGACTTTGTGAACTGCCCTACCCCTCACAACAGACATTGAGTAGTGGACAGTGCGGTTAATCTGTCTCTGCTTAGCTAATTAGGTGGGACTAATTAGGAGGCAGCTGTTACAAAGGATCAGATTAAACCGAATATATATATTTATTGATTGATATATATTGCATAATATTTGTATATCGTTTGATATCCCTTGTATATTCCTTGTACATATACACGGAATATCCCTTTAGCCTAGTACAGACCATAATATTTCATTCTCCTATTGGACAGCGGTCCACAGGCGCCAAGGCCATGCCTCCAAAGTCAGGTTCAAAGTCACCGCCGGGGACATGCCTGGACATGAATGGTATTGCGCAAGGATATGAGACAGGAATAAAGCTGGTACTAGTTTATTCATCTAAGCGTATAAATACGGCGCAGGTGAATACAGAAGTATGTTACCCAATAAGTTGAAGCCTCACCCACGATACTACGTGCGGTGAAGTATGGCCTGTTTGGCCCCAAATAGAGCATTGAGACCGCGTGCGAATTAATAACTGAAGTGTCAGAGTTTGGCGCTATACCGTCGAGTGCGACATATTCTATTAAGTCAGTAATAGTCTAATTGTGTATAGTGTATCGTGCGGCTAAAGTTCTACAGTGACCAGCATCACCAACGTTTTCCTCGTATCAGCTAGAGTGCTTATCCAGGCTGGGCTGCTTTCATGGCGCTTTTACCCGAGGAGCCCTAGACGAGGGCCGTGTGGACATGTACACTGGATTATCTACCCGACGACTGCATAGCCCTTTACGGCTGGATTATATTTGCTTTTGGTCCTGTGATTAATGGAGCGGAGAATCGCCGACGCCCACACGTGTGTGGGATTTACCCTGTGAGGAGCCACGTCGAGTCTGCCCCTCAGAAGCCTGAGGCAGGCTAGCTTTCTTCCCTGTGGAGCTACAGGCTACGGAGAACAGCTGTATTCGTCTGTGGATCAAGATCTTATTGCACCGTCTCCCGTACTCGGAGTCTCCTTATCATCGTTGACCCAGACTCTATTACCGACAGATCCTCTACCCTTGCTGGCTTACAACCGGGGGGACCCTTCCAGTATCTCCCGCTATATATTACTAGTGTACCATAGATATAATTCCCTAAGATTCAGGTTGTATAATTACCTCCTGCGTAACCAGAGAATGGACATTCGTTATTGATTTGCCTACGCACATTCCTTTGCCTTATAAGCGCATTCAAAGTGAAAAGAGAAGTATATTATGTACCTTTTGCTGCAATAAATACTTAATTACAACTTTGTGTGGAACCGATTTCATTGTGGGAAGTGTTCATCATTATATATATCATGTACTGTATGGCCAGTAATTAAAGTGCATAAGACGGTAGTGGTTTAATGATACCATACTTATCAATACAGTCAGGGAATTGTACCCCTCAGTTACAGGTGTGAATCACCAGTTTCATCACGATACGATACAATTATTAATTATTTGGAAAACGATACGATATTTGCCGATATCACAAAGTCTGCCACGATACAATTCGATTCAAGTGCCTGAGATCGATATGAGACGATATTATATTACCATTTAATACAATCAGTAACACTTTAGATCAACTCATAAAAGGCAACGGAAATATCATTTGACATTTTTATTTTTGAGCTCTTCCAGACATTTAAATGAAAAACAATCTATTGTTTTTAATACAAATAGACCTCCTGTTCACTCTAAAGTGCCACGTTTTGATATATTGAGCTTTAAACTTTAAGTACTTTTTTTTGGAACTCACAACACGCAACCTAAAACCCCTTCCTCTCCCAAACCGTTCCTGCAATTGTTTTATGTTGCATGATGATCATGAATACATTTATTATGTATTGTATTTTTTATGTTTAAATATCAACATTATCTGTCCATCCTCAGTACATAATGCCGCAAGCTCTGCCGCTCCGCTCCGTGTCCGCTCTGCGAGATGAAAAGGGTGAACCTGTGATATCCTGTTCAGGCTTTGTCACTGTAGAGACGCCCACACTCACTCCTGTTAGAAAAAGTATCGACGCCATTGTTGTTGACGTTAGCTTACATGCTAACTGTAACTGAGGGGTACAATTCCCTGACTGTATTGATAAGTATGGTATCATTAAACCACTACCGCTTTATGTACTTTAACTACTGGCCACACAGTACATGATATAGATATGATGAACACTTTCCCACCTGATGAAACCAAGTCCACACAAATGTATCCGTCGAATCTTTAATATATAGCAAAGGGTATATACAACGTTCACGTAATGACATTTATGATTTGAATGCACTTGTAAGGCAAATGAGTATTCGTAGGCAAATCAACATTGAATGTCCAATCTCTGGTTACGCAGGAAGCAAGTATACAACCTGGTTCTTTAGGGAACTATAGCGATGGTACTTAATGATTATAGCTGGATACACTAAAGGGGGTCCCGCTGGTTGTAAGTCAGTAGGGGGGGGGGGGGTTAGGAGAGCCGCTGGCGATATCCCATCTGGCCAACGATTTCTTGGGAGAATTCAGAGTGCTGAACACGGTGCCCACAGAACCTTGGTCCACAGATGAATACAGTTGGGCCCTCTTGTAGACGGTAGCTGCCGGTCCACAACGAAGAGACGTGAGGCGACCTCACTCGGGTTAGAGCGCCGTCTCACCTGGACTCCTCTCGGGGGTAGTTCCAACACTTACCAGTGTTGGCTGTTATCCATGGCATAATCAAAGCACCCAAAGCAAGTAGATAATCCAAGCCGTGTAGGGCTCGCCGTAGTCCGGGTAAGGTAATCCAATGTGCAGGCCCACTCGTCCTTGCCCAGAACTCCTCGGATGAAAGCACCACACGTGGTCTGCCCAGCCTGGTTAAGACTCTAGATAACGCGAGGAAAACGATGGGGGTACTGCTCACTTTATAACTCTAACCGAACGATGCACCATACATAATAGACTATTATTAACTTAATAGAAATACGTCCCACTCAACGGTATAGTGCCAAACTATGACAATTCAACTATTAATCCACACGATGTCTCAATGCCATTCTGAGGCCAAGTTGACCATACTGCACCACACGTGTATCGTGGGTGAGGCTTAACGTCTTGCCACTAGGTTGGAGGGTAAAGAACTAAGGGCTAAGGGAAGTTCTACTTTACTTGCGCCATATATATATGCGCTGTGAACAAATAGTACCATTCGTATTTCGGCAGACGTATTCCTACGCGGAACCGGGGCTAGTAACGACATGTTCGTCGGCACGATTGAACTTGAACCAAGGGGCTTGGCTGCTGGCGCCAAGTTCTTGTCCAATGAGAGAATGAAACTATTATGGGCTGTTAGTAGACCAAAGGGATATTCAGTGTATATGTACAAGGAATATACAAGGGATATCAAACGATATACAAATACTATTAAATATATATCCATAAATAAATATATATATTCGGTTTAATCTGATCCTTCACAACACTAACGTTAATGGCAGCGACCATAGCATTGTGGCTCGGCTAGCCTATCATCGTTTAATAGAGCTAGTGAATGGATAAACAACGTTATTTAACATTGCAGAATGGGTACAATTACAATGCGGCTCAATACAAACAATTGTTAAGGGGCCCAGGGGGTGTAGACTGTTGTAGTTTGAGCTAATTTACACCATGCTCGAAAAAAAAAAAAAAAAATATGCAGAGCGATCTGGCGCGGGGAGCGGGGAGCGCTCGATTCAAGGTGAGCGGGGAGCGAGCGGAGAGCGACTTGGGGGCGGGGTCAACATGATCGATTAGCGGAGCGGACCAAGCTTTAAAGAGCGAAGAGCGAATTTCTCGGCCGCGCCGATCCGCTCACGTGGCCTGACACACACACACACACACACCCTCTGCTGTTCTCTCTGTCTATCGCTCTGATCAGGATTAGCTTGTTAGTTTACACTAACGTAACGTTAATTTTGCGCAACGTTGGCATAAAGGAACGGCAAGGATTGCAAAGCATGTTACAGTAGATGCATTTGACCCGTTGACCTGTATGCAGAGATAGATAGATAGATAGATAGATAGATAGATAGATAGATAGATAGATAGATAGATAGATAGATAGATAGATAGATAGATAGATAGATAGATAGATAGATAGATAGATAGATAGATAGATAGATAGATAGATAGATAGATAGATAGATAGATAAATGGACAGACAGACACATAGCTCAAATACATACAGTATCTACGTATCTTCATATATATGTACATCAGCAGGGACATGTTTTGGGTCGCAAAATAGGCACACTTGCCTTGCTCTGTTGCAATGGCCGCGTTCCAGATGCTACTGCTGTGCTGCCTGTGACTGTGAGCCGAGCGGATACGACTCTCCACGGGATTTTCAAAATATTTTTATAATAAAATAATTGTACACATTCTGCAATCTGGTAAATAAAGTTTTCATTCATTTCTTCATTCATTAATTCATTCATTCATTCATTCATTCATTCATTCATTCATTCATTCATTCATTCATTCATTCATTCATTCATTCATTCATTCATTCATCGCATACAGAACATTCACTTCAAAGGCCTGTCTTCTCCCTCCTCCCCTCCTCCACCCTTCTGCCTTTCCCCTCGTTTTCCCCTCATTCTCAATCCTTCCCCCCACCCTAATCCCAGCCATCGGCGGAAGACAGGGGGGCTGAGAATTCCTTCATAAGAACTAAAATAACAACCACATGGAGACAGCCAGGGGGCTAAACACATTCCCCGCCACGCGCTCCGTTCCAAGGTGCCGTGTTGATTGGTGCATTCCCCGCCACACGCTTTTGGAGCAAGTATCGATCTCATCACGCAGCTGTCACAGTTTGTAATTAGCGCCCCTGAAGGCTTTATATACACAGACCTTCTTGCTATCGTTGTCGGGTCGTTCTGGAATACAACTGCTTTGCCTGCTTTTTTTCCCGTTGCTGTTTCCTGGTCTATATTCTCTCCAGGACCTTGCTGCGCCTTGTTACCCGTTACGCGTTGCACTTGGGTGAGTGGAAACAAACCCCTCTGGATAATTTGGATTGTGTGTTATTGAAGAAACACAGAAGATATCCTTTTGTTTGCTCTGGATAAGTTCTGATTGTGTGTTATTGAAGAAACACTGAAGAGATCATTTTGTTTGCTCTGGATAATTCTGATTGTGTGTTATTGAAGAAGCACTGAAGATATAATTTTGTTTGCACTGGACTCAGCCGGATTGTGTGTTATAGAAGAAGCACTGAAGACATCTTTTGTTTGCACTGACTCTGCTAATTGTGTGTTGGGGAAAACACTGATACCTATCTCTTTCTCCGTTTCCCACCTCGAGGAAGAGCTGGGAGTATCTGCAGAGCCGCTACAACATCATATGCCAAATTCCCACCACTGTCGCCAGGAGGATTCTGCAGAGCGGCTGATGACTCTGCCGGAGGCAGTCTCCCCGTTTGTTTGATTACTGTACCTATTCCATCTTTTGACTCTGTAAATAAATACGCCCTAGCATTTGGCTAACTCTGAACTTCCTGTCTGTGCCGTTGCGTTTGAGGTCGGTTACAAACCATAACATTACGACCCGACCATGACGACCTCAGCCGACACAGACAGGGTCAGAACAGCGTTGGCGGTCCAGATTGAGTTAACCAACGACCACAGCCTACAGCTAGGTGCGGCTGCGGCTGCTGTACAGGAGCTCCGAGACCAGGTCCTCCCTATTCAGGAGTCCCTTGGCTCTCTGGCTAGCCAGCAGACAGCCCAGGGTAATCAGCAGACTAATATTCTCCTCCAATTACAAGCGCTGAGTGAAGCCGTTAACACCTTGCTTGTAACCCCACCTACTTCAGGAGCCTCGGCCGGAGCATCACCCGCAGTCCTGGCAGGCCCCGCGCCTCCCGATCCCGCACCTCAGGAGCCCCGTCTCTCCGAACCACGGTTGTTCGATGGTAACTTCGAGGATTGTGCCACATTCATCATGCAATGTGAGTTGGTTTTTCGTCATCAACCCAGCCGATTCACTTTAAGGGGAGCCCGAGTGGCTTACATGACTAACTTGCTCTCAGGCCGGGCAGCCCAGTGGGTCACTGCCTCCTGGGCAATGGGGGCTGATTTCTGTTTTTCCTACCCAGACTTCATGGCTGAGCTCCGCAGGGTTTTCCACCACCCAGCCCGTGGCCAGGACCCTGGAGCCCGGTTGGGCACCTTCCGGCAGGGCAGTGGCGGGGTCACCGACTACGTGCTGGAGTTCAGACTGGCGGCAACGGAGAACGGTTGGAACGATCAAGCGCTTCGTCTCACCTTCATGAGGGGGCTCAACGACGCTGTCAGGGACCAGCTCGCGACCCGTGAGGAACCTGAGTCCCTCGAGGACCTATTCAGCCTCGCCATTCGCATCGACGGACGCCTCCGGGAGAGAAGACGTGAGAGAACCCGACAGGGACCTCCAGAGGTTCCCCAGACCCCCCGTACTCGTGACGGTACTACGGTCCGCCCTGCTCCCAACACGACTGGTGGTTCCTTCCCCTCCCGTTCGGTGTCCGGGGAGGAACCCATGCAGCTGGGACGTTCACATCTTAGCCAAGCTGAACGGGAGGCGAGGTTCAGGTCCGGCCTTTGCCTCTACTGCGGTCGGGATGGACACCGTATCGCCAACTGCCCCACCCGGCCAAAAGACCAGGCTCGCCGGGACCCCGGGAGATCCTGGTGAGCCGTTTTTCTCGTTCCCAGAGCCGTGCACCACCTAGCCGTCTGATGAGCGTCACCCTGGCCTGGGCGGACCAACGGGCCACGGTGGAGGCACTCATTGACTCGGGTGCTGACGAGAGTTTCCTTGACTTCGAGTTTGCTACCCGGGCCAACATTCCACTAGAGGACCTCGTGAGGCCATTGGAGGTGTTCGCATTGGACCAACACCGCCTGGCTGACATCACTCAACGCACCTGTCCTGTCCTGCTCACCATTGCTGGTAACCACGTTGAGAGACTCCAGTTTTTTATCACCAGATCCCCTCTTGTCCCAGTAGTCCTGGGCCGGCCCTGGCTCGCGCTGCACTAGCCCCACATCGCCTGGTCCTCCGGTACCATCAGGGGGTGGAGCTCCTCCTGTCATGCCCAGTGTCTTCAGGCAACGTCCTGTCCCTCGCCCCGGAGATCCGTTTGTGAGCCGCCTCCGGACCTCTCGACCATACCCCCCGAGTACCACGACCTCGAGGAGGTTTTCAGTAAGTCCAGGGCTCAGGCCCTTCCGCCTCACCGGCCTTACGACTGTGCCATCGACCTCCGCTCAGGGACTCCCCTTCCCGGCAGCCGCCTCTACAGTCTGACCGTCCCTGAGAAGGCAGCGATGGATAAATATATCTCTGAGTCCTTGGAAGCAGGACTCATTCGGCCTTCCTCCTCTCCTGTGGCGGCCGGTTTCTTCTTTGTTAGGAAGAAGGACAGAGACCTTCGACCCTGCATCGACTATCGCCAGCTCAACGAGATCACCATTAAGAACAATTACCCTCTTCCTCTCATGAACACTTTGTGGTAGTATACCTAGACGACATCCTCATTTTCTCCAAGACCCTCGAGGAACACATCCAGCATGTCCGCCGTGTGCTGGAGCGCCTCCTCCACAATCGGCTCTTCGTCAAGGCAGAGAAGTGCCGATTCCACTCCGACTCCGTCGATTACCTGGGCTTCATCGTGGAGAGAGGCTTGACCCGAGCTGACCCTCGCAAGATCCGGGCCGTGGAGGAGTGGCCGGAACCCACCTCTCGGAAGGAGTTACAGAGCTTCCTCGGGTTCGCCAACTTCTACCGAAGATTCATCCGGAACTACAGTCAAGTGGCGGAACCGCTTACCAGGCTGACCTCTCCCGCCCTGCCGTTCGACTGGTACCCAGCGGCGTGTGCTGCGTTCCGCTCCCTCAAGAAGAGGTTCACTTCCGCCCCGATCTTGCTCCATCCAGACCCCAAGAGACAGTTCATCGTAGAGGTGGACGCCTCGGATACTGGACTAGGAGCTATCTTATCCCAGCGGTCGGCAACGGACCAGAAGGTACATCCGTGCGCCTTCTACTCGCGCCGTTTCCTCCCTGCCGAGAGGAACTATGACATCGGCAATCGGGAGCTGCTGGCGGTTGTGGCTGCCTTGGAGGAGTGGCGTCATTGGCTAGAGGGGGCCGAGGAGCCATTTACCATTTGGACGGACCACAAGAACCTGACGTACATCCGTGCTTCCAAGCGCCTCAATGGCCGGCAGGCAAGATGGGCCAGCTTCCTCAGTCGGTTCGACTTCTCGCTGACGTTTCGCCCTGGTTCCCGCAACACGAAGGCCGACTCCCTGTCCCGGTTACACTCCAAGGGGGCTCCAACCACTGAGGACCCGACTCCCATCCTCCCAGAGGCCAGGGTGGTAGGAGTAGTCACCTTGGGCATCGAGGGGGTGGTAAGGCGTGCCTTACGCTTCCATCGCGCTCCAGGCAATGTACCGGTTCATCGTCTCTTCGTCCCCGACTCGGTCCGGTCCTGGGTCCTCCAGTGGGGCCATACCAGCCGGTTCGCTCTCAAAAAGAAGGATGCTAGGGGCACCATCAGGTGGCTACGTGATGGCCCACTGGTCTTTGTGAAGTGGATGGACACACGTGAAGTCTCTGTTTGCTCCACAATCCACGAGTCATTCGCTGGAAAAACTGTGCTGAGGAGAATAAAAAACAAGCGCAGTGAGACCTGGTCCATTGAGAACATTGCATGCCCAACACCTGTCCTGGAGTACAACAAGTACATGGGAGGCGTTGATTTGTCTGACCAACTCATCCAGTACTACTCTGCACACCACAAGACCATGCGATGGTACAGGACTTTGCTCTATCATTATCTGGACATTGCCACCACTAACTCCTACCTTCTTCACATGGAGCTCTGCAGAGAGCAGCAGGTGCAGCCGATGACCCACCTGGTCTTCCAGCAGGAGCTGGTAGCTGAGCTGTGTGGCATCACAGTTGTACAGGTGCCAGTGGACAATCTACCCACAGCACCAGTGGACCGCCTACCAAGGAACCATTCACCTGTTGCGATCACGCAACAGGCAGATAAATCCCAGAAGGCCACGGCTGGCCGCCTGTTTTGCATACATTGTAAGATGAAGACCCCCTGGAAGTGCGGTGAATGTGGTGTGGCCCTCTGTCTCATTCCAGACAGGAACTGCTTTTTCACATATCACTTAGTGTGATACAGAACAGGCAGATACAACCATGAGGAGACACCTATTTTTTTTTATACATAATACATTTTTTTTTTTTTTAGATTTTGCCTAAATTCATTGTGGTCGCGCTCTCTGCCAAATATCATATGAGGCACCTTGTATTACTATTGTAATCCAAAAGTGATATATAGGGTTGTTCATTGTACAATACAATTGATACAGTTGATGTTTCTTGTTGATTATTATTCTCTATGTGTTTTTAATAAAATTGTGTGATATTCTATTCCAGTTGTCTTTGGTCTTGTTTTCTCTGGTTATGATCATGTTATTAGTGTGTGTGTGTGTGTGTAAAAAAACTAATTAATAATATAATTATTATAAATGTCGCTCTCTCTCTCTCTCTCTCTCTCTCTCTTGAAATCTACAGTTACACATTGCTGTATTTAGTGAGGTAAATGAGTACAAGACATGTTTCACAGACACACACACACACATACACACACACATACACATACAGACAGACACACACACACATTTACATTTACACATTTACACATTACATTTACATCTAGTCTAGTTTGCTTATTTTTTTTTGATATGGTACAGTACTGTAAATACAGACACAGACACACACACACACAGAAACACACACACACAGGCTAGGCCTCCTGCTGGGTCCATTCACTGGAATAACAAAGGAATGACTGGGCCTTTGCTCCAGGTGTGAAATGGTTCTAGTGACAATGATCACATTGAATTCTGGGAGTGTAGTTCTCTCATCAGATAGCTGAATGAACTTGGATCTACTTCAAGTCCTATACTGAAAAGGTGTTAGGATTTTACCAGAATGTTTGATAGGACATTGATTGAAAACTATCGTCTCAAATTTGACAATTGATGGCTTATTTTGAAGGTATGAATCTGTAATTTTATATTATGTAACAAAAAAAAGGGGGAAATTCTCAGGAGGAGGAGCTCTTTAGGTTAGACTCCTAGAATATAATTATCCAATCAAAATAGGCTATTTGAGTTTAAAAAAGCCGGGTAGTGAGATGGAGCGCACTTGATTGATTGGCGTTCACGTCGTACCACATTGTGTTGACAGCCTTGAAATCCAATCAGAGAATGCCTGCGGACCTGCACCTGGACTGTGGGGCGTGACTGGCGTCAATATGTTTCTGTCATCATCTCACGTGTGAAATTTGCCTGGAAAGAGACTGGAGTGAAGAAGAACATTAATTTGCCTAATATAATAATTCATATTTTAAGATCTTTATTCAATTGTTGAACTTCATCAACTTATTGTGCACTGCATCGTTTGATGAGATATATATATATTTTTTTATCTCAGTTGAAGACTAGTGTAGTTCACGTGAACGTGCCCGTCGTGCCGTCTTGGACTCTGTAAGTCATGGCTATTGTTTACACTTTCCATGGGAATGGGATTAGTGTCTCGAGTCGGAATATTCAACGGAAGATGAGATCGGTCGAGTTGGCAATGCTTTTGTTTTGACTTGAATCGCTTGGGTGACAACAGTTTCTACAGTCCCGAAAATGGAACATTTCACAAAAGACTGTTTGCATGGATGGATTTTATTTACAAGTGATCTGAAGGGACTGGGACACTATTTCTTCATAAAGAAGTACATCAAATGGTGAGTGGATTTAAAATATATATTGGACCGCTGCGTCCAGTGTGTCAGTGATGTGTGTGTGTGGCTGAAATGCGTGTGTTTACTTTCGAATTACCAACGTAATTGTCCTTTTAAGTGTTACATAAAACCCATCTGTGGCCTCGTGCAGACGAAGGTGGTAAATACATGTTAGAGGAGACTGAGGAAGGGGTTCTATCAGTGTCTGTCTGGTCATCACCAGCTGTTCCTGAAGTCTGGGGCCATGGATGTTTCTCAGGAAGTTTGTCAGAAGGTTATGGGAAGCTCCTTCAGATAAAATCGGTTCCTGAAGTAATCAGGTGTTGTGGCTGATGTTTGACTGAGAGGCTGAAGTTCAGGAGCTTGTTTTCACCGTGCTGCTCTTATTGACATTTCCCTCGATATTCCAATGTACAGTTTTGCTTGTACAGTTGTATAGTTTCCCCCACCCCGCCTATACCCACCTAACCACCTCCAATTGAAATCGTCACAGCAGTAGTTTGTTTATACTTCAGAAGTATGATATTTAAACATGGTCCCAAAAATGAATGGAAGCGAATGAGGAGCCTGACGCCTGGGAGGAATGGGGGTGTTGCAGCCTTGGGGATGTTTAAAAAATATAATTTAATATATAATATAATATAATAATTTGTTCAGCAGCCGCCACTGGGCTGTGGGTAGGGCGTTCCACATTGTTGTGGTGTAGTGGATTTCTCTGTCCAAACTGTCCACCCATTACGGAAATATGGGTATGTTGGGTTGAATATTGAGTCCCACAGGTCAACAGCGGCTGGGAGATTGTAATCGGTATGATCAATACACCACACGTAGTCTAGTCTCATAGTAGTCGGAATAACATACAATACTAAAGGTTAATGGATAGATACTGTGTGACCTGTTTTCTCTGGAGAACCACGAGGGGGGGGGAAGGAAACCCTTTAGATTTACATAGTCTTAAGATGATTAAACTTCCCCCTCGCCTGTATACGACAGGATACTGGTCACGTGGGGCGGCCAGAGCAAACACAGCCTTTTGTCTTCTCCCCTATGTTGGAACTTAGCATACAGAAGGGAGTTTTGGTTTATAGCCGGCTATAGTGAAACATTTTCAATAAGAACAATAGGTTACAGGAGGTAACGCCCGAAAGGTTGAGTGGAAAACCCCCCAAGCTAGTTTGGGGACGCAGACATCTGGTCAGACCTGAGTCTTGACAACAGGAGGTGACCATTTGGCGGGTCTCCTTATTTTATCCTCTAAGGAAAGTTAGGCTCAACTCTTTTAACATAGGGTATTAGTTAAGCAAAGAAAGACCAAACTAGACTCTTATTTCACCTCTGCACAGTATAAGTAAGCTAGAAATATAGTTCAAATTAAGACACATTGCTAAACAGTTGAAGCTTCTATATTTAACTAAGAAATATAGAAGCTTCTTTGTTCCTTTCAAAGAACTAGCAAAAAGGCTAAAAACTTAGTTATAAGGTTCCAAATTTCAATCAGAAAATGACAACATTCATCATCAAGTATAGTCTTTGCTAAAATCTTACCTTATTAAACTATAAAAATAGATACTGGGGTATAAACGTTAAAGATTTAAATGGAGAAATATCTGTTTAGATACATTAAAGCCGGCCCCTTCTAGGATCAGAGGGGACGACAGGCCTGCTCAAAATGGCCGCTATAGAGTCTCATCCAATCAACCGCTCTCTCTTCTTAGAAAGTCCTCCCTCTAAGGGTGGTGGGTATATTATATTGTGTTGAACTTAAGACATTGGTCTAGTAATAGAGAGTACAACACAAAATAATGAGAGCCATGTGAATTTTTCTGAATTTTGAATATTAACGATAAGCAGCCATGAAATATATAGATAACTGATTTGGAAAACGAATGTATTATCAATGCAGAAAAGTAGAGGTGAATCTGGCAAGGAAATGTGATCTTCCAATCAAATTGTCTGTTGTACATAACAAATTTATATAACAATAACAGGACAGAGGGAAAAAATGTTTCCTTCTGTGAAGACTGGAGCAGTATCAAGACTGCACACAACCGGAAGGAGACCGTGATTAGCACAAGGCAGAAGGATGTCCTCGACCACAAAGAGTTATCAAGAAACCGCAGGAGGTTGATGAGGGATATCTTGCAGGATGAAAGCTAATGCTAATTGGAGGTCTCAGTGATCCATGGAGAGAGCATGTATATATTTTTTAATTTTTTATTTTGAGCTCTCTCCTTTCTTAGAAATGTTTAGATATTTTGTGCGGTGCAATAATCTTTTCTTTCAGAGTCAGATACACAATATAGACATGTTTGGTTAACTACACATAAGTATAGTGGAATAAACAGAAAAGCTGATAAATCGTGCAATGTTCTTTTTGTATAAAGAAACGGACCTAGACGGATGTCAACTTCAAATAACTGATAATTGTTAATTGTGTGAGAGTGAAATAACGAGGGTGTTGAAAGCGTTGGTACTAACAGAAATTAACTGTGTTTTAGAAATTCTTAAATTTTTTTGGTTTTTTAATGTGAATTTGCTAAGGTTAAAACGTTATGGTATCTGGATGGCGTACGACCAGTTTGATTGAGAAGTCAATAGCAGGTATACGTGGGCATATAAGCCCACGACGGGGGACTGTAGTGGATTTCTCTGTCCAAACTGTCCACCCATTATGGAAATATGGGTATGTTGGGTTGAATATTGAGTCCCACAGGTCAACAGCGGCTGGGAGATTGTAATCGGTATGATCAATACACCACACGCAGTCTAGTCTCATAGTAGTCGGAATAACATACAATACTAAAGGTTAATGGATAGATACTGTGTGACCTGTTTTCTCTGGAGAACCACGAGGGGGGGGAAGGAAACCCTTTAGATTTACATAGTCTTAAGATGATTAAACTTCCCCCTCGCCTGTATACGACAGGATACTGGTCACGTGGGGCGGCCAGAGCAAACACAGCCTTTTGTCTTCTCCCCTATGTTGGAACTTAGCATACAGAAGGGAGTTTTGGTTTATAGCCGGCTATAGTGAAACATTTTCAATAAGAACAATAGGTTACAGGAGGTAACGCCCGAAAGGTTGAGTGGAAAACCCCCCAAGCTAGTTTGGGGACGCAGACATCTGGTCAGACCTGAGTCTTGACAACAGGAGGTGACCATTTGGCGGGTCTCCTTATTTTATCCTCTAAGGAAAGTTAGGCTCAACTCTTTTAACATAGGGTATTAGTTAAGCAAAGAAAGACCAAACTAGACTCTTATTTCACCTCTGCACAGTATAAGTAAGCTAGAAATATAGTTCAAATTAAGACACATTGCTAAACAGTTGAAGCTTCTATATTTAACTAAGAAATATAGAAGCTTCTTTGTTCCTTTCAAAGAACTAGCAAAAAGGCTAAAAACTTAGTTATAAGGTTCCAAATTTCAATCAGAAAATGACAACATTCATCATCAAGTATAGTCTTTGCTAAAATCTTACCTTATTAAACTATAAAAATAGATACTGGGGTATAAACGTTAAAGATTTAAATGGAGAAATATCTGTTTAGATACATTAAAGCCGGCCCCTTCTAGGATCAGAGGGGACGACAGGCCTGCTCAAAATGGCCGCTATAGAGTCTCATCCAATCAACCGCTCTCTCTTCTTAGAAAGTCCTCCCTCTAAGGGTGGTGGGTATATTATATTGTGTTGAACTTAAGACATTGGTCTAGTAATAGAGAGTACAACACAAAATAATGAGAGCCATGTGAATTTTTCTGAATTTTGAATATTAACGATAAGCAGCCATGAAATATATAGATAACTGATTTGGAAAACGAATGTATTATCAATGCAGAAAAGTAGAGGTGAATCTGGCAAGGAAATGTGATCTTCCAATCAAATTGTCTGTTGTACATAACAAATTTATATAACAATAACAGGACAGAGGGAAAAAATGTTTCCTTCTGTGAAGACTGGAGCAGTATCAAGACTGCACACAACCGGAAGGAGACCGTGATTAGCACAAGGCAGAAGGATGTCCTCGACCACAAAGAGTTATCAAGAAACCGCAGGAGGTTGATGAGGGATATCTTGCAGGATGAAAGCTAATGCTAATTGGAGGTCTCAGTGATCCATGGAGAGAGCATGTATATATTTTTTTATTTTTTATTTTGAGCTCTCTCCTTTCTTAGAAATGTTTAGATATTTTGTGCGGTGCAATAATCTTTTCTTTCAGAGTCAGATACACAATATAGACATGTTTGGTTAACTACACATAAGTATAGTGGAATAAACAGAAAAGCTGATAAATCGTGCAATGTTCTTTTTGTATAAAGAAACGGACCTAGACGGATGTCAACTTCAAATAACTGATAATTGTTAATTGTGTGAGAGTGAAATAACGAGGGTGTTGAAAGCGTTGGTACTAACAGAAATTAACTGTGTTTTAGAAATTCTTAAATTTTTTTGGTTTTTTAATGTGAATTTGCTAAGGTTAAAACGTTATGGTATCTGGATGGCGTACGACCAGTTTGATTGAGAAGTCAATAGCAGGTATACGTGGGCATATAAGCCCACGACGGGGGACTGTAGTGGATTTCTCTGTCCAAACTGTCCACCCATTATGGAAATATGGGTATGTTGGGTTGAATATTGAGTCCCACAGGTCAACAGCGGCTGGGAGATTGTAATCGGTATGATCAATACACCACACGCAGTCTAGTCTCATAGTAGTCGGAATAACATACAATACTAAAGGTTAATGGATAGATACTGTGTGACCTGTTTTCTCTGGAGAACCACGAGGGGGGGGAAGGAAACCCTTTAGATTTACATAGTCTTAAGATGATTAAACTTCCCCCTCGCCTGTATACGACAGGATACTGGTCACGTGGGGCGGCCAGAGCAAACACAGCCTTTTGTCTTCTCCCCTATGTTGGAACTTAGCATACAGAAGGGAGTTTTGGTTTATAGCCGGCTATAGTGAAACATTTTCAATAAGAACAATAGGTTACAGGAGGTAACGCCCGAAAGGTTGAGTGGAAAACCCAAGCTAGTTTGGGGACGCAGACATCTGGTCAGACCTGAGTCTTGACAACAGGAGGTGACCATTTGGCGGGTCTCCTTATTTTATCCTCTAAGGAAAGTTAGGCTCAACTCTTTTAACATAGGGTATTAGTTAAGCAAAGAAAGACCAAACTAGACTCTTATTTCACCTCTGCACAGTATAAGTAAGCTAGAAATATAGTTCAAATTAAGACACATTGCTAAACAGTTGAAGCTTCTATATTTAACTAAGAAATATAGAAGCTTCTTTGTTCCTTTCAAAGAACTAGCAAAAAGGCTAAAAACTTAGTTATAAGGTTCCAAATTTCAATCATAAAATGACAACATTCATCATCAAGTATAGTCTTTGCTAAAATCTTACCTTATTAAACTATAAAAATAGATACTGGGGTATAAAACGTTAAACTATAAATGGAGAAATATCTGTTTAGACACATTAAAGCCGGCCCCTTCTAGGATCAGAGGGGACGACAGGCCTGCTCAAAATGGCCGCTATAGAGTCTCATCCAATCAACCGCTCTCTCTTCTTAGAAAGTCCTCCCTCTAAGGGTGGTGGATATATTATATTGTGTTGAACTTAAGACATTGGTCTAGTAATAGAGAGTACAACACAAAATAATGAGAGCCATGTGAATTTTTCTGAATTTTGAATATTAACGATTAGCAGCCATGAAATATATAGATAACTGATTTGGAAAACGAATGTATTATCAATGCAGAAAAGTAGAGGTGAATCTGGCAAGGAAATGTGATCTTCCAATCAAATTGTCTGTTGTACATAACAAATTTATATAACAATAACAGGACAGAGGGAAAAAAAATTTCTTTCTGTGAAGACTGGAGCAGTATCAAGACTGCACACAACCGGAAGGAGACCGTGATTAGCACAAGGCAGAAGGATGTCCTCGACCACAAAGAGTTATCAAGAAACCGCAGGAGGTTGATGAGGGATATCTTGCAGGATGAAGTATAGTCTTTGCTAAAATCTTACCTTATTAAATTATAAAAATAGATACTGGGGTATAAAACGTTAAACTATAAATGGAGAAATATCTGTTTAGACACATTAAAGCCGGCCCCTTCTAGGATCAGAGGGGACGACAGGCCTGCTCAAAATGGCCGCTATAGAGTCTCATCCAATCAACCGCTCTCTCTTCTTAGAAAGTCCTCCCCTCCTGACGTAAGACTAGGGGAGGAGTTTAAGCTTTAAAGCTAGCGGTTTAGTGAGAGAGAGCAGAACAAGACGGAACAACACAGATACACACGTTTTCTGGAACCAACAGAGACCCACAGAAGGAGCGGCAGCAGGAACAAAGGAGCAGACGAGAAACCAGATCCCTTTGTGGTCGCCAGACCACCGAGGCCTACATTGACCATTCCTTTTAGTAACTTCTTTTTTATTAGTCTGAAACAAGAGCTTGAGGGCATAGTCTCAATTGGTATCTATTGTTTCATTGCACATTTTGAATTCAAGCCTTTTGTTATTTCACTATTCACTTTTAAATAAAGCTGGATTTTCTACACTAGCAAACTCTCTGCTCTTCATTCCATCCTCCTGCTCCGCCGTCGTCTCAAGGCCATTTCCTGGTCTTTGAAAGTACAAGGGAATTAGTAACGGACAACACATAACGCAGAGTAGCTTAAGCTGGTTCTTTATATCAGAACCATAGACCCTTGTCACTTCAGTGGCATAATTGCGAAACATGTTTAGTCCCTTGTTTGAGCCGAATCTGGGTTGAACATGATTTGTGGAACTCCCTCTGGTGTTGTGGTCATGGTATTCACAGACCTTTGGGAAATATTTCGACATGCACATGGGTATCTTAGTGGTGTAGTGTAGGGGTGGCCAACCCGCGGCTCGCGAGCCTCATGCAGCTCTTTGCCTGTCAATGTACGGCTCTTCCATCCATACAAAAAAAAGAAAAAAAATAATAATATATATATATTTTTTCTTTTACTGTTTTTTATTTTTTTACTTTTTTTTTACTCATTCCATAAGGACGTAGAATAAACATTTAAAAAAAATTTAAATGGTCCATTTGCATGTTCTTGGTATCTGAATCTAGGGACATATGGATCAGTGTCAGAAATAGTGTGTCTGTAAGGGCATGCGTCCACCTACAGTATCTCACAAAAACGCTGGCAGTGCGCCGGTAGTGCTGGCATTAAGCGCATCTTGTAGATGACAGAAAGAAATCTACAGCCATCTTTTTATCGTTTTTTCCTGCCGCGGTTTTGCACATATAGCCTATTTTAATACACTTTATTGTATATTAATTATATATATAGTTATTGCCTGACACCACAGTTCGCCTTTTGCTTTTTATTAGCTTTTTAGTAGTGTATTCATGTAGTTATTATTATTAGTGTATTTGTGCTTTGTCGCGAATCTCAATGGCCCATCTCTTGTGGGTAGACAGCCAAGACAGGCAGGCAACTCCGGTGTCAGGTTACAAACAGAGTGGTAGATATGAATGGCTGTGATTGGTTGTCTGAAAATGAGCTCAGCGCATCGCTCTGAAGTTCAGAAAGTTCAACTTTAAATGCTGTGTCCGGCCGCACAAAAAAGCTGAAAAAAGAAGCAGACTGAAGCGCATTTCCTATAGGCGGCGCATGCGGCCGCATATGCTCCCTCCCCATTGGCAGGCATGTGCACACATAGAGGCCAAGGGGTGCCTGAGCACCTGCCTTTTTGAGCCTCATCAAAAAAGTGCCCTTTTTGAAAAAAAAAAATAATCTTTTATTTTAAATTTTTTTTACCGTTACGCATATAGACTGCCCTTCCAACTGAAAAATGTCAGGATAGAATCAAAATATTAGGTAAAGAGAGAGAGATGCCCCATATTCCATTGCAGTTTGCACGGCCTCTCCGCGGACCTATATATTTTATGCATAGCGTGGGTGGTGATGATGATGATGATAGAAACCGCTGTTGAATGCTGGTATTACACTCATTGAGGGACACGAAGAAGTCAAGTCCGATGGGATTTGGGAATCTCAAATACAAATCGGGATTGGAATAAAAAATGCATTTATATTAAACAATACAGAATATACAGCACTTCTTGGGGTCTGTAGGGTAAGCACTTATTCCCTCCCCCCATACCATTTATGGAGATGTATGGGCCTTTTAAGTCAGTAATAAAAGTGTCTTTCAAGGATAAGTGAGCTCCTGCACTGATTATTATAGTTCAATATTCAATATTTGATCACCAAAACCCCCCAAAAAGCATAAAAAGGGGTCCCCCCGCCCGAAAAGGGCCCTTAAAAATCGTGCTCTCGCGCGCGCGCTCGGTTAACATATACACACAAGTGTAGTGCCCTTTTCAGACTTTGAGCACCTGCCCCTCTAAAGTCCTGTGCACGTCCCTGCCCATTGGGATACATTGAAAAAAGATGCTTGCGCCCATAAATATGAGATAGGTGGACCCGGGCCCTTACTAGGCTTGAGTAAATTGTAATGAAACAAAGGAGAATATCAATTCTATTTAAAAAAAAAAATTATCTTTGACTGTGAATAACACCATGCTAAAATGTACCAGACCTGAAAAATCTAAGCAAATGAATAAAGGGAAGATGATTAAACAGAAGGTTTTGTAGATACAGTACTGAATTCTGCCATCTTTTTTATAATGTAAATTTCTCCACCATTTTTCATCGTATTGCAACACCATTTTTTGCAATACGTTCACAGAAAGGTAGAGAAACTAACTGTGTTCTGTTTTATGGTAATAACGTTCAGGTTTGTGGGAGATAATCCCAAAAA
The DNA here is from genome assembly GCF_963971535.1 of Notolepis coatsorum. Lineage (NCBI taxonomy): Eukaryota > Metazoa > Chordata > Actinopteri > Aulopiformes > Paralepididae > Notolepis > Notolepis coatsorum. Next base: position 46,403,548 of record NC_140172.1, on the reverse strand, counting down.
ATAAGAGAAATAAAAAAGTAAATCCAGAAGTCAGATGATTGACAGGGGCTGGTGTGAGCTGGGTAGGGTAGTTTTTCGAAATTCGAAAGCCCTGAGTCTCTTCCTTCAAAAGACTACACTCACTTTTGGCTGCTCCACTTCCTCCTGTCAATATGCGCCGGTTTCCGACTCAATGCCCTGAGATTTCTATAATCTTATATTTCACTAATAACAGTTAAAATAATTGGTAAACAAACGTAATGCTGAAAATATACACTTTTACTGTATATCTCGGGCTTAAGAGGTTAACCCTGTGAGGCCCAAATTAAAAAGACATTAGCAACTTCAGAGGCCAGAAGTTATGCCATATGCTGCATGAGGCATTATATCATGAACTCATGACAAATATCTATCACCTATTATATATGCCTATGTATTGTCTAACATTAGTATTATCATTCCTGTTATTATTAGCATTGTTGGTACTGCTGGTATTGCTATTATGTATATCACAAACATTATTATTATTATTTCCTATGACCAACATCCACCTAATCTTAGCATACTATGGGTATCATAATGATGTAACCTATGCATATATGATTGCCATATATATTGATGGAATCGGATGAGTCTGATGATGACAATAATATATTCAATGACATTGACCCTGAGGCAAATCTTTATAATGATTACAGATCAAATTGTGAATATTATTCTGAGAATCTGTTCAATAATCTTAATATGGAGGGTTTTCAATCATACACTTCAATAGCAGAAGCCTATATACAAACTTTGTCCAAATTAAAGACTACTTAAACTCATTAAACCATACATTTCAAGTCATTGCAATAACTGAGACATGGCTAACAAATGCAAGGGATGTTGATTTTATGTTAGAAGGTTATGAACATTTCTGTGTAAACCGGATAAACAAAAGGGGTGGTGGTGTTGCATTTTATGTACAGAATGATTTTCAATGTAGAGTTATTGATACTACAATTGTTAATGATATCATGGAGAGTTTGACAATTGAAATTCACTCTGCTAAAGTTAAGAGTATATTTTGAGTTGCATATATAGAACGCCTGGTTCTTGCATTGATCAATTTATGAATACCATAGGTGATATTTTTGAGAATGTATGTGATAAAAAATCTTTTTTTGTTTGTGGTGACTTTAATATTGATCTCTTAAAATGTAATGAACATAAACTAACAACAGACTTCTGTAATGCAATGTTTAGTTTTGGTCTCTGGCCCCTTATTAGCAAACCCAGTAGGATAACTAAAGATAGTGCCACACTTATTGATAACATATTTACGAATGTTCATGGCCAAGCAACAAGTGGTTTGTTCTTAAGTAAAATCAGTGATCATTTTCCTATTTTTGTGATTCTACATAATTTAAAGGAAAAATGTTCAGTTGATGTAAGTGAACATTCTTGTAAAATTGTAAGAATTAGGACACCAGAAAGAATGGAGGCCTTAAGGATGGACCTTACAAACTACAACTGGGCCCCGTTCGTCGTACCTGGATAACTGAGTTAGCCGGATAACTTTCGGGTAATTCTGACTTAAGCCGGACTTTCCGATTCCCCGTACCTGGATTTTCCAAATCACCATGACAACAGATCCAAAAGTTTGAGCCTGGTCGAAAGCAGAGTTTAAGTTCAAGTTAGCCTGAACCATCGCCACGCCCCCGCAAAAAAGTGACAGCCCGTTTCCTGAAATTATTCCCACAGTCTACGATCTGCATTATACCATTCTGAATTAAGTTTTTGTGCTCCATTCTTCCAGAGGGGGCTTTTGAAATGTAAAATAGACCCAAAATGCTGATACTAAATTCACTTTGTCCTAAATAATGCACGTTATATATACCGTGGCGCTCGCTCGGTGCCTACACATTATGACGTGGTTATTTTAATTGTAACTGGGATTAAGATGTCTGATGAGATGCGCTGTTTGACGGATTTGAGAAATTGAATGAGCCGTTGACGTCACATTAATGAATGAGGATAAAGAAATAAAACTTCATTCAAAATAAAGAATATTCTAAACACGGGTCTCTCGTTCATTAATGTATAAACAATGAATTTATCCCATCTGGCACAGTGGCCCAGCGGTAGTGCTCAAGCCTGCCAACCCAGCGACCGGTGTTCAAAACCCCGTGTTTCTAATATAATTTTTTTGAATATAATATTAATGATTATACGCCAAAGTAGCCTGGTTTTAAGTTAAAATATTATAAATCTACATGCATTGAGGATGTCATTCTTTATATAGCTCTCAACGTGCACCAAATTGAATTATTCCTATATTGCAAAAAGAAGAAAAAGACTAGGGTTTCGAACCCCGGTCGTCTGCGTGAAAGTCAAAAGAACAATCTGTTAGACCACAGTGGAGATAAGTAAAATATCGACTATACATCAATCAATGGGTAAGAGAGCCATATCGTAATTCTGTATAACAGTTTAACTAATTATTTTCGCTAGCAAGATCTCATTTGATTATTCATTCCAGCAGGCAAGTTTAAATAAATATAATCTGATTGATTGAGGTAATGAGGGACTTAAAATTAGCCTATAGATAACGCATTTAACTTGTCGGCGAGGCGATTGAGCCGTATTGCAATCTGTCAATAACGTTTTAAATCAATTAATCAATCAATGCCGTTAGAGAATCAGGATCTCTGCCATCGATACGTGCTGGCTTTTCACCTGAAGCGGCCGCGCGCACTTAGCCTGGGTCTCAAGTCTGAATCGAGTTAACGAGACTGAATCCACCTTCGAGGAACAGGAAAATCCCGGCTTCAAACATCGGGTTAACTGAATCTGGATAATGACATCTTGATCGACTTAGTTGAACCAGGTACGAGAAACAGGGCCCTGGGATGAGGTGTATGTTGACGATCCAAATCAGGCATATGATGCTTTTTTGTTGACGTTCACAGAGCTATACAACAAACACTGTCCTATTAGAAAGAGCTGGGTGAAGGATAAATATAAAGGAAAGCCATGGATGACCAAAGCTACGCAAAGGGCGTGCAAAAAGAAAAACTTACTTTACAAGAAATATTTACAACTGAGAACAAGTAAAAGCGAAGAAAAATATAAGCTGTATAAAAACAAACTGACTTCCATTATGAGAATACAGAAGAAGGAATACTACAATAAAATGTTAGAAGATAGTGCAAATAATATACAAAAGACCTGGAAAATAATCAATCATATTATTCGAAATAGAGGCTATAAATCTGAATTTCCAAGCTATTTTCTAAATAGCTCAGATGCTAAAGTGGACAATGTAAAAAGCATTGTTGAAGATTTCAATGACTACTTTGTGGGTGTTGGAACTACTTTGGCCAGCAAAATTGTTGTGCCTGATGATAAAAAAGATATGTTTAATAATCTTATTAATGATAATATCAGTTCTATGTTCCTTTGTGGGGTAAATGAACTTGATATAATTGATATTGTAAGTAAATTAAAAAACAAAACATCAACTGATATAAACTCCATTGATATGGTAATTATTAAAGAAGTAATTGAGTCTATTGTAAAACCTTTGACCTATATATGCAATCTGTCTTTTCAAAGAGGTGTTTTTCCTAATAATATGAAACCAGCAAAGGTAATACCAATATATAAAAATGGAGATAAACATCAAATGGACAATTATAGACCAGTGTCCCTACTTCCTCAATTTTCAAAAATATTAGAGAAACTATTTGTGAAACAACTGGATCTTTTCATTGGCAAATACAAAATACTGAGTGAACACCAGTATGGGTTTAGGAAAAATAGAAATACTACATGTGCAGTGATGGAGATGGTAGAAGAAATAACTAAAGCAGTTGAAAATGACAAGTGTTCTATTGGTATTTATATTGACCTACAGAAGGCTTTTGATACAATAGATCACAGCATATTAGTGAGAAAACTGGAGAAGTATGGGATACGAGGTATAGCTAACTCTTGGCTAAAGAGCTACTTGGAAAACAGACAGCAATGTGTGCAAATCAATGACACTGTGTCAGGATTTAGGAAGGTCACCTGTGGAGTTTAAGTTTAAGTTTAAGTTTAAGTTTATTTGGATCCCCATTAGCCACAGCAGTGCTGCTGGGGCTATTCTTCCTGGGGTCCATAACACATAAAATACAGTTACAGACGTATACACTCACAACATTTACATGTCATACAGACAATTAAAACAACAATAAAAACCCTTATACACTCATAACATTTACATGACATACAGACCATTAAAACAACAATAAAAACCCTTATACACTCACAACATTTACATGTCATACAGACAATTAAAACAACAATAAAAACCCTAATCAAATTCATAATACAATATAAAAATACAAAATTATACAATATTTTAATAATATATCCCTATCAGACACATGCCTTTTCATCCATATATACCTATCTCTTTATCAGACACATAAATTTTAATTTACGTACACACTATCTATTAGGGAATGTCAATTTCTTTGGTTGAAAATGTTGTTTTACCACGATTTTGAAACGGCATTTACTATTCTCCTGCTTAACATGTCTGGGAAGAGAGTTCCATTCCTGCATACCACGGAACATGACAGTTCGCTTCATTGCATTCGACCTCACTTTTGGAAGTGTAAAACCTCGTGCAGAAGCATGTCTGGTGGAATGGTTGTGTCTGTCAAGACTTATTGATAAATTGTTATATAAAATTGAGGGGATCTTTGTAACAAAAATATTCCTAGTGAATACAAGGAGTGAGCAGAGTAATTTATGTTTGACAAGTAACCAAGTTAAACAACTGTGCATCGCTGCAACATTAGTTCTGTACTCACAGCGAAGCGCTATACGTGCTGCTTTGTTTTGTACCATTTGTAATTTTTTCAGTTTACTCGTCGTTACATTCGACCATACTGCAGGACAATAGTCAAGATTTGACAAAACCAGAGCTTGAATGACCTGTTTGATAGAATTTAGTGGTAACAAATGAGCACATCTTTTAACAACAGAAATCCCTCTTCCCATTTTCACTACTATATTGTTTATATACCTCAGGGATCTGTGATAGGTCCAAAACTATTTATACTTTATATTAATGATATGTGCAATGTTGCTGAACTGTTAAAGTTTGTTATTTTTGCAGATGATACAAATTTATATTGCTCAGGAAGTAATTTAAAGGAACTTTTGCCTGATATTGAAAGAGAGCTTGAAACTCTCAAAACTTGGTTTGATGTTAATAAATTGTCTCTCAATATTAAGAAAACGAAATTTATGGTTTTTGGAAATCGAAAAGAAATAGAGGGGGAGATAGAGTTAAAAATATGTGATGTAAAAATAGAAAGTTTTTGAGATAAAATTTCTAGGGGTAGTTATTGACCAGAAATTAACATGGAAACAACATGTTAACTATATTCAAGGGAAAATATCTAAGTCAGTAGCAATATTGTATAAATGTAAGGATATATTAAACTACAAAGCCTTGCACATAATTTACTGCTCACTTATACTTCCTTACATTTCTTACTGTGTGGAAGTATGGGGGTCGACATTTAAAAATACAGTAAATCCAATAGTCGTACTGCAAAAGCGGGCCATTCGGAACCTTTTCAAGGCTGGTTACTATGAACACACAAATCCATTGTTTATAAAGTCTCATATTATGAAATTTAATGATTTGGTTTACTATAAAAATATGCAAATAATGTACAGAGCTAAAGCAGTTACTCCCAGGTGGGGTGCAAAGGTTTTTTTCAACACATGAAAGAAAATATGATTTGAGAGATATTTGTAAATTTACTGTTCAGAAAGCTAAGAAAGGGATTAAAAGGAGGTGTATTTCTATTATTGGGGTTAACTTGTGGAACAATGCGGATATACAGTTAAGAATGAGTAATTTGATTTTGGTTTTTAAGAAAAAGGTTTGTAAAGCAATTTTTGAAAAATACAAGGGTGAATAACACTGTTTTGTTTGCTTTTTTTTCTTTTTTCTTTTAGAATACTGTTTTGGAATCTACATTTTTGTATTTTTTATTTATTTATTTTTTTTATGCTAAATTTTGAAAAACTACAAGGGTGAAAAACACTGTTTTGCTTGCTTTTTTCTTTTCTTTATAATACTGGTTTGAAAAAAAAAAAAAAAAAAAAAATTTGGTAAGAATATAGGACAGGCACATATAAGCACTATGCTTCAGTCTGTACCTTTTTCAGTCACTGTAAATAATCAAATATTGATAAATGATGATGTATATTGTACTTTTTTCTTTGATGACTGAAAAAAATAAACTACTACTACTACTACTACTACTACTACTACTACTACTACTACTACTACTACTACTACTACTACTACTACTACTACTACTATCAAATAGCATTGTGAAGCTGAACAACAGGACCAATTGACTATACATGTGCTTAACATCTTTTAAATAAAAATTCTTTTTTTAAATGGCTAAAAGTGATTTTGTAATTTAGCAACCGTGGGTCTCACAGGGTACTTTTAACCCTGAGGCCCAAATAAAAAAGACATTAGCAACTTCAGAGTCCAGAGGGTGAGACCTATAAACACATGAAGGGTGCCGTGACTGAAAAAAAAAGGTTGAGAAATGCTGGTTATATGGTGTGGCTCTTTGTGGTACCACAGTAATTTTTGTGGCTCATAGTCTCTGACTGGTTGGCCACCCCTGGTGTAGTGTATCTTGTAGACCAGGCCCATTGCAAGTTTCTGTACTCTGTCGTCTACTCTAAGCCATCCTAGGTTGTCAAAATGGGCAGGGGTGAGGTGGGTTTTAGGAGAAAGGTCAAGCAGTAGTCTGACCAGTTTGTTTTGTGATGTTTGTAATCTTGTTTTTAGTGCCTTTGAGGTGCTTTGGTACCATGAGGTGCAAGCATAGTCGTAGTACCCTTGAATGAGTGCTCCTGTTAGAGTCTTCAAGGTATCTATCTATCTGTCTGTCTGTCTGTCTGTCTGTCTGTCTGTCTGTCTGTCTGTCTGTCTGTCTGTCTGTCTGTCTGTCTGTCTGTCTGTCTGTCTGTCTGTCTGTCTGTCTGTCTGTCTGTCTGTCTGTCTGTCTGTCTGTCTGTCTGTCTGTCTGTCTGTCTGTCTGTCTGTCTGTCTGTCTGTCTGTCTGTCTGTCTGTCTGTCTGTCTGTCTGTCTGTCTGTCTGTCTGTCTGTCTGTCTGTCTGTCTGTCTGTCTGTCTGTCTGTCTGTCTGTCTGTCTGTCTGTCTGTCTGTCTGTCTGTCTGTCTGTCTGTCTGTCTGTCTGTCTGTCTGTCTGTCTGTCTGTCTGTCTGTCTGTCTGTCTGTCTGTCTGTCTGTCTGTCTGTCTGTCTGTCTGTCTGTCTGTCTGTCTGTCTGTCTGTCTGTCTGTCTGTCTGTCTGTCTGTCTGTCTGTCTGTCTGTCTGTCTGTCTGTCTGTCTGTCTGTCTGTCTGTCTGTCTGTCTGTCTGTCTGTCTGTCTGTCTGTCTGTCTGTCTGTCTGTCTGTCTGTCTGTCTGTCTGTCTGTCTGTCTGTCTGTCTGTCTGTCTGTCTGTCTGTCTGTCTGTCTGTCTGTCTGTCTGTCTGTCTGTCTGTCTGTCTGTCTGTCTGTCTGTCTGTCTGTCTGTCTGTCTGTCTGTCTGTCTGTCTGTCTGTCTGTCTGTCTGTCTGTCTGTCTGTCTGTCTGTCTGTCTGTCTGTCTGTCTGTCTGTCTGTCTGTCTGTCTGTCTGTCTGTCTGTCTGTCTGTCTGTCTGTCTGTCTGTCTGTCTGTCTGTCTGTCTGTCTGTCTGTCTGTCTGTCTGTCTGTCTGTCTGTCTGTCTGTCTGTCTGTCTGTCTGTCTGTCTGTCTGTCTGTCTGTCTGTCTGTCTGTCTGTCTGTCTGTCTGTCTGTCTGTCTGTCTGTCTGTCTGTCTGTCTGTCTGTCTGTCTGTCTGTCTGTCTGTCTGTCTGTCTGTCTGTCTGTCTGTCTGTCTGTCTGTCTGTCTGTCTGTCTGTCTGTCTGTCTGTCTGTCTGTCTGTCTGTCTGTCTGTCTGTCTGTCTGTCTGTCTGTCTGTCTGTCTGTCTGTCTGTCTGTCTGTCTGTCTGTCTGTCTGTCTGTCTGTCTGTCTGTCTGTCTGTCTGTCTGTCTGTCTGTCTGTCTGTCTGTCTGTCTGTCTGTCTGTCTGTCTGTCTGTCTGTCTGTCTGTCTGTCTGTCTGTCTGTCTGTCTGTCTGTCTGTCTGTCTGTCTGTCTGTCTGTCTGTCTGTCTGTCTGTCTGTCTGTCTGTCTGTCTGTCTGTCTGTCTGTCTGTCTGTCTGTCTGTCTGTCTGTCTGTCTGTCTGTCTGTCTGTCTGTCTGTCTGTCTGTCTGTCTGTCTGTCTGTCTGTCTGTCTGTCTGTCTGTCTGTCTGTCTGTCTGTCTGTCTGTCTGTCTGTCTGTCTGTCTGTCTGTCTGTCTGTCTGTCTGTCTGTCTGTCTGTCTGTCTGTCTGTCTGTCTGTCTGTCTGTCTGTCTGTCTGTCTGTCTGTCTGTCTGTCTGTCTGTCTGTCTGTCTGTCTGTCTGTCTGTCTGTCTGTCTGTCTGTCTGTCTGTCTGTCTGTCTGTCTGTCTGTCTGTCTGTCTGTCTGTCTGTCTGTCTGTCTGTCTGTCTGTCTGTCTGTCTGTCTGTCTGTCTGTCTGTCTGTCTGTCTGTCTGTCTGTCTGTCTGTCTGTCTGTCTGTCTGTCTGTCTGTCTGTCTGTCTGTCTGTCTGTCTGTCTGTCTGTCTGTCTGTCTGTCTGTCTGTCTGTCTGTCTGTCTGTCTGTCTGTCTGTCTGTCTGTCTGTCTGTCTGTCTGTCTGTCTGTCTGTCTGTATGTCTGTCTGTCTGTCTGTCTGTCTGTCTGTCTGTCTGTCTGTCTGTCTGTCTGTCTGTCTGTCTGTCTGTCTGTCTGTCTGTCTGTCTGTCTGTCTGTCTGTCTGATCTATCTATCTATCATCCATCCATCCATCCATCCATCCATCCATCCATCCATCCATCCATCCAGGGGGTGTTTTTTTTTTTTTTTTTTTTTTTTTTTTGCGAGGCCCCCCTTCCCGCGAGGCCCCTTTTCATCACAGACCTAAAATCTAGCTTTGCTTATATGCTTATATATTTCACATTAGACACGTTTGTAGAATGTGTCTGACTTGTTCCTCTGCGGCTCTGCCAGCAGACATACCTCACTATTGGAGCTCTGGGGCTCTGCAGCAGACATACTATTGGTTTTCAACGAAGGGAGGGTTACAACTTACATGTGTACAGTCGGCCGGCGTGCGTCAGCTGCGTTGACTATTTCGCGCGTGCAGCATTGGAGGTTATTATGCTTATGCCAGCCAAGACGAAGAGGACGGTCAGATGGACTGAAGATGAAAGTTGTTGCATGTTAGACAGTTCAGTCAGGCTAGCCATGTCGGCTAGCTACGTTATAATATCGAGTGCTAACGTGTGGTTCAGACAGTCGGATAGCCATGTCGGCTAGTAGCTAGCTTAGCTAAAGGCTAACTAGCGTTAGCTAACCTAGAGAGAGCGCGTGTAGCATTGTTATGCCAAGATGAAGAGGACAGTCATTCGGCAGATGAACTTCGTCAACTCCACGCGGTTGTCTCCATCCTCTTGGACGTTTGGTGAGTTTTTAATGCACTCTATTCTATTCCCGCCGTGGATATATATATCTCTCTCTCGGGCCGGCTAGCTATCGTGGCTAAGGCTAATGTTATGTTGGCTAACGTTATGTTGAGCCAGACATGCTCTCTCTCTCTCTCTGTACCTAGTCAAGGATCTTCTTAGTATTGCTCTGGTTTTGGGTTGTTTCTTTCCAATGTGTCCTCTCTCTCTCTCTCTCTCTCTCTCTCTCTCTCTCTCTCTGGCCTTGCTCTGGTGGAGGGTCAGGGGCATTGCCGGGGTCTGTGCAGCGATAACACTGTATATTGACTGTAGAACGGGAGCTCTCTCTCGCTCTCTCTTGCTATATGTTGACTGTATCATGCCCAGCCTCGGGCAGCGCTATTATTTAAGAATATGTTGACTGTATGAAAAAAAAAAAAAAAAAAAGGATATATATATATATTTTACCTTTTATGGGGGGGGGGGGGGGGGGGGGGGGGGGGGGGGGGCTCGCGTTTAAATCTCGCACAGGGCCTCGCATTTCTCCCAGGCGGCCCTGTATCTATCTATCTATCTATCTATCTATCTATCTATCTATCTATCTATCTATCTATCTATCTATCTATCTATCTATCTATCTATCTATCTATCTATCTATCTATCTATCTATCTATCTATCTATCTATCTATCTATCTATCTATCTATCTATCTATCTTTGCATACAGAAGAGGGAGAGCTCCGTTTGGAATGGACCAATCAGCAGCAGCAACAACAACAACAACAACAACAACATCAACAACAACAACAACAACAACAACAACAACAACAACAACAACAACAACAACAACAACAACAACATCAGCATCAGCTGCCCCCCTGCAGGCTACACCTTCCCTCGGCATCAGTGCTCCAAACCAGACACGGCTAGGACCTCCACACACCTCCGACCTGCTAGAGGACAAGCACAGGTAGAATGCTGTTAGCTGTACCTTACATCTATATGTATAGACAAAGTCATAGACAGATAGATAGACAGATAGACAGATAGATAATATGTCATCAATATGTCATCAATATGTACATACAGTGTATGCAGGGCCGCCTGGGAGAAATGCGAGGCCCTGTGCGAGATTTAACGCATTAATGCTTTTGGACTTTTTGCATCTGGTCACCCTAGTCGTATCTCCAAATGTTGTGAAGTAGCATATGTTTTGCCTGGAAAAAAACATCGTTATTAACAAAACATTCGGGAGGGGAAGGAAGGAAGAGTGGGGTAATGTCATGACATTTTCATTAATCTTACCTTACCTACACGAGGAACGCAGGGCGAAAGGCCGCAACACAGGTCTCCACGTTGACGAAAGGCCTCTCGCTGGCGGGACAAAAAGAAGCTATGGCCAGAGCCTTGTCATGGTGCAGGCCCGACTACATCTTCTGTCAAAGGGCCTGCTATTCTCAAGGCTAACTGATAGCATCAAACGAACGTTCCCAGCTGACGCTAAACAGCTAACTGGCTAACAGTTAGCTCAATCAGGCACACACCGTTAGCTACTAGTAGTATTAGCTAGTCGACCAGTTTGGCTCCAGAGAGAGAGAAAGAGAGATAGGGTCAGGTCCACGGCGGGTATATAATCATAGGTTGACTCACCATAACGCAGTATCAACGTGGAAGGAGACTTTCTTGGCCCCACGGTGTAATTTCTTCTTCTTCTTCTTCTAGTACTTTCCGGCAGACTGGACACCTTTCGGCGTATTGCTGCCTAACAGATTTATCTGCTCACAAGTTCTCTTCTCCTTCTTTTGAAAAGACATCCACTCGCCTCGCCTCGCTCCTCTGAATAGGTTAGCTACCGCTAGTTAGCCTTTAGCTAAGCTAGCTACTAGCCGACATCATGGCTATACCATGACAAGGCTCCGGCCATTTGTCCCGCTAGCGAGAGGCCTTTCGTCAACGTTCCTTGGTGACCGACCGACTGATAATGACCGACCTCTTTCTTCGTCTTGGCTGGCATAACTAAGCATAGTCAAAACTAAAAGCTGCACGCGCGAAATAGTCAAACGCAGCTGACTCACGCTGCCACGCCGGCGTACTACACTGTCTACACATGATGTAAGTAAAACCACTCCCTTCGTTGAAACCAATGCTGCTGCAGAACCCCAGAGGCTGAGCTCCAATAGTGAGTATGTCTGCAGGACTGCAGACCCAGGAACAAGTCAGACACATTCTACAAACGTGTCTAATGTGAAATATATAAGCATATAAGCAAAACTAGATTTTAGGTCTGTGATGAAAAAGGGCCTCGCGGGAAGGGGGGCCTCGCAAAATTTTTAAAAAAAAATTAAAAAAAATAATAAAAAAAATTAATACATTTTTTTTTTTTTTTTTTTGCGAGGCCCCCCTTCCCGCGAGGCCCTGTGCGACCGCACTGCTCGCACACCCCCTGAGGCGGCCCTGAGTGTATGTATATGTCATCAATATGTCATCAATATGTCATCAATATGTGCATACAGTGTATGTATATGTCATCAATATGTACATACAGTATGTATGTATATGTCATCAATATGTCATCAATATGTCATCAATATGTACATACAGTATGTAGTCATGGTAACATGGTGTGTCCCTCCAGGGACCTCCTGCGAGCTCCAGAGGAGGAGAGGGCGGTGATGAGGACCAGCCTCCCCCTCTCCCCCAGCCCAGGAAGAAGGGAAGAGGTGGTGGAGCCGTGGAGGAAGAGGAGGAGGAAGAGGAGGAGGAGGAGGAAATGTGGATGCCTATGCTGGCTTCAGATAGGGGTAGCTCAACAAAACTTTGCAACCATCTTTAACCCAAAACTGTCAACACACACACCAAATCAAATCAAATCAAATGTATTTGTAAAGCCCACAATCACAAGGTAATGTCCCTGTGGGCCGGACAAGTCTTCTTTAAACAAGTCAAGAAGAAACATCACAATAAATCAATAACAAAACAAAAACACCATGAAATCCAAAATAAATGTAAAATAAATAAATGCAACACTCCCAGACATACCCCAGCGAAGGTAAGGAAAAACTCACTAAAAACCTAGCAATAAAAAAAAAAAAAAAAAAAAAAAAAACAGAGTGACACTCCATCGCTCCAGCTAGTAAAACCCTTGTATAGAGTCACAAGATGATGCATAATACCATATTTAAACCAATTCCTACCAACGGCACAAAATAGCAGCGTTACTAAGTTGTTTGTCCATCTTTAGTAAATGAACAGTTACTGAGTTGTTTGTCCATCTCTAGTAAATGAACAGTTACTGAGTTGTTTGTCCATCTCTAGTAAATGAACAGTTACTGAGTTGTTTGTCCATCTCTAAATGGGTAAATAAATACAAATACCTACCTACCTCTAGTGAGCCATATGAAATCTGCGTTCACGGAATCGCCGACGGAATCACGGAATTGACCAATAAAAATGGAATCAACTGCAAAACGTGGAATATTGCAGAATTTGGCCTAATCTGGACTGAAATTCCGTTTTTGGGTGGAACGTTTGTTCCAAAGCAAACATGACCAGGGAGGCGGGGACCGCTGCGTGTTACACACAACACAGCAGTGTCCAAGCGTTTGCCGTCTCACTGCTTCGGTGTTAACATCATCAAGAAGCTAAGAAATTCCGCAATAAGCCCTAAATTCAGAGCAGAGCAGTATCCTAATGACTTTTATGCCTCCGGCGATAAGGTGTTTTGCAAATTCTGTCAACGTACCGCGGACTGGACCCACAAAAACATGTGCGACACTATTGTGATTAAATAGCTATGTAACGTTACAGTACATAGGACTATAGATGGAAATGATAGCTTCTAGCTAAATCTAGTGCACCCATCTATTTGTTTAATGCAAACGATTGTCATTACACACTGTCCTTTATAAACGAAATAAACTTAAATAGCTATGTAACGTTACAGTACATAGGACTATAGATGGAAATGATAGCTTCTAGCTAAATCTAATGCACCCATCTATTTGTTTAATGCAAACGATTGTCATTACACACTGTCCTTTATAAACGAAATAAACTTAAATAGCTATGTAACGTTACAGTACATAGGACTATAGATGGAAATTATATAGCTTCTAGCTAAATCTAGTGCACCCATCCATTTGTTTAATGCAAACGATTGTCATTACACACTGTCCTTTATAAACGAAATAAACTTAAATAGCTATGTAACGTTACAGTACATAGGACTATAGATGGAAATTATATAGCTTCTAGCTAAATCTAGTGCACCCATCCATTTGTTTAATGCAAACGATTGTCATTACACACTGTCCTTTATAAACTAAATAAACTTAAACAGCTATGTAACGTTACAGTACATAGGACTATAGATGGAAATGATAGCTTCTAGCTAAATCTGGTGCACCCATCCATTTGTTTAATGCAAATGATTGTTAGTAGACACTGTCCTTTATAAATGAAATAAACTAAACTAAAGTTGCCTAAATTATGCATTACTATATTTCATCACAATATAATAGATATAGCTAGGCTACTGACATTGTCATTGTGATAATGTCAGTAGTAGCTGTATCTATTGTTTACACTTGAAATGTGTATTTTTATTTTGTGTGCATTTTTATTTTGTCACAATATTATTTGAAAAATATTGTGTACAATTGAACTGTATTTCTGAGTTGTAGCACTTAAAACATTAAATGGACTGTTATATCTTATTCAATTGTGGACATTTATTCATTCCCACTTATTAGACACTATTCCTGATGGTAAAATGAGCATAAAAAGCTAAATACAGAATTCTGAAATATTAAAACGGAAAAAACTGAATTTGGGGAAAAAAATTATGGAATTTGGAAAATAATAAAACGGATTTCATATGGCTCTAATCTCTAGTAAATGAACAGTTACTGAGTTCTTTGTCAACGTCTAGTAAATGAACAGTTACTGAGTTATTTGTCCATGTCTAGTAAATTAACAGTTACTGAGTTATTTGTCCATGTCTAGTAAATGAACAGTTACTGAGTTATTTGTCCATCTCTAGTAAATGAACAGTTACTGAGTTGTTTGTTCATCTCTAGTAAATTAACAGTCACTGAGTTATTTGTTCATCTCTAGTAAATGAACAGTCACTGAGTTATTTGTTCATCTCTAGTAAATTAACTGTTACTGAGTTGTTTGTTCATCTCTAGTAAATGAACAGTTACTGAGTTGTTTGTTCATCTCTAGTAAATGAACAGTTACTGAGTTATTTGTTCATCTCTAGTAAATGAACAGTTACTGAGTTGTTTGTTCATCTCTAGTAAATGAACAGTTACTGAGTTATTTGTCCATCTCTAGTAAATGAACAGTTACTGAGTTATTTGTCCATCTCTAGTAAATTAACAGTTACTGAGTTGTTTGTCCATCTCTAGTAAATGAACAGTTACTTAGTTATTTGTCCATCTCTAGTAAATGAACAGTTACTGAGTTATTTGTCCATCTCTAGTAAATGAACAGTTACTGAGTTATTTGTCCATCTCTTGTAAATGAACAGTTACTGAGTTATTTTTCCATCTCTAGTAAATGAACAGTCACTGAGTTGTTTGTCCATCTCTAGTAAATGAACAGTCACTGAGTTATTTGTCCATCTCTAGTAAATGCACAGTGTTACTCATTTGTTTGTTCATCTCCAGGACATTAAGTTTGTATGAAATACTTGCAACTGTAGTGTAGCAGGGCCCCGTGGTCAGAGTTCTGGCCTGGTTCTGAGTGAAGACAAACTGGGTCACAAAACAAAATAAAGGATTAATCAGTGGAGTGGATCTTCAGGGACCAACAACAGCCTCTGTGCCAACAGACAGGCTACTGAAAATGAATGTTCTATATTGTATTTTATAATTATTTGCCATTATAGCTGTATTAACATGCACATAAAATTAATAGAATTAATTAGAATATAATTTTACATTTAAAGCAAGTGAGAAAACCTGGGGATGTGACAAGATGGTTTCATTTCTCTGCAGTATCTGCTCAAAACCAGCAGATAATGGTGAAACAGACGGATGTTCCCGCGGATGTTTCAAAATGTTGACATTTCATATTATTGCTACAAAACTGTTTGAATCCATTTGGTTCAGGAGTTATTGAGTTGGAACGTGTGAAACCAGGAATTATTCAATACAGCGCAGTGACACGACAGGGAACAGAATTGACTCAGGGGTTCTCAAACTACGGGTCCCGGCTCGGGTCGCGGCTAGGTGACAGGTGCATTGGAAAGTAACATTTTTTTTTTTTTTTAATGTTCTGGCAACATATTCTGGCTAAATATGCCTTGTTTTATAAATGTGTATTGATAACAGTGCTGTAATAAAATATTCTAATAAATATGCACAATCAAGTTCAACAATGTGTGCTTTTATTTTGATATTCCTTAATTCCACATTGAAACTATGCGATACATTAAGTGTGGGGTCCCCAAAAAATATCCTAAATAAAATGGGGTCGCAGTATGAAAAAGTTTGAGAACCCCTCCGATCAAATGAACTATTTTCTACGCCCGTAATAATATATGGCAGGTGTACTTCGGCAGAAAATAGTTCCTAAATTAAACTGTTCACCACAAGCGTTCCCCCCCCTAACCCTAACCCCCCCCCCCCCCCCCCCCCCCCACATACCTGTTGTGAACAGTTTAATTTAGGAACTATGAGCGCCACAATCCGAGGGCCACTCAGCTCCACTGTACTGGAGTGAGGGCAGACACCTCCGTGAACTGCCCCTTTAATACTTCTTGGAATTATATGACATCATAATGACATCACACATGCCAACTTTTTAACTGAAGATACTGTAGCTCTGCGCGTAACAAAAAAAAAACAGGTGTATGTTTTGGTGAAGTGTTCCTTTAAGCTATAGGCCTAAAAGCTAACTCTGGGCTAAGACTGTCATGCGAGAAACAACATTGAGGGCTAGATCCACAAAGAATGGATTGCACGGTGCTAGTTGCACCCTACTTACAATTCATTATGAATTGAAAATGGGGGACCCTGGTGTAAACAAGACGAAAGTCTTTCTCTGGGCCCTGTTTCTTGTACCTGGATAACTGAGTTAGCCGGATAACTTTAACTGGATAACTGAGTTAGCCGGACTTTCCGGTTCCATGTACGTGGATTTTCCAAATCACCATGACAACAGATCCAAAAGTTTGAGCCTGGTCGAAAGCAGAGTTCAAGTTCAAGTTAGCCGGATCACGCAGAGCCACGCCCCCGCAAAGAAGTGACAGCCCGTTTCCTGAAACTATTCCCACAGTCTACGATCTGCATTATACCATTCTGAATTACGTTTTTGTGCTCCATTCTTCCAGAGGGGGCTTTTGAAATGTAAAATAGACCCAAAATGCTGATACTAAATTCACTTTGTCCTAAATAATGCACGTTATATATACCGTGGCGCTGTTTCCAATATGATTTTTTTGAATATAATATTAATGATTATACGCCAAAGTAGCCTGGTTTTAAGTTAAAATATTATAAATCTACATGCATTGAGGATGTCATTCTTTATATAGCTCTCAACGTGCACCAAATTGAATTATTCCTATATTGCAAAAAGAAGGAGACGACTAGGGTCTCGAACCCCGGTCGTCTGTGTGAAAGTCAAAAGAACAACCCGTTAGACCACATTGGAGATAAGTTAAAGATTGACTATACATCAATCAATGGGTAAGAGAGCCGTATCGTAATTCTGTATAACAGTTAACTAATTATTTTCGCTAGCAAGATCTCATTTGATTATTCAATCCAGCAGGCAAGTTTAAAGAAATATAATCTGATTGATTGAGGTAATGAGGGACTTAAAATTAGCCTATAGATAACGCATTTAACTTGTCGGCGAGGCGATTGAGCCGTATTGCAATCTGTCAATAAAGTCTTAAATCAATTAATCAATCAATGCCGTTAGAGAATCAGGATCTCTGCCATCGATACGTGCTGGCTTTTCACCTAAAGCGGCCGCGCGCATTTAGCCTGAGTCGCAAGTCTGGCTTGAGTTAACGAGACTGAATCCACCTTCGTGGAACACGAAAATCCCGGCTTCAAACATCGGGTTAACTGAAGCTGGATAATGACATCTTGATCGACTTAGTTGAACCACGTACAAGAAACAGGGCCCAGGTCTGCATCCCCTTAACAATTGTGTGTATTGAGCCTTACTGTATTGTACCCATTCTGCAATCTGTTAATACAATTTTCAATCAATCAAATTTGATTGATTGAAACTTTCAATCAATCAAATTTGAAACTTTTATTAACATATTGTAAGTAGGGTGCAACTAGCACCGTGCAATCCATTCTTTGTGGATCTAGCCCTGAGTGTCATTTCAAACTCTTTTATTTGTTTCTCATCTCAGCAACAATATGTATAATCATCCTCCTTGTTGTCATATCGTATCGTAGTGATGATGGACTCTTGCTCAATAAAATATGACCACATGGCAAGGTGAACAGTTCGATAGAAAGTGGGCATGTATAGAGAGTATAGGGCTATAAAGGCACCGTATTATTTGAATTGTCATTTTATTATTTTCTATCTTATTTCTCATTGTATTGTCATTTTCTTTTTTAAATTGTTTGACTTATCTCACCATTAATACTTACCGAATCTGAATGTGTTTTTCATTCCTTCAATACACAACCATGATTGCATCTAAACTGTCACTACCAATATCACTTGTATATCATCATTATTATTATTTTTACTTCTTAAATCTGTCTTTGTTTCAACACATACTGGTGGTTTCATTCACACATTATTCTGGTTTATCTGTTTTTATGTCGTCCCCCCCCCACCCCCTCCCCTTCCCCAAGCATAACTGTCTATTAATGATACAGTAACAGGCATGCTGGTAATTGAGAACGTGTTGTAAAATATATTTGTATATCTGTACTGTCTTGATTTTGTGCTGTATAAAAACCATAAATTGAAAAAATTACCACATGAGAGAGTTGTCAGTTGGTTTTGTTCAGCAACAACAGTAAGACAAGAGAGTTACCTACATCCACACTGTGGTGGGCTGCTTCACACTCAGGGAGCGAAATTAACTTTTTGACTCACCGGCCAGTGGCGGGTAGATGGGAAGAATCTACCCGCCAAGCAGATTTCTTACCTGCCAACTTTTTTTTGATACAAAAAGAAATGTATTATTATTTTATATAAATTTCTTTTTTTAAAATAAAATATATATATTATATAATCATACTTGTAGTATGATCTGCGAGACATCGCCACATCGCTGTCTGCAAACAGCTCCACTGTCTGTGTGTATACTCTAGTGGCCTCCGGCTCCAGCAAGGATTCTCCGGCGCTACAGCTGGACCCTAAACTCTTACATTCAGCATGAAAGGATTCTCCTACCCTGCACCTGGACCCTAGTCAGCAGCGCTGCAGCCCTCATGCGATGTAACTGGACACTTGCAGTTGTTTATGTCGGGAGCTATCAGAAGCTAGCCAGCTGGATAACGTTACACAATGCCTCATGTATTAAACTAAAAGTGAATAGTTGACTGGGTCATTTTGTAACAGTAGCTAACATCAGCTCACGGAGGTCTCTCTGACTAGAGTAGACTAACATCAGTCACGGTGACTGTGTGTTTACATGCAGCATACAGAAACAGGTAGGGGAGGTTTAGGAGCAGCAATGCGCTCAGACAGCGAGTGAGAACTCCGCTCAGAATTGGATCATGATTTTCGGTTTTCACATGACCATTTGATTGGCCGCCACACGGCGGTCAGTCCTCTAAGTGGGAGGCGCCAAACGTAAAAACTGCCCGCAAATGGCGGGCGGCGCTCTCTAGTTTCGTTCCCTGTCCACACTGCAACACCTGCTGATCTGTTAACACCTTTAGATAGGGCGCAAGGAAGTATGTGTGTGTGTGTTTCTGTGTGTGTGTGTCTGTGTTTGTGTATATGTTTGTGTGTGTATGGGTTTTTGTGTGTGTGCATGCGTCTATGTGTGTGTGTGTGTGTGTGTGTGTGTGTGTGTGTGTGTGTGTGTGTGTGTGTGTATGAGTGTGTGGGTGTGTGTGAGAGAGAGAGAGAGAGAGAGAGAGAGAGAGAGAGAGAGAGAGAGAGAGAGAGAGAGAGAGAGAGAGAGAGAGAGAGAGAGAGAGAGAGAGAGAGAGAGACATTGATAGATGTAAACATATGGACCTAAATGAGTGCAGCATCGTGTGTGTAACTGACACTGTGTGGATGTACTGCTATGTACTGTGCTACTACTGATATGTGTGTGTGTGTTTGTGTGTGTGTGCGTTCTTGCGTGTGTGCGTGCATGCATGTTGTGGTTTTAACAGAGCAGGGGCTGCTGACTCTAAAATAACTATTATCGTCACTATTATTAGGCTCCTCAAATTCCGTAATTCATAAAAAAAAACATTTATGTCATATTTTACAAGGGGACGCTGCTGCATATTGATACTCTGTCATCTTTGAGACGGAGAGATCAGCAGGCGGGTTCTGACTCGGCTGGCCTGGGAATCATTAGGACGTGGCTGTGTTCCATGGTACGTGAAGGGATTATGGAGTGAAGATTGGGGGGCAGATACATTTTTAATTAAGCATGATCACTCAGCTTCACTCCTACAAGTCAGGTTCACTCCTACAAGTCAGGTTCACTCCTACAAGTCAGGTTTATTCCTACAACAATAATAATAATAATAATAATAATAATAATAATAATAATAATAATAATAATAATAATAATAATAATAATAATAATAATAATAATAATAATAATAATAATAATAATAATAATAATAATAATAATAATAATAATAATAATAATAATAATAATAATAATAATAATAATAATAATAATAATAATAATCTTCATTTATATAGCACCTTTCATACATGGAGTGCAACTCAAAGTGCTTAACAGAGACACGTTTTCTTTAAACAAGTCAAGAAGAAACAACACAATAAGTCAAGAAAAAACAAGAATACCATAAACTCCAAAAAATTCTAATAAACTCAAAATAAATAAATGAATGCATGCATGCAACACTCCCAGACATACCCCACGCGAAGGTACAAGTCAGGTTCACTCCTACAAGTCAACTTCATTCCTACACATCAGGTTCATTCTGACAAGTCAACTTCATTCCTACAAGTCAGCTTCATTCCTACAAGTCAGGTTAATTTCTACAAGTCAGGTTAATTTCTACAAGTCAGGTTCACTCCTACAAGTCAGGTTAATTCCTACAAGTCAGGTTCATTCCTACAAGTCAGCTTCACTCCTACAAGTCAGGTTCATTCCTACAAGTCAGGTTAATTCCTACAAGTTTCAAGTTTCAAGTTTCTTTAATAGTTGTCATACAGAAGTACAGAATACTTTTATACAAAATGCTTCTTACTGTTACACTCCAGAGACTGTGCTAGACAAGATAAGTATGAAATAACATAGCATAGCATGTAAATTAGAAGTAAAAAAATGAGGTCACAGTGTTCAGTATAGACATATGTACAATGTTCGATGCGGAATAGACATAACTGAGTTACCATATAATATACAATATACTATGCAGTGTAATAATATACAATACTATATAGTGCAAAGCAGAAATGGGATAAGGTACAATTTAGGTACAATTTACAGTAAGGTGTACGAGTTGTAGTGCAAATCCTTTATCAATCAATATAAAGTGTGTTTAGGTGATCTAAAGTGTGGAGAGTGGGTGCTGCATTGTGTTGTTTGTTTAAAGTGAGTGTGTGCGTGTGGATGTGTGTGCTGTGTGCATTTGGTGGTTGTTGTATAGTGTTTATTGTTCGTTGAGCAGCCTGATGGCCTGGGGATAGAAGCTTCTTCTGAGTCTTTCTGTGCTCGCCTTGAGACTCCGGTATCGCTTGCCTGACCACAGCAGTTCAAAGAGGCAGTTGTTCGGGTGGCTGGAGTCCTTAATGATTCTCTTAGCCTTACCCCTGCACCGCTTGTTGTAAATGTTCTTGAGAGTGGGGAGCCCCCCTCCAATTGTGCGTTCGGCTGAACGTGTCACTCTTTGTAGTCTGCTTCGGTCTTGTGCAGTGCTATTCCCAAACCAGGAGGTGATGTTGCCAGTCAGGATACTCTCTATTGTACATGAGTAGAAGTTCTTAAGGATCTTCTGACTGACTTGGAACTTCCTTAGGCGCCTGAGGAAGTAGAGGCGTTGTCGTGCCTTCTTCACAACACTGTCAATGTGTGTGGTCCATGTCAAGTCCTCGGATATGTGGGCTCCGAGGTACTTAAAGCTGTTCACTCTCTCAACCGGTGCCCCGTCGATGCTGAGGGGGCTGTAGTCCTTGACCCCCGACCTCCTGAAGTCCACAATCATCTCCTTTGTTTTGCTGACGTTCAGGGAGAGGCTGTTTTCCTGGCACCATCTCGCCAGGACCTTGACCTCTTCCAGGTAGGCCCTCTCGTCGTTTGCAGAGATCAGGCCTACCACTACTGTGTCGTCAGCAAATTTGATGATTGTGTTGTTACTCCGCTGAGCCACACAGTCGTGTGTGTACAGGGAGTAGAGGAGGGGACTCAGAACACAGCCCTGGGGGGCCCCTATGTTGAGGGTGATGGATGAGGAGGTGCAGTTGCCTGCTCTCACCACCTGGGGTCTGCCCGTCAGGAAGTCCAAGACCCACTGGCAGAGGTCATAGTTCAAGCCCAGGTCCCTGAGCTTGGCTATGACTTTGGAGGGGACTATGGTATTGAATGCCGAGCTGTAGTCGATGAATAGCATTCTCACATAGTTCCCCTTCCTCTTGTCCAGGTGTGATGCTGCTGTGTGCAGCACATGGGCTATGGCGTCCTCCGTGGCTCATTCAGTCAGGCTCATTCCTACAAGTCAGGTTCATTCCTACAAGTCAGCTTCATTCCTACAAGTCAGGTTAATTCCTACAAGTCAGCTTCACTCCTACAAGTCAGGTTAATTCCTACAAGTCAGGTTCATTCCTACAAGTCAGGCTCATTGCTACAAGTCAGGCTCATTCCTACAAGTCAGGTTAATTCCTACAAGTCAGGCTCATTCCTACATGTCAGGTTAATTCCTACAAGTCAGGTTCATTCCTACAAGTCAGGCTCATTCCTACAAGTCAGGCTCATTCCTACAAGTCAGGTTCATTCCTACAAGTCAGGCTCATTCCTACAAGTCAGGTTCATTCCTACAAGTCAGGCTCATTCCTACAAGTCAGGTTCATTCCTACAAGTCAGGTTCACTCCTACAAGTCAGGTTCATTCCCACATGTCAGCCTCATTCCTATAAGTCAGGTTTATTTTTTTTTATTTAACATGTTTAATTAAAAACAAAGATTTTTTTGAGGATAAAAAAATATATATATACATATAAAAAAACATATAGATATAAAAAAAATGTAAACGAAGGTTTTTAAAAGTGCATTTTTTCTTTATTGTTTCTGTCTGTTTAAGTGTATTGTCTGAGATGTTTGTAAATAAAAAATGCAAATAAAAATTAAAAGTAAAAAAAAAACGAAGGTTCTAACGTCCGTTCGAAGAACCCTTCTTCTTCTTCTGGCGTGTGTCTTTAGACCTGCAGCTCCGTTCAGGCAAGCCAGGCCAACGTTTCATCGTCCAGTTCCATCAGACCGCGTTCTCCATACGGTGGCCGGTGTTTGGGGCAACTGGTGATGATATGTTCCACAGTCTGTGCAGGGGCTCCACACTCGCATGAGGCACTGTCCTTGAGGCCCCACCTCTTCATTGAGGCGCCGTAGCGTCCGACGCTGGTCCTTAGGCGGTTGAGGGTTGTCCACTGCTTCCGGGGCAAGTCCTGACCAGGGACGTCCAGAGGGTCATTGATGAAGAGGTGCAGCCTGGATGGTTCTGCTGACCTCCACTGGTCCCTCCATCTCGTCCTGACCCAGGAGGCCTTGGAAGTGTCAGGTGGTGTTGTGTGGAGTAGCCTGTAGGCTTGCATGGAAAAGGGGCGACGTGACTTTAGGCGCGAACGTCGTGGTGTCTCTGTGGTGGTATTGTGAAGGAGGTGGGACTGATCTGTGCCTTGCGGGAAAGGGCCAGTGTGGCTGCTTCTCATCAGGCCAAAACAAATTACTATTCCACCCTCATCGGCAACCAGCAAAACCACCCCAGGACACTCTTCTCCACCATCAACCGGCTACTCCGCCCCCTCGACCCCCCCGCCCATCTGGTGCCCACGACCTCTGCTCCAGGTTCCATGTCTTTTTCCAGGACAAGGTCAATACCATCTACCAGCAGCTAGCAGTGCCCCCCTCCTCCCCCTCACCTGCTCCTCCCCCTGGGTGTCCCCCCCCCCAATGCAGCCTCTCCTCCTTCTCCCCGGTAAATGGTCCCCAAGTTGTCAAGCTCATAGCCTCAGCCAAAGCCTCCACCTGCTCACTTGACCCCATGCCTACCACACTGGTCAAGCTCTGCCTCCCTGCTCTCTGCCCCACCATGGTCAACTTCATCAACTCCTCATTTGAATCTGGTCTCGTCCCCCCCTGCTTCAAAACAGCCTCCGTCACCCCCATCATTAAGAAACCCGGCCTCGACCCAGACAAGCTAAACAACTTCCGTCCGATCTCCAACCTTCCTTTCCTTAGCAAAATCTTGGAAAGAGCAGTGGCCACCCAACTCCAACAATACATGTCCAACCATGAGCTCTATGAGCCTTTTCAACCCGGCTTCAGAACTCAACACAGCACAGAGACCGCCCTCATCAAAATTACCAACGACCTCCTCCTTGCAGCTGACTCTGGCCACATTAGCATCCTCATCCTCCTTGACCTTTCTGCAGCATTCGACACAGTCTCCCACTCCATCCTCCTCAAACGCCTATCCAACAACCTCTGCATCACTGGCTCAGCACTCTCCTGGTTTCAATCCTACCTCACCACCCGGACACAGTTTATCACCATCGGCGACTCCAGTTCCACCCCGGCCCCAGTCAACCAAGGCGTCCCCCAAGGCTCCGTACTTGGCCCAATCCTATTCACCATCTACATGCTCCCCCTCGGTCAGATCATCCGCCGCCACTGCAACGGGGTCCTGTCCGGGGTCCCAAGCAAAACCCTGGACAGGCTCCAGTATGTTCAAAATTCAGCTGCCAGGGTTCTAACCCTCACCAAACCCTGGCAGCACATCACCCCCATCCTCATCCACCTCCACTGGCTCCCCATCAAATCTCGCATCACCTACAAAACCCTCCTGCTCACCTACAAATCCCTTCACGCTCTGGCACCTCAGTACCTCACTGACCTACTCCACCCCTACACTCAGTCACGGTCCCTGCGATCCACGGACACTGGTCAGCTCTCCATCCCCCGAACCAGACTACGGACGTTCGGGGACAGAGCTTTCAGTGTGGCAGCTCCCACCCTCTGGAACTCCCTCCCCGCAGAACTCTGCACCGCCCCAACACTGGACTCATTTAAAAAACTGCTCAAAACCCACCTCTTCAACCTGGCCTTCAACCCCTAACTTTCTCACTTTATATGTATATGTTGTGTCTGTCCACTATGTTTGTTAATTTGTTATCTCCCCCCCCCCTTATGTAAAGCGACCTTGGGTCCTCTGAAAGGCGCTATATAAAACGAAGTTATTATTATTTATTATTATTATTATCTGATGGTAGCCGGGGCAATACCAGCGAGTACGAGCAGTTGGTTTACCGGTGTGGCTTGTAGGCAACCAGAGACTGTCCGCAGGACGCTGTTGAGAACAACATCCAGCTTCTTCACATGGATGCTACAGCACCAGACCGGGGCGCAGTACTCGGCGGCAGAGAACAACAGGGCCAGTGAGGAGATGCGCAGTGTCTTTGTTGAGGCTCCCCATGTGGTGCCGGCTAGTCGTCGTATCAGCGCGGCATGGGCGAAGAACCCTGACAAAGTAAAAACAGGCTTCGGGGACAGCCTTACCATACATATTATTTATATTATTCAAATTGGGCTCAAACATGTTCCGTTGTGATGTCACAGTATGATGTCATAATAGGACATTCTAGAACATTTGTGTATCTATTCAACAATTATCTCAGAAGATCTCATTGTGCATCTTGGACAGTTGATTGAAGCCTGCATTTCTCAACCAAGGTGCCATGCCTACCGTTTTGCTGTGGAAAGCTGAGTGTCCACAACGGCAGTGATGGGCAAGCTACTTGGAAAATGTAGCAAGCTACACTACAAGTTACTCTCGATTAAATATAGCTAAACTACAATGGAAGCTATCCCCAGAGAAATGTAGCAAGCTACACTACAAGAACATGGCTAAAATAGCTAGCTACATCGGCACTACTTTTTTTTTTTTTTTTACTTTGTGATCAAGTTTACACCAAACAAATAGGCAGGCAAAAAAATAGCTCAGTTTGATTGTTTATTATAAAACTGAAACAAGCCCTCGGTCTGGCTTTTTGTGTCATCCTTTTAACATGAGGAAAGAACTGTGGAAAAGGCAGTGAAACAATAATAAAATAAACACAAATATATACTCCCTCTATTGGAATGGAGACTTTTCAGCACAGGATAAACTACTGTTTCAACTCAAACCACAGTAACAAAATGACAATAACCTGGCCAAAGAAAAAGTGCAAGAAACATTTGTCTACAAAATAGACATTAACGAAATCCTATGTAACATTTATACATTCTTAAGTACGGAAATAAGCAGCATGGGGTAATCGGCATTGGAACTATACTACTACAGTATGTACTCAGAGTATAACACTCAAGCTTGACACTGCTAGACAAACAATACTATCCTTGGCTGCTAGATATGTAACTCACAAAACATTCCATGGCCACAGGTTGAGAACCACTGGTCTAGGACGATCTTTTCCCTATTTTTTTCTTTTCTCCACCCCCCAATGTACAGTGTACAGTGTCCCCCTACCCCAACCCCCCCCCCCCCAATGTACAGCCCCCACCCACCAACCCCACCAACCCAACCTCCTCCAATGTACAGTTTCTACGTCAAATGTATATACACTCTTTTTCTGGACACTTTTTGTATCACAAACAGTACTGTATTTGCAAATCTGATATGTCATAAATGTATAGATGTAGCAGTACTGTCTATCTGTATGTCGTGTGTGTCATATATGTTATGATGAATTGAAAATGGGGGACCCTGATGTAAACAAGACGAAAGTCTTTCTCTGGTCTGCATCCCCTTAACAATTGTATGTATTGAGCTGTACTGTACTGTACCCATTCTGCAATCTGTTAATACACTTTTCAATCAATCAATCAATAATATTGTTCATAGCAGCTAGCCTATCTCAGACAGACTAGTTAGTTAAAGCTGTTGATAAAAAGTGCACTGACTTGTGTGCTGTTTGGGAACAGTTGACAATGTTTATGTAAAGACAGTAAGGGTTTTCATCAGCTCACCTGAATATGTGTTCTCAAGTTAGTATTGGACGTGTGGGACGTCGAGAGCAGCTTCGTTTTTGGTTGACACAATAAACACCTAAACACATATGTTTTAGGCGTTTTTTCAGTCAAACTCATAAACGTGTCCAGGTAGGGCCATGGAGATGCAGTGTTGTTATTGTTGTTGACATCATCTTCATCAATGCCATCAGTGGAAACATCAAATCCCTCTGCCATTATTTCGCGCTGTTATTGTAAATTCATCCATTCATTCTCATTCAGTGGTCTGCGTTTAGATTTTCACTTCCTGGTTTGCGGCCTGGAGTCCCGCCCTATCCTGCCTCTGATTGGCCTACCCGTAATATTTTGGCCTACCATACCCAATCGTGAGTCGTCACTCATATCTAAACAAACCAACCAATCATAGTGGGTTTTTTTACGGGGAGTTTTTTTTTCTCCTCGCAGATCTTGCTGTCTAGACTGCGAAAGTAGCGTGTAACGTTTCTCGTCGCTACGTTACTACTTCGTTCTATAAATAGCTCCGCTTCAGAGAACGCTACCCTGGTTAAAAAGTAGCGAGCTACCAGCACGCTACTGAGAATTGTAGTTAAGCTATGTAGCTTCGCTACTTGTAGCAAGCTACTGCCCATCACTGCACAACGGCTAGCTAGCTGTTCTACTTGAATACTAAATGTTAATATTGAATCAGACAATATTGAATACTGAATGTTAATTCAGGTTGACAGTTGACATCATTTGACAGTTGACAGGGGGCTGGAAAGTTGATTTAATAAAAGAAAAAATACTCATTTAATCAGATTAATCACTTTATTCAAATTGAGGATTTAGTTTGAGGATATAAACAAACAAACAAAAAATAAAAAATGTATTACATTTTTTTTTAAATCTTTTAAATTTTTTTTTATTAAAAACGAAGGTTCAAACATCCGTTCGAAAAACCCTGACGAAGTTCGAATCACTTTATTCAAATTGAGGATTTAGTTTGAGGATAAAAGATAATATATTATAATTGTTTTAAGGTGAGACAGCACCCACAAAATTACCTTTTTGCTTTTTTCGACGATATTGAGATTTTGTTATATTTTGCTTCCTAAACATGTCTTCTATGAAACTAGTGACAATAAAATGTCAATAACACATTTAGTTGTTTATTTGACTTAATTTTGCCTGATTGCATCCATAAATGTGCACACATTCCCTGCCATAACTTATATCCATCAATATAGCCAGTCTGCCACCACTGTAAGCCTATGGAGATGTTCACCTTCTTTGCAGGGCTATAACTTTTTAAATTGTATTACTAAATTGACATTACTATGGCCCATTCAACATCGATTATCTATCGTTCAGGATGTAGGAACGTTATACTTTTTCATTCAAACATTCATACAAAAATACCTTCTAGAATATAAGTATGTTTTTATCGTTTTCGGCAGTAATTCCTAGAATGTGAGTTATAGGCCTAAACGCATATATAGATTATCGATTGCCGTTTATTCCCGATACACGCTATATTAAAAAATTCAACTGTATATGATCCTATACGTTATGCGTCATCATGTGCGGAGGAAAGGGGGGGGGGGGTCGTTTATAAATCCGTGATCGTCAGTAAATGCTTTATGTAGTATGGGTGATATATTGATCAGATCGGTTTGCAGTGAAATGAATAAACAATTGGGCTGAAAATAACGTTAGCATCCTCTTACCGTGCGTCAAAGAGACTGGCAATGAAATATCCCAAGTATAGGACGTCGATCGCCTAGGTCCATTTCCGGTTTGTATGTCGCAATAAACGCCGAAATCATATCGATTATTAAGTTTATAAAGCAATCCATTATGTACATAGTGTCTGTCGGGAGTCATGCAACAATGTCTGACAGCCGGATGAATTTAATCGACGCACACCTCCCACTTCCTGTTGTTCGAGGGTAACTCGCCCGACCATCCACCAGGCGGCGGTATTGAGCCGTCGTTGTATTGAGCCGTAGGGTCTAGCTGCAGCGCCGGAGGTGTATATATGAATTATGAATGCCATGGCGAATTTTCTTTATATTGATCTCAATATCGCTGTACAGCGTGGTCTGGCGGTCAAAGCATGGCGGGCAATACCATGTTACAGCTTGAATGGCGGTGGATGTGTTAATGGGGAAGTGCCTCATTTGCATATATAAACCTAAAATTCTGAAAACTTGCAATATATTTTTTCTCAGTTTATATGTACATAACAAACTGGGAAAGTCTCATAGTGATATCTATTAAATTTTTGTTTTGCCTATTAGAGGGTACTACACTTACTACACTGTTACTACACTGTTTGTAGCCTGTGTGTAGTTCTGTTCAGTTCAATAACATCATTATTATTATTATTCAGTTATCAGGCATGTGTTTAGATTGTCTATTACTAATGGTTTGATTGGGTGTTGTGTTTGTAAATTGCTGTTTCAAATAAAAATGTATGGCATTTTACAATACAAAATGTAAGGTTATGTATATAACCTAGTTATATGAGTACTGGCTAAGCATCCCGCTCTTAAGCCTATTGAGATATACCTCATCTCATGTACCTATTGTACTCCATCAACGTAAAAAACAAGTACACCCACACCTGCCGGGTCCCGCCCATATGGAGGCGTAGCCTATAAGACCGTAGGCATGGTCACCAAACACTCTTCCTCGCCAAAAATCCCGTTTCCAGTAAAAGATCCCTCAAAAGGGAACTCAGGGCCGCTTAAGAGCGGGACGCTTAGCCCGTACTCATATAACTAGGTTATATACATAACCTTACGTTATATTATCGTACTTGGCCATCGCGTCCCGCTCTTAAGCCTATCGAGATATGGTTTAGAGCGGACGCGAGGCCCGACAGATGCACCCCCTGAGGACCCGTAAGCCCACATCAAGGGGTTTGGGGAGCCCCGTCACCCCATCCTTCCTAATGAAGGGGGAGCGCAGTCAACTCCACCTGAGTGCGAGCAAGAGGGAACTAGAACCCCTTGAACACACAGCACAGGCGGAACCACGTGTGACCTAACACACTGTGGCCCAAACCCACACACTCCTGCTACCCTACCAAAGGACGGGAAGCAGGAAAGGCCACAGACCCCAGAACCGCCTGGGAGACAGAACCCCCGGTCATGTCCATGAGGTAAAACCTTACAAAGGGGCCCGGGGAGGATCATGAAGCTGCAGCACAGATGTCCTCCACCGAGGCCCCACCCAGCAGAGCGGCAGAGGCAGCCACCCCACGAGTGGAGTGCGCCCTGACGCCCCCAGGGGGATCCAGCCCGGCCAACGTGTAGCAGAGGGCAATGCCCTCGCACAACCAATGGGACAGGCGTTGTTCGATAGTGCCTTACCGGCATGAGAACCACCGTGACAGACAAAAAGCTGATCGGTGACCCCGAGGTCCTGAGTACGGCTGAGGTAATTCCCAAAGCACGGACCGGACATGACAGGTGAAGGCCCGCATCTAACTCACTAGCGTGAGGAGGCGGATGAAACGCCTGAACCACAATATCCCTGGAGCGGAAGAACTCCGGATATTTACAGGCACAAAGGCAGGATTAGGCCGCAGAGTGGCACCGCAATCGGAACGGAAGACAGGCACTCTGGTTGTACAGAGAGAGCACAAAGCACACCCATGCGTTCAGCGGAGGTGACGGCCAGCAAGAACGCGGTCTTGAACGACAGCTGTTCCAACGGCGCTTGCTCAAGAGGCTCAAACGGGGCCAAGGACAACCGACCGAGGACCAATTGAAGATCCCAACTCGGAGCCAAAGAGCGTTGCACCGGCTTAACGCGTCGAGCGCCAAGCAGGAAACGCTTCACAAGAGGGTGGCTGAACAAGACATCCCCCTCAAATCCCTCATGATAGGAGGATATAGCTGCTGCATATACCTTCACGTCGAAGCCGACAGTCTATCACTGGGTCCCGGCCCCCCGCCTTACACCACACTTGGAACATACGCCATCTGCCCGCGTAAAGCGCGACAGTGGAGGGAGCATGCACATTCCGGATGGTATCAACCACAGAAGGGTCCATCCTCTCCAGACTACCAGTAGCTGGATCAGGACCGGGAACCACACAGCTGCGCCCCGGTCCGGCGCCATCAGGATCAAGAACCTGCGCCCCTCAACGTACCCGTCCCAACAACTGACCTAACAGATGTATGGGGAAGAATCCCAGGCGGCACGGCATCGGTCCCAGACCTGCCTGGCTATGTCCGGACGTAATCCCCACCCGTCAGGATGAGGACCGCCCCGCGACAGTACACCTGTACCCACATTCACCCTGCCGGGGATGTGGGGAGCCTGTTACAGGCTGGGCTACAGCTCCGCCTTGTGGGCGTGCTGGGCCGGTGCCTGTATATGACATGTCTCACTTCCTGGGGAAGGGGTGGTTTGTTTACTTGTTGCTTTCCAATACACGGCATTTGAACCAGCGCGACTCGACTCTTTCATTGTACAGCTACACTTGCAAACATGGTGTCAGAAGTGGAACTAGGAGGACCCAAAGAGGATTTATATACGGCCCGAAACAGCTGTTTGCAATAACAGCGGACGTTTATGTGTGGTTTGGGTGAGAGTTTGTGGCGACAATGGCATCCAGCATTCCGCCTCCGGAGCCAATGAAAATGACGGGAGACATTCACGGCAACTGGGTGAGCTTTCAAGCAGAGTTCGAGGACTATCTGCTTGCGACCGGGCTCAGCGAGAAAGAAAAGCCAGTACAGGCGGCGGCGCTCAGACGGTTAATGGGGAATGACTGTCGTCATATTTATAAACACAACCTGGGACTCACCGTGGAGCAACAAAAAGATGTGGGGGCTATTCTGACAGCACTGCAGCAATACTTCACACCAGCTAAGAACGTGATATTCGAAAGGTACGTTTTTGGCAACTTGAAATAGGAGGATGGAGAGCTGTTTGATGCTTTTGTTACAAGACTGAGAGAAAAGGCTGCCTCTTGTGAATATGGAGCTATTAAAGATGAACTCATAAGAGACAGGCTTGTCCTAGGGATAACTGATGAGGGCGCTAGATGTCGCTTATTAAGAGAAAAGGACCTTAAATTGGATCAGGCCATCATTATTTGTCGAGCAGCTGAGGTCATGGACAGTAGGTTAAAGACCATGTCTCTGGGCAGCGGCAGCTCCGGGCCTGGGGACAGCGTTAACGCCACACAAGGGCAGCGATATGGACGGAGGCCTGCCAGCAGGCTATCCGAGGCCAACACATCGGCACAGCCACAGAACATGAGAGACACTGGTGAATGCAAGTACTGTGGCACACGGCACAAACGTGGGCATGACCAGTGCCCCGCCTTTGGTAAATCATGCCGTTCATGTGGCACGGCTAACCATTTTGCGAAAGTTTGCATGAAAAGAGGACTCGCCAGTTAAATGCTGTGGATGACCCATGGGAACTGGAGGACAGCGACCGGGAGGAGAGAGACGTGTACACAGCAGAGAGCGTGGGGGCTGTGAACACTCAAGGGAAAAAGTGGTTTGTCAACCTACCACTGCAAAAAGGCCTCCAAAGGTGCCAGCTCGACTCGGGAGCCACATGCAATGTGATGAGCATCAAGGACAAGTCAAGACTGGCACCTAGAACACCCCTTCAGAAGAGCTTCATCAAACTGAAACTTTACAACAGTGAGTGGATGAGCTCGTTGGGGTACAGCACACAATGCGTCATTAGGGGTAAGACGCACAGACTGGACTTTGAAGTCGTACATACTGGCCAGAGGCCCTTGCTTTCGGGGGAGACATGTGAGAGGCTTGGTCTGATACACTTCACCATTCCTGAGGAGCTGAATAAAGTGGAGCACTCCAGGAAGGTGTCACTGACCAAAGAGTGGCTCGTCATCACCTACCATGATGTGTTCAACAGCCCTGTTGAGTCTCTGCCCGGTGATATTCACTTTGAGCTGGACAGCACGGTGGCGCCGGTGCAGTGTGCTCCCAGGAACGTTCCAGTGGCCCTGAAGGCAGCTGTTAAAGCACAGCTGGATAAATATGAAGAAGATGGGCACTTGACCACAGTCACTTGACCCACGGACTGGATTAGCAATCTGGTCATAGTGAAAAGGCCAGACAAATTGAGACTTTGTATAGACCCAAAGCCCCTTAACCGAGCTCTGAAACGGTCCCATTACCTGATGCCCACTTTGGATGACGTGCTGTATAAGCTGCCAAAGGCACGTATATTCACGCTGGTGGATGCACGGGATGCATTTTTACAGTGCCGTTTGGACGAAGAGAGCAGCCTGATGACAACGTTCTGGACACCGTGGGGTAGGAAACATTGGCTAAAACTCCCTTTCGGTGTGTCAGTGGCTCCAGAGCTGTACCAAAGAAAGCAGCATGAGCTGCTGGCTGGCTTGACAGGGATTGAGCCCATAGCTGATGATATCCTCATAGTGGGCTGTGGGGACACAGAGGATGAGGCCAACCACGACCATGACACGATCCTCGTCGCTCTGATGGACAGATGCAGAGAGACTGGGCCTGAAAAAGCTGCAGTTTCGACTGAAGGAGGTCCGCTTCCACGGCCACATACTGTCCGCAGAGGGCCTCAAGGTTGACCCTGACAAGGTCAGGGCGGTTCTGGACATGCCAAACCCCACAGACGCAAAAGGGGTCCAGCGATGTGTCGGGTTTGTGAACTACCTGTCGAGATTCATGCCACGCTTGTCAGCGGTATGTGAGCCTCTGAGGAGACTGCTCGACAAAGATGTGATGTGGCACTGGCTGCCCAAACATGAGGCTGCCATGAAGGAAATCAAGGCTCTGATCACGGCGGTGCCAGTCCTAAGGTACTATGACGTCCACAAGCCGGTCACAGTACAGAGCGACTCCAGTCAGACGGGTCTGGGCTGCTGATTGCTTCAGGGGGGACAGCCTGTCGCATTTGCCTCTTGTGCATTGACCCAAACGGAGCAAAACTATGCACAAATAGAAAAGGAGTGTCTAAGCATCGTATTCGCCTGTCAACGCTTCCACTACTACCTATATGAGAGGGGTGATGTGACTGCAGAGACCGACCACCGCCCGTTGGTGTCCATCTTCACTAAACCTCTCCTCAGTGCGCCAAAGCGCCTTCAGAGCATGCTCCTCACACTGCAGAACTACTGCCTGGCGGTGGTATACA
The DNA here is from genome assembly GCF_963971535.1 of Notolepis coatsorum. NCBI lineage: Eukaryota > Metazoa > Chordata > Actinopteri > Aulopiformes > Paralepididae > Notolepis > Notolepis coatsorum. The sequence goes on along the minus strand of NC_140172.1, from coordinate 46,369,445 downwards.
AGCCAGGCCCCGAAATGTACATAAGTGACACACTCAGCAGAGCCACCACCCCACCACAGAGAACAGATACACTGTACAGACGGGAAATGGTCTGCAGCATGCGGCAGGAGCAGTGGGACACGGCCGCCATTCGGCAGGCGGACTATCTGAACGTCAGCAGCCAACGTCTGGCACAGATTCGAACACACACTGAGGAGGATGTGTGTCTGCAAACACTCAAGTCAGTCGTGCTGAAGGGATGGCCAGACCACAAAGAGGAGACCCCTTTAGCCGTCCCTGACTATTGGGCCATCAGAGACGAGATAAGTGCACAGGATGGCGTGCTCTACAGGAGTCAGCGCATCATAATTCCGAAAGCTATGCGTCCGGAAATGCTGAGACGGATCCACTACAACCATGTGGGGGCCGAGGCGTGCTACAGACAGGCTCGTTGTTGTGAAGGGCCAGATTAAACCGAATATATATATTTATTTATATATATATATTTAATTGTATTTGTATATTCTCTAATATTCCCTGATATCCCTTGTATATTCCTTGTACAATATGCATTGAATATCCATTCTAGCCTACTGAACATCCCATAATAGTCTCCATTCTACTATTGGTCGAGACCTTGGTGCCAGGCTGCCATACCCCCCAGACCCAGTTCAAACGTACCGCTCAACATGTACGAACAAGTCCTAGTTCCGCGTAGGAATCTGGCTACCGCACCACTAATGGGACTATTTGTTCATAGTGCGTATATATACTGCGCTACTAAAGTAGGACTTCCTTTTCAGTCCAGTTTCTTACCCTCCAATAGAGTGACAGACGTAAAGCCTCCCCGCGACGCCACGTGTGGGAGTAAGGCCAAGTTCGGCCTACCATCGGTATTGAGACATCGTGTATATTAATATTTGAATAGTCATATTTGGCACTATATCGTCGAGTTGGACGTAGTCTATTAAGCTAATAATAGTCTGTTAATATATAGTGCTTCGTGCGGTGAGAATACTACCGTAGTCAGCACCCCATCGTTTCGGGCAGAAAACTGGCTGCTTATCCAGGATGATCGACCCCATGTGAGATTGCACCCGAGGAGCCCCAGAGCCGACGAGCGAGTGGACCTGTATACCGGATTATTCTACCGACGACAGCCCGCCTTCCCAGGCACGGATTATGCTTTGTATACGTTGATTATTCCATGGATAAAGACCCCCGACACTGCCGTGTGTTGGAACCCCCCCCCCCTGGAGAGGACGCAAGGTGAGGAGACGCTCTGCAAGACGAGGTCGCTTCACGTCTCTCCTCCGTGGACCGGAGGACGCCGGCCCACAAAGAGTCCATCTGCTTTCATCTGCGGTCCAAGGATCGCCGGCGCATTGAACGGCACTACAGTGGGTTCACCTGGGATACCCTTGGCCGGATGAGGCAGCCGGACTCTACCCCCCCCCCCTTCCTACTCCTGTCGGCTTACAAGCGACCGGATGAACCCCCCCTAGTGTATCCAGTCTATAATCATTAAAGTATCATTGCTGTTATTCCTTAACTATTCCAGGTCGTATATGTACCACCTGCGCCTTCAGAGATTGGACATTCTCTATTGATATACCGACGAATACTCTTGCCATAAAAGTGCATACTAATTCCCATTCATAAATGTGATTGATTTGATTAAGTGCTTGCTCTACACACCATCGCTGTGTAGAAATAAAGACCTATTTCTAATTCGTACATTTGTGTTGGATCCGTTTCATCTACGTGACAGTGTTCATCATAATATATTTATGCCGAGTACTGGGTGGCCGAATATTAAGTACAAAGGTAGTGGTAGTAAGTATCATATCTAGTAATACAGTCAGGGAATTGTACCCCTCAGTTACAATTGGTCCTTCGAGCCGGAGGGGTAATTAGTGTAATATTAATATAGTGTTATTAATATTGAAATGGCCTATGATGAACACTCCACGAAACGATCCTCCTAACCAACGCCCGCAGCGCGAACGACGGCTCCCTCAGTACTTAGAGGCTTACGCTGTCAGTCAACAACCTAGTCTTCTACTAACAGTAAACGCGGTAAAACTAGAAAGTAAAAGTATGTCTAACCCCAACGCCCAGACTACCCCGACCATAGAGGCCCCTACGGGTTCTAATGTAACTGACCAAGTTCACGGTGGGGACCAGTGGGAACCAGACATGACTTCACACCCCGCCAGTACTGAAGAAGTAGTCCCCGATGAGTCCCGGGAGGAATACAACGCTACCGAGAGAGAACTCGGCACGGAAGAAGACGGGGAGAGCACCGTGGAGATAGAGCTCCAAGGCTCCGCAAGGAGTACCCCGAGGGAAGGCTCCCCTATACAACCGCCTTCTCCCAGCGAGGCAGAGAGGACCCTACAGCAGGCCTTCCTCATCAGCCTGAACGCCGCTGCTGAACGCGACCGACTGCAGATCCAGCAGCGGAGCGAAGAAGAGCATATACGTCTAGAAATAAGACGCATTCAGAGGGAAGAGAATGTGGCCCGAGACCGAGCAGACAGCCAGCGAGCAGCTGCTGGTGCTCTACGGGACGCAGAGCGCGACAGACAGCAAGCGCAACTAATAGAACAGCTGATCAGACGGACAACACCCTCTCCCTCCGCCAGAGGCTCCAGGAACTCGTCTAGACACACCTCCAGGGCGGCATCCCCTAGCCGAGTAAACAACCCTGAACTTGACCAACAGACGAGGTCTATACCCCCCACAGACCACCTCCCCCCACCGGTCCAAGCGAGACCTAGCAACCGGGAAGGAGCAGCATATCCTGTGGAGAGGCTAAACCAGAGACTACAAGCACTGGATGACCTAACTGAAGACGAAGAGGAAGAGGAGGAGAACCACGCCCGACGACAGCACAGTACTCTACCGGACCAGGAGGTCCGGTACAGCCCAGGCTATACTCCCGCGGAGCTGCGCTACAGACCCCCGACTCTATACCCGGGTGAGCACGACCCGCACCGAGGAACAGCACCTGGACAAGCGGGCCATGGTACACTGCCGGTACCAGCCCATACCAAGGAGCGGGAGGAGACTCGCCTAGGAGGCCTCTCCCCCAACGCTCGCCGATGTATCCACAGTCAGCGTCATACATTGGCACGCCTATGGTACCCGACTTCACCCAAGAGAACCGGGCCCAGTATACAGAACTCCGCATGTGTCTGGAGACCATGTTGGTGGATGTATTGGATGAACGCCACAAATACGCCATCCTACTGAAGCACTTAAAGGTACCCCGCGCACATAATATAGCGCTCGCCTACGCGACTTCCACCACCCCATACACAGCAGCGCTGGTAGCATTGGACCAGAGGTATGGGCGCATATGGGATTACGTGATCCAGGAGATCCGACACATCGACCGCTTACCCCCAGCAATAGACAATCGAGCACTGGACGACCTGGTAGGGATGTTGGGAGCGCAGAGAGAGAAGGGGAGGCATGAACTTTACGCCAACTCAAATGTGGAAAGGATCTTGGAGAAGCTGCCGCCCGCTCGACAGGAGCGTTTTAGGCGGCAGAGAGACCACCGAGACCCGAATGGCCCCGAACCGAACCTCCTCGATCTAGCAGACTTCCTGGCGAGAGAAGTCAGCAGCCTACGGCTAGATACATTCGGACGGAGCACCCCTGGCTCCAGAGAAGGAACCAGACGACTAAATGATGGAAGAAGATCGGTGACTGTGATGCACCAATCGGAGTCAGTACCGAGCAGCAGGAGCCACAGTACCCCCTCCAGAACGGAGAAGTGGAAGATAGTGTGCCCCTACTGTGAGAAAGAACACTGGCTAGCGCAATGTGACTCCTTCCCCAAGCTGAACGCGGAGGAAGCAAGTCAATGGATAAAGTCCAACAAGCGCTGTTTTCGCTGTGCGCGCTCACACATGGCAGCCGAATGCCGCTTAAAGAAAAGGTGCACCAAGTGCGATGGAGCCCATCTGGACATACTTCACGACAGTAACAGACGGCGCCCTTCACCCGCACCATCCAGCAGCAAAGCGAGCGTCATGTACATCGATCCCGCCAGCAGCAGTGGAGCCCGAGTACTCCTAAAAGTAGTGCGTGTGACACTAAGCTACCAGAATAAAGTCCTGGACACTTACGCCGTCCTCGATGACGGGTCAGAGAAGACCCTTCTGCTCGCCTCCGCTGCGGCCCAGCTAGGGCTGCGGGGAAGCGAAACCCAAATGACAATTCGGACAATAAGACGAGATTTGAAGACGATAAAGGGCGAGAATGTCTCATTCTCTATCGCAGCAAGCGGCCAGCCTGAGCGACGGTACCAGATTACAGACGCTTTCACCAGCCAAGAAATAGGACTGTCGCGGTACACATACCCCGTCGCCAAGCTGATGGAGAAATATGCACATCTGCGCAAGTTACCGATCCCGCTCATAGACAATGCTATGCCGACCCTGTTGATAGGCTCCGACCATGCAGACCTCATTGTCCCGATAGACCGGGTTCATACCGGACCCCGAGGCTGTCCTGCAGCAGTCGAGACCCGTTTGGGATGGACTCTCCAAGGCCCGCTCGCCAAATCTCTCAACCGAAGTACAGCCACTAGATGTCTCCACTCCCGAGTCACAGAGGGAGAAACCGCACTCCTGCAACACGTAGAGCGGTTATGGACCTTGGAACAAATGCCCTTTAAGAACGGAAAGAAAGACATTCGCTCTAAAGATGACATTTACGCCATTCACCTCCTCGAGACAGGGACCAAGAGAGTCCCGGTCAACGGCGTGTTGAGATACGCCACGCCACTCCTGCGGCGAGAAGGAATGTCTACTTTCCACGCCAAGACAGACGCCACAGAACGGTACCTGCTGAACACGGAGCGGCGCTTAGCCAAGAACCCCGCCCAAGAGAGTGTATACCGCGCTGAGATTGAGAAGCTCATCACAGCGGGACACGTCACAAAGATGGACATTAAAGAGGCTGACCAGACCACTGAAACGTGGTACGTGCCTCACCACAAGGTCCATCACAACGGTAAAGACCGCATAGTATTTAACTGCAGCTACCAGATCGGATCCCAAAATCTGAATAAAGAGTTACTGCCCGGTCCCACACTCGGCCCCTCCCTACTCGGCGTTCTACTCCGCTTCCGCCAGGAAAAGGTGGCCATCAGCGGGGACATTAAAGGAATGTTCCTGCAGGTGAGATTAGTAGAGGAGGACAAGCCCCTGTTACGGTTCCTATGGAGAGAGAAGCCAGGAGATGAGCACCCAGCCATCTACCAATGGGAAGTCCTCCCCTTCGGAACGACGTGCAGCCCCTGCTGTGCTACATTTGCACTACAGAAACATGTAGCAGAGGACCCAGCAGCGGACGAAGAGGTCCGACACAGCGTAAAGAACAGCTTCTACGTAGACAACTGTCTACAAAGCCTTTCAACCCAGGAAGAAGCCGAGGCTCTCCTGATTAAACTCCGCGCCTCATTGATCAAAGGCGGCTTTGATCTCAGGCAGTGGGCCAGCAGCGATCCGCAAGTACTGCGCAGCCTCTCCTCCGAGGACAAGGCAGCCAGCAGCGAGACCTGGATGGCTACAATCCCGGGAGAAGCCCAGGAGATGACCCTGGGATTGGTGTGGCGATTCAAAACAGATTCGCTTCACTACAGACACAAGCCCCTGACTACGGAGCAGGGAAGGCCGGCGGCGGCGCCGACCACCAGACGGAGTGTGTACACAACACTCGCCCGACAATATGACCCGCTAGGATGTATTCTACCGTACACCACCAGGGCAAAAATGATTGTACGAGCATTGTGGGACAAGGACCAGGGTTGGGACGACCCCATTCCCGCACACCTTGCATCCACCTGGAGAGAGTGGGAGATGGAGCTCCACTCACTCCCAGGCGTTAATATGCGCCGAAGCTACTTCCCACCCACGGTGAGGCCAGAGACATGTAAAATGGACTTACACGTCTTCAGTGACGCCTCAGAGGTCGCATACCGATCAGTAGCCTACCTGCGGGCCCAAGAAAAGGGGGGAGAGATCTACACAGCATTTGTCCTCGCCCGCTCGAGAATAGCCCCACGCAAGCAACAATCTATCCCACGCCTAGAGCTCTGCGCAGCCCTAGCCGGAGCGCACCTAGCCACGCTCATCCAACGTGAGCTCACCATACCGGTGTCTAGAACAATCCTGTGGTCAGATTCCACGACAGTACTCGCCTGGATCTAATCGGACTCATGCAAGTACAAAGTCTTTGTGGGAGTCAGAGTCACCGAGATTCAAGACTTAACCGAAGAGTTAACCGGAGAAACAGAGTGGCGCTACGTTGATACAAAACAGAACCCAGCTGACGTCATCACCCGGGGGATGCCCCTGGATGACCTCACCCGTCGCAATGTCTACAGTGACGGCCCAGCATTCCTAAAGCTCCCGGAAGGAGAGTGGCCCACGCCTATCCCGAGGGAAGCCAGTCAGGAGGAGGCTGAGAATAAGAAGCCTGTGTTCTGTGGATTGAGCACTGTTATCTCCGCAGACCCCAACACACTCCTGATGGGGCGGCTAGATCCCGCGTTACCCCAGACAATGTACCGGCCTGAAGAAGCGAACGGCCGACGAATGTGGAGGTACAGCCAAGTATTAGCCGACAAGTTTTGGAGCAGTTTCCTACTGCACTACCTACCGTCTCTACAGACCCGCCAGAAGTGGGTAAAGGAGAGAGACAATTTGACAGAAGGAACAGTCGTCATGATTATTGATCAATCACTGCCCAGAGCTATGTGGCCGGCCGGCCGCGTAAGCAAAGTGATCACCGGTGCCGACGGCAAGGTCCGAGCAGCTGAAGTGCTTGTCCAGGGTCGCACTTACACCCGTCCCGTGGCGAGGCTCATAGAACTGCCCCGACTCCCAGACACAATCGATGATGACCATGACCCTATAACCCTATGACTTTGTGAAGTTGACTGACCCCTACAGCAAACCCTTATGTGTAAATAGACAACGCGATTAATCTGTCTCTGCTTAACTGATTAGGTCTGGGACCAATCAGGGGGTGGCTGTTGTGAAGGGCCAGATTAAACCGAATATATATATTTATTTATATATATATATTTAATTGTATTTGTATATTCTCTAATATTCCCTGATATCCCTTGTATATTCCTTGTACAATATGCATTGAATATCCATTCTAGCCTACTGAACATCCCATAATAGTCTCCATTCTACTATTGGTCGAGACCTTGGTGCCAGGCTGCCATACCCCCCAGACCCAGTTCAAACGTACCGCTCAACATGTACGAACAAGTCCTAGTTCCGCGTAGGAATCTGGCTACCGCACCACTAATGGGACTATTTGTTCATAGTGCGTATATATACTGCGCTACTAAAGTAGGACTTCCTTTTCAGTCCAGTTTCTTACCCTCCAATAGAGTGACAGACGTAAAGCCTCCCCGCGACGCCACGTGTGGGAGTAAGGCCAAGTTCGGCCTACCATCGGTATTGAGACATCGTGTATATTAATATTTGAATAGTCATATTTGGCACTATATCGTCGAGTTGGACGTAGTCTATTAAGCTAATAATAGTCTGTTAATATATAGTGCTTCGTGCGGTGAGAATACTACCGTAGTCAGCACCCCATCGTTTCGGGCAGAAAACTGGCTGCTTATCCAGGATGATCGACCCCATGTGAGATTGCACCCGAGGAGCCCCAGAGCCGACGAGCGAGTGGACCTGTATACCGGATTATTCTACCGACGACAGCCCGCCTTCCCAGGCACGGATTATGCTTTGTATACGTTGATTATTCCATGGATAAAGACCCCCGACACTGCCGTGTGTTGGAACCCCCCCCCCCTGGAGAGGACGCAAGGTGAGGAGACGCTCTGCAAGACGAGGTCGCTTCACGTCTCTCCTCCGTGGACCGGAGGACGCCGGCCCACAAAGAGTCCATCTGCTTTCATCTGCGGTCCAAGGATCGCCGGCGCATTGAACGGCACTACAGTGGGTTCACCTGGGATACCCTTGGCCGGATGAGGCAGCCGGACTCTACCCCCCCCCCCCCTTCCTACTCCTGTCGGCTTACAAGCGACCGGATGAACCCCCCCTAGTGTATCCAGTCTATAATCATTAAAGTATCATTGCTGTTATTCCTTAACTATTCCAGGTCGTATATGTACCACCTGCGCCTTCAGAGATTGGACATTCTCTATTGATATACCGACGAATACTCTTGCCATAAAAGTGCATACTAATTCCCATTCATAAATGTGATTGATTTGATTAAGTGCTTGCTCTACACACCATCGCTGTGTAGAAATAAAGACCTATTTCTAATTCGTACATTTGTGTTGGATCCGTTTCATCTACGTGACAGTGTTCATCATAATATATTTATGCCGAGTACTGGGTGGCCGAATATTAAGTACAAAGGTAGTGGTAGTAAGTATCATATCTAGTAATACAGTCAGGGAATTGTACCCCTCAGTTACACTCGTGATACACTGTACTGGACCGTAATGCAAGGGGAAGTCAAAGATTACGTACAGCAGTGCTCAGTGTGCAATGAGTATGCACGCGAACAACAGAAAGAGACTATGATGTCACACCCGCTCCCCACACGGCCCTGGCAGCTGGTAAGCATGGACCTGTACAGCTATGCAGCACAGAACTTTCTTCTCGTGGTGGACCACTATTCGGACTTCTGGGAGGTCGACTTGCTCCCTGACCTGTCAGCGGACACCACGATCCGACGATGCAAGGCACAGTTTGCTCGCCACGGGGTCCCAGACAGGGCCATTTCTGATGGTGGGGGCCAGTTTGCCGGTGGGGAGTTCCGGGCGTTTGCGAGGGAGTGGGGCTTTGAGCACGTTATGTCCTCACCGAGGCACCCGAAGGCTAACGGCAAAGCGGAGTCGGCGGTAAAGATTGTGAAGAGCCTGTGCAGAAAGGCAGACCGGGCCAGAGAGGACCCCTGGAAGGCCATTTTACATTGGAGAAACACACCCACTGAGGGTATGCAGTGCAGCCCTGCACAGCGGCTTATGTCGCGGAGACTGAGAACCCTTCTCCCTGTGGCCGACCAGCTACTGGTACCTCAGGTCGTCACAGGGGTCCCGGACAAGCTGAGAGTGCAACATCAAGCAGCAAAGTTGATGTATGACCGATCGGCGAAGGATCTGCCGGAGCTGAACGTCGGCCGGCCCATACGGATGAAGCCACTCCCGGGTGACAGGACGGACCGATGGAGGAGAGGCGTGTGCCTGCAGCAGTTGGGACTCCGGTCCTATCTGGTCGACGTGGAGGGAACTGTGTATCGCCGCAACAGGGTTGATCTCCGACCAGCAGAAGCGGCCCCTCCCCAGCCGTCAGTTCACCCAGAATTGGCCCCAGAGCAGCCTGCGAGTGGGGGAAGCACCGAAGAGGTCGTCAGCGGTCCTGAGGAGTCTCCAAGGTTATCAGCCCCGAGGTCGACGCCGTCTTCCCCGCAGACTGGTAACACACCAGGCCGTGAGTTACAGGCCCGGGCCTTCTCCCGGAGCGGGAGGCCGTTACGGCCTCCGGACAGACTTAACCTCTAGGTCGCACACAAACTGAGACTGTCTCACACGCACACATGCACACACACACACACACACACACACACACACACACACACACACACACACACACACACACACACACACACACACACACACACACACACACACACACACACACACACACACACATACACATAGTCACGCTCGCACCCCAGCACACAAGGACTGTGCACATGCGTATATGGACTGTAAGATATAAAAAAAAGAAAAAAAAGAAAAAGGAAATGGGGAATGTGGGAAAATTGTGATTCTGTGTTTAATTGTGGTTGTTATTGATGAGGTGTTTTGATACTACTTAGGTCTGCACGGATTGATGTTGTTACTTAACTAAAGGAAGAGAGATGTTACAGGCTGGGCTACAGCTCCGCCTTGTGGGCGTGCTGGGCCGGTGCCTGTATATGACGTGTCTCACTTCCTGGGGAAGGGGTGGTTTGTTTACTTGTTGCTTTCCAATACACGGCATTTGAACCAGCGCGACTCGACTCTTTCATTGTACAGCTACACTTGCAAACCCCCGCGCAGATGGAGGACGCCCATAGCCAGCCGCCCGCCGCCTGGTGCAGACGGGGGGGAGCGTACTCCTCCCTGTCTGTCGATATACGACACTGACGTCGTATTGTCCGTCCTGATCAACACCGTTTGAGGACCAGAAGTACCGCTTTCAATACCAACACATTGAACGTAGCGCAGACCGGGCAGCATGGTTTGCCAGCTGCCCCCTACTGCGTTGGCCCGACGCGTCACCAGCGAGGGAGGCGTCGGTGAAAAACGTGACGTGAGACAGCGCCGTAAGCGTCCTAGGACGGAACCTCCCGAGCGTGTCGTACAACACGCTCTGAGAGGGATGCCCATAGCACTCCAACCGTTGACTGGGAAGAGGAGTACTCTACTTCCAGTCTACAGCAAACCCCAGGCTGGTAGGGACCTGCCTGGTACGAGACCCAACGATCCACCTTGACCGCGAAGGACCAGAACGTCGTCAGGGCAGAATACACTCCGTAACCCCTGACGACGCAGAGGCCCCAGTGCGGCCTCCACGCACTTGGTGAAGATGCGGGGAGCCAGAGAAAACCGAACGGCAGCCTCTGGTACTCATACGCTAACCCTGCAAAGGAAGCGTAGGTAAGCCCTAGGATGGGAGATCGGAGATGCGAATACGCATCCTACAGGTCTATGGAGGAGAACCAGACCCCCACCTGACAGTGTTCAACAGGTAGGAGACGATCCAAAAAATTCTGAACCTTCCCATGGGACAGGTCCAGCATGGGTCTGACACCCCCCCCTCCCGATTTCTCAGGCACCAGAGAACAACGGGAGGAGAATGCCACAACGATGGCTTGCTTCGTCCACAGAGATTGGATCTCGTTGACCAGAGCTGTCACTGCTGGTGACCCTGACAATAGGGTCTGTACCAAACCCGAAAACGGGTGGGGTTGTGTAAACACAAGTCCCCGCCTCAGCGTTCTCTCCATCCACCTCGACATATGGTACTGCCGTAGTCATATGTGATGACACTCCCAACGCACCCGCCGCCATGTGGCTCAGGTCCACCAGGAACTGTAGATAGTCGGCCCGGTCCCACCGGCTGTGCGTAGCCAACCCCGGACCCTTACGAGCAGAGCGTTCCGTGGAGTCGGGTCGGAACCTGACACTACCCACGAGGCAATCGCACCCAAGGGGGGACCCAGACAGAAAGGGCCGGTTTGATACGGGGGAAGCTGACATCAATCTAGGTGACAAAAGCCCCCCCACTGAACACCCCTCCAGAACATGCTGAGGAGTTGTTCTGCAGCCGGACATGCAAGGCGTGAGGACCCCATGGGTTCCACACACCGTAGCCCTGCAGTGATATTACTACCACCCAAATCACGCGCGCCTGCGAAACCACTGCCAATCTTTCAGGAGTGGGAGGCACCAACATGATACCTGGCCTGGCGAAGGCGAGGCAGGGGAAGCCCGCACTGTGTGCCTCAAACGGTTTCGAGCCCCCCTGCTGACAACACTTATAGTTGACAGACGTAACACCAGGCTCAACCAACACAGGTTATGGTGTGGGAGCCGCTTGACAGCACAACATTCTCACGGACAGACCCAGGCTCAGCCATCAACTGGGTGTCAGCCCCTGTCCCCATGAGAAGCGAAAAGTGGGGCCGCCCGCGCTTCAACGAAGGCACGCGGCCCGTAGCCAAAGGAAACAATCAGAGCCCCCTTTTTCCGCTGGTGTTGGGGGAGGGAGTGATCGGAGAGCGGGCTGCTCGCGGCAGGACGTCGACGGCTTGTTGTTCAAGCCGAGCCCATCCAACATGGCCGATCCCTCGGCCGCCAAGGCTGTCGGCCTTGTGGACACCTGTTGATTCAACGCCCAGGATACCTCTGGCGGGGGAAACATGGCCGCCTGTCGAGGGCCTCGTCATCGCCGCTGACGAGGCCGTGCTCTCTCTTCTTCTGGCTGCGTGGTGTGAGGCGGTGTGAGGCCTAGGACAATACCGCCCGCGCTCCAGCAGAAGACCAAAAAATCCCCTGCGGAGAGGGGAACCCTGAGCGGTTATAGCTTGCGGCTAGGTCAAAGCTAATAACGTCAACAACCTTGCGCGATGTGTCGACGTCGGCTGGCCCTCAAGGCCCCGCCACCAGACAAAATTTTTTTTATAGAAAAAACAGCAATTCGAACACAGTTCTAATCGCTGCCAATTCCATACCGTGGCGGTACAGGTTTTAGCAGCCCACCAGCCACTCGCCAGGCCGACCAACCCATGGTGTCGGCCGGGCGGGGGCACTGTTTCAATATGTCAAAAGCAAAGGACTGATGTTAACACGGAGCACCATTGGTGGTTGCAAACAGCAACCTCCACTGTGGTGTGCACCATGAAGGGGTTAAATGAATAAAAGAACTAACACCACAAAATACTGTAGAATGAGCAAGCCCATATACACAACATTAAGGGGAGGCGGACCAGAGAGAACCAGTCCCGCATTCATTCAAAATATTCACAACAGCACACCAGCCCCAGCTTAGCCCATTTACCAAAAAAGTTAAACAAAGCCCCCCCCGCACTACTCCCCCAATAGACACCGATTGACCGTCAGCATGAATGGTTGAGAGAAGAGAAAGCTGTAGCATAGACAGACCTTCTCATAGCAGGGAGACAGAACAAAACAGTAGCCCACTACACTACTATAGCATAGCGTTCAACGCTACTATGGACAGAAAACAGTCAGCTGAGCCACAACACGGGCCGCCGTTAAGTCCCATCCTGCAGTAGTATAGCTCTACTGCTACCCGCCGAGCCTCAAGCATCGGCTCCCAGGTGGGAACACCGTTCAACAAACCCCGCCGGGACACAGGAATAACGCTACCTGGCTAGGCTACCTAGCCACGGCCTACCCTGTTGTCAACCCATTAACCGTAAAAAGGTAAATAGGACTCAGCAAAACCCCCACATCAGCTACCGACTGACCTTCATTGATGAACCGGTAAGAGGAGGGAAAAGCGACAACATCCCACGGCGGAGACATTAGAACAGCGTAGCAGTAGTGTTAGCATGTAGCATTAGCATTAGCATGTAGCGTTAGCATTAGTTGTTTAACAGCACGCTTCCAGGACCGTTTGGAACCCGTTCACTGCAGTGAAACGTCCACCAAACCATCCCGCCCCTGGCGCCGACACACAACATGGTTGTGTAACAAAACAAACCAGCATTACTAACACTAATACCCATGCCTGATGACACAGGGCCTACCTGTGTACAAGCCGGCTCGATAGTCAACCTTGCACGCTGCTCCTGGATCTGCTGTCACCAGACGAGGAAACATCAGAATAGGCCCGACGTGTCGCTGAAAAATGCCCCGAAGATTCCAGGGGTAAGCAAACCTCCGGTAACTTTCAACATTACGCAATTTCTCATAATCTTTTCATAACAACTAGTTTACATAAGGTGCACTGCGACCGTTATGATGGAAACGAAAATAGAGGAATAGTGTTTGGTGACCATGCCTACGGTCTTATAGACTACGCCTCCATAGGGGCGGGACCCGGCAGGTGTGGGTGTACTTGTTTTTTCGTTGATGGAGTACAATAGGTACATGAGATGAGGTATATCTCGATAGGCTTAAGAGCGGGACGCGATGGCCAAGTACGATAATATAACTTTGAGGTTGTTTTCTGAAAAACTAGTTTTTATGCATTTTACTTAAACATAAAGAGTTGGAACTCCATTTCCCTAGTACCTACACACACCAAACTTTCCACATTTCTTCCCATCCATATTATGTTTCTTTCTATACAAAGGTTTGTTGATATCATTCATAGTCGGGTTTATAGTACATTTTATACCAATACTATGCGAAAAATCGTTTTTTTTATGACAGTAGACAGTATTTCCTGAAGTATGGGCTGATAAGAGGACATAGCCACAAAGTCTTTCTATACAAAGTTTCGTTTTGAATGTATCAACAAAATGAAACTAAGTTTTTGAATCTGGCATTATCCATTTTGGTGATGCAAGTCTTGGCGATACATGCAAATGTGTGCATATTTAATGAGGGAAGTGCCTCATTTGCATATATAAACATAAAATTCTGAAAACTTGTAATATATTTAATTTTTTCTTAGTTTATATGTACTGGGAACGTTTCATAGTGATATCTATTCATGTATTTTTTTTCCCTATTAGGGGGTGCTGTCTCACCTTAAAAATCTTTTTTTATTAAAAACTAAAGTTCGAACGTCCATTCGAAGAACCCTGACAAAGTATGAATCCCAAAAACAGGCTTCGGGGACAGCCTTACCATACATAATATTTATATTATTCAACTGGAACTCAAACATGTTCCGTTGTGATGTCACAGTATGGTGTCATAATAGAACATTCTAGAACATTTGTGTATCTATTCAACAATCCTCTCAGAAGCTCGTTGTGCAGATAGACAAAACAACATAGATTGAAGCCTGCATTTCTCAACCAAGGTCCCTTGCCGACTGTTTAGCTTCTTCTTCTTCTTCTTTTGTGTATCCAGATGGCCAACTCCATGTTCTGCAGCCAGGAGATGGACAACAACCTTCATGCAGTCTCCTCTGTGAGTAGCAAGATTATATACTTTAACAGTTGAAGCCTGTCAAGCCTGTAATCAGAGCAGCATAACTGGACCACATACCACTTTAACATAACCTTTAATCAGAGCAGCACAACTCAAGTCAAGTCAAGTCAAGAGTTTTAATTGTCACGGCATACAAGTATACAATGAAATGCGGGTGGTCTTGCCCGCAACAATGTGCAATACAGTGGTAAAACATATAATAGAATCCAATAAAAAAAAAACATTGTGCAATAAACAGGTAACAGGTAACATGGTGTGACATCTCGGTATCTATACATAGTTATTTACAGAGCATATAGGACATGCTAGGTAGCTTTGGTAGTGCAATACACTGTTCCTGTTGTTATACTAATTTAAAGTGGCCTTTCCTTTTGGCCATAAGTGTGCGTGTGTGCAGCATGAGTGTGTGCCCGCTCATGTTAAAGTGTTAAAGTGGCTGCTAGTGTGTGAGCGTGCACAGCGTGCGTGTCGTGTGTGTGTTCATGTGTGCTTGTGTGTGGATAGTTCAGTGTTCTGAGGCACTCAATGTTCATTGTTCAAGGCTCTGATGGCCTGGGGGAAGAAGCTGAGCCTAAGCCTCTCTGTCCTAGTAGCTGGTGTTCGCAGGCGTCTGCCTGACCTCAGCAGCTGGAACAGGCTGTTATTGGGGTGGTGGGGGTCTTTCATTATTCTGCAGGCTCTGGATTTGCACCTCTTGTTGTATAGAACCTGCAGGGGAGGTAGTGCAATACCCGTGGTACGCTCGGCTGAGCGCACCACTCTCTGTAGGGCCTTCTTGTCCTGTGCCGTGCTGTTTCCATACCAGGCAGTGATGTTTCCGGTCAAGATGCTCTCTACAGCTCCTGAGTAGAAGGACTGGAACTGGAGTATCTTCCCCGATACTCTGAACTTCCTTAACTGTCTCAGGTGGTAGAGGCACTGTTTCGCCTTCTTTACTACTGTGTCTACAGTATGTGTGTTGACCATGTCAGATCCTCTGAGATGTGGACCCCCAGGTACTTAAAGCTGCTCACCCTGTCCACGGTAGCCCCGTTAATCATCAGTGGTGTGTGTGTCTCCTGCTGTCCTCTCCTATAATCCACGATCAGCTCCTTGGTTTTACCAATGTTCAGGAGCAGGCTGTTGTCCTGGCACCAGCGTTCCAGTACCTCAACCTCCTCCCGGTATGCCTTCTCATCGTTGTCCGAGATCAGCCCCACCACCACCACCGTGTCGTCTGCAAACTTCACTATGGAGTTGTAGCTGAACTTGGCCACACAATCGTGTGTGTAGAGTGAGTACAGCAGGGGGCTCAGAACACAGCCCCGGGGAGACCCGATGCTCAGGGTGATGGTGTTGGAGGTCTGACCCCCCACCCTGACCGCCTGGGGTCTTTCACTCAGAAAGTCCAGTACCTAGGCGCTCAGGGCGGAGCTCAGACCCAGCTCGATCAGCTTGTCCACCAGTCTGGTGGGGACTATGGTGTTGAACGCTGAGCTGTAGTCAATGAACAACAGTCTCACATAGCCCCCCTTCTGACGGTCAAGGTGAGAGAGGGTGCTGTGCAGTACCTGGGAGACCGCGTCGTCAGTGGACCTGTTTGTCCTGTATGCAAATTGCATAGGGTCCATATCACTGGGGAGGGAGGCACAAATGTGGTCCTTTACCAGCCTCTCGAAACATTTCATGACCACAGAGGTGAGTGCCACCGGTCTGTAGTCATTTGGACATGTTGGGGAGGGTTTCTTCGGTACAGGGATGATGGTAGACATCTTGAAGCAGGCAGGGACCACTGACTCCGCCAGGGATTGATTAAATATGGCGGTGAACACCGGGGCAAGCTGGTTGGCACAGGACTTACAGTAAGTATGCGTCCTGTTATACCATCTGGGCCAGCAGCCTTCCTGGTGTTCACCTGCACACTGTGTTCTCACACTGTGTTCCGACAACGAGAGAGCGTCCCCGCCCCCCCGCGGTTGCCCCCCCCCCCCTCCACAACAGCCGGCGCGCCAGTGACGTCACTAGCCAGAGAGCTAGCGGCGACACTGTCTACACCAAACCGAGCGTAGAAGGAGTTGAGTTTGGACCACATACTACTTTAACATAACCTTTAATCAGAGCAGCATAACTGGACCACATACCACTTTAACATAACCTTTAATCAGAGCAGCATAACTGGACCACATACCACTTTAACATAACCTTTAATCAGAGCAGCATAACTGGACAACATACCACTTTAACATAACCTTTAATCAGAGCAGCATAACTAGATCACATACCACTTTAACATAACCTTTAATCAGAGCAGCATAACTGGACCACATACCACTTTAACATAACCTTTAGTCAGAGCAGCATAACTGGACCACTTTAACATAACCTTTAGTCAGAGCAGTATAACTGGACTTTAGATACTTTTGTACATTCAATAACAAATACTTCTCTACTTTTACTTACGTAGAATTTAAATTTGTACAAGTTTGATGGATTACAATCCTCATTTAAAGGTAGGGGATCCACCACAGCTTGCCCTGTATTCTCCTGCTGCTCTTCGACTACTTCTACACCAGCCAGAACGATAGGTTATGTATATAACCTAGTTATATGAGTACTGGCTAAGCGTCCCGCTCTTATGCCATACCGAGATATACCTCATCTCCTAGTACCTACTGTACTACATAATGAAAAACTAAACACCCTTGCACTTGACCAGGCCCCGCCCCAGTGACTTACGTATAAGACACCAGGCGTGGTCACCACTCCCCCTTCCTCATTTTTGTTTTCCATCATGGCGGCTGCTTTGCACCCTGTGTAACTAGTGATAGCGAGTATGAAGTGTAAAGAGAAATTGAACAATGCCGGAGATTTGCCAGCCCCTGGAATCTTCGGCATGTTCCAACGGCGTTAGTTTGAAATACACCAGAGAAAGATATACTGCATGTTACCTATAGGTTTTGAATGTATTCAAGTCAAGACAAGTCAAGAGTTTTATTTGCCACGGCATACAAGGCATACAGTGAAATGCGGGTGGTCATGCCCGCAGCGATTGTGCAATAATACAAGTAATAAGAATAAGACATAACAGGTATAATGTACATAAAGTAAAAAAAAAATGCATGGTAAAAGACATGCTAAGGTCCTGCGATAGTGCAATACAGTGTTAGCTACGGATGAGGCACTGGGTCTTATGTACACTACTATACAATACTATACTATACAATATACAGTTATATTATATATCCTTATGCTATCTTGCTATATCCATCTACTCAATTTACTATACAAGAACCACTCCCGTTCTTTTCATTGTGTAAAGTGACAGTTGAGTGTAAGCGTGTGCAGCATGTGTGTGTGTGTGTGTGTGTGTGTGTGTGTGTGTGTGTGTGTGTGTGTGAGTGTGTGTGTGTGTGTGTGTGTGTGTGTGTGTGTGTGTGTGTGTGTGTGTGTGTGTGTGTGTGTGTGTGTGTGTGTGTGTGTGTGTGTGTGTGTGTGTGTGTGTGTGTGTGTGTGTGTGTGTGTGTGTGTGTGTGTGTGTGTGTGTGTGTGTGTGTGTGTGTGTGTGTGTGTGTGTTATGTACCATGAGCTTGATCACTCCTGTGTCACTGGGCATGCAGGTGAGGGCTGCTAATTAGCTAATTGCTGCTGATTGGATACCTGCTGGCAGGTTAAAACCAGTCCTTCAGACACACATGCACTCTGACTATGGCTAGAAGGAGTGTGTGGAAACCGAGACTTGTCACGTTCTCCCATTCTTTGTCCTTTAGTTTGTACCAGTAATTCATTGTTAGAGTAGTATTTTGGGTTAAACACGGGTTTTGGTGTCGGTTTGCACATAGGTTGCGTCCCTTTGAGCCAGGGTCGTAACAGTGTGTGTGTGTGTTCGTGCTAAAGTGACTGTTAGTGTGTGAGCGTATACAGTATTGCTTTGAAGGTAGATTCATGGCCTAGTAATTCAGTTGTTGTGATTGTGATTTATAGACCCACCTCTGCTGAATCTGGAGCTTTTCATAAATTGGCAGATTTTATTTCTCAATATAGTAAATCTGAGAAATCTTGGGTGATTTTAATCTAAATTGGTTGACTATAATGTGTCTGATTATTGAAACAGAGGTGTGTGGTAATCTCAACCTAACCCAACTGATTACTGAGCCTACCAGGCCTAATTTAAAGTGATTTGAAGTCAACTCTATCTGATCTTATCCAATAGGAGTTATACAATGGTTGCTTCTGGTGTATTTGACCTTGGAATAAGGGACCTTTGCCCCATAGCCTGCATTAGGGATAAGTGACTAAAGAAAGTTAAATTGTGAGTTGTTGTCAAGAGACACTTTAGTCTCTGTATAGTTCTATAGTTAGTTAGTTAGACCTATAGTTTGGTCTGTAGTCCTACCTTTCCCCTACATTCCTCACTATAAATCTCTGTTCTCTCCGGTGTGAGCTGTGAGGGGAACAACATGTCACCTGGTGAAGAGACACAGCTTGAACCTGAAGAGTCCTATATGGACAAATATCTGTCTGGATCAAATCGTCAATAACATGATTTTAACATTCTTTTGCTTTTGGTTGTTTCCTTAACAGCTTGGAGACCTTCATTCCATAATCAGCCATCTGGAGGCTGAGACACAGCTTGCCCCTGAAGAGGCTCACAGGACCACAGAGTCCACTGGGTCTGACTCCCTGCAGCAGCAGCAGCAGCAGCTTCAAGTTCAAGTTCAAGTTCAAGTTCCTTTTATTGCCACACGGCCAGGCCGAGTCCACTGGGTCCGTGTAGAGCATGACCACTGGGTCTGTGTACAGCTTGACCCTGAAGAGCAGCAGCAGCTTGAAGAGGCTCACGGGACCACAGAGTCCACTGGGTCTGACCTCCTCCAGCAGCAGCAGCTTGAAGAGGCTCACGGGACCACAGAGTCCACTGGGTCTGGCTCCCTGCAGCAGCAGCAGCTTGAAGAGGCTCACGGGACAACAGAGTCCACTGGGTCTGGCTCCCTGCAGCAGCAGCAACAGCTTGACGAGGCTCACGGGACCACAGAGTCCACTGGGTTTGGCTCCCTGCAGCAGCAGCAGCTTGAAGAGGCTCACGGGACCACAGAGTCCACTGGGTCTGACTCCCTGCAGCAACAGCTGCAGCTTGAAGAGGCTCACGGGACCACAGAGTCCACTGGGTCTGACTCCCTGCAGCAGCAGCAGCAGCAGCTTGAAGAGGCTCACGGGACCACAGAGTCCACTGGGTCTTACTCCTTGCAGCAGCTTGAAGAGGCTCACGGGACCACAGAGTCCACTAGGTCTGGCTCCCTGCAGCAGCAGCAGCTTGAAGAGGCTCACGGGACCACAGAGTCCACTGGGTCTGGCTCCCTGCAGCAGCAGCAGCAGCAGCAGCTTGAAGAGGCTCACGGGACCACAGAGTCCACTGGGTCTGACTCCCTGCAGCAGCAGCAGCTTGAAGAGGCTCACAGGACCACAGAGTCCACTGGGTCTGACCTCCTCCAGCAGCAGCAGCTTGAAGAGGCTCACGGGACCACAGAGTCCACTGGGTCTGGCTCCCTGCAGCAGCAGCAGCAGCTTGAAGAGGCTCACGGGACAACAGAGTCCACTGGGTCTGGCTCCCTGCAGCAGCAGCAACAGCTTGACGAGGCTCACGGGACCACAGAGTCCACTGGGTCTGGCTCCCTGCAGCAGCAGCAGCTTGAAGAGGCTCACGGGACCACAGAGTCCACTGGGTCTGACTCCCTGCAGCAGCAGCAGCTTGAAGAGGCTCACTGGACCACAGAGTCCACTGGGTCCGTGTACAGCGGGACCACTTGGTCCGTACACAGCGAGCAGGAAGAACAACAAGTTACAGTATGTAACCTAAACAAGCAGAGATGTGTAATATATATGTATTATTTCAGTAAACAAGCAGAGATTGATTGATTGATTGATTGATTGATTGATTGATTGATTGATTGATTGATTGATTGATTGATTGATTGATTGATTGAAAACTGTATTAACAGATTGCAGAATGGGTACAATACATTATGGCTCAATACACACAATTGTAAAGGGGATGCAGACCAGAGAAAGACCTTCGTCTTGTTTACATCAGGGTCCCCCATTTTAATTTCTTCGTAACATTTAATACATACATACACGACATACAGATAAAGAGTACTGTTACATCCAGACATTTATGAAATACTAGATATACAAATATACAGTACTGTTTAAGAGACTGAGCATTTTAGTCTTAGTCAGTTTTAGTCTGGATTTTGTCTTTTTTGTTTTAGTTTAAATTTAGTCAGGGGGAAAAGCTTCGTTGACGACCATATTTAGTCATCATTTCCGTTGACAAAATGAACACTGATAGTTAGTTAGACCTATAGTTTGGTCTATAGGCCTACCTTTCCCCTACATTCCTCACTATAAATCTCTGTTCTCTCCGGTGTGAGCTGCGAGGGGAACAACATGTCACCTGGTGAAGAGACACAGCTTGAACCTGACGAGTCCTATATGAACAAATATCTGTCTGGATCAAATCGTCAATAACATGATTTTAACATTCTTTTGCTTTTGGTTGTTTCCTTAACAGCTTGGAGACCTTCATTCCATAATGAGCCAGCTTGGAGACCTTCAGTCCATACTCAGCCATCTGGAGACAGCTGAGACACAGCTTGACTCTGAAGAGGCTCACGGGACCACAGAGTCCACTGGGTCTGACTCCCTGCAGCAGCAGCAGCAGCAGCTTGAAGAGGCTCACGGGACCACAGAGTCCACTAGGTCTGGCTCCCTGCAGCAGCAGCAGCTTGAAGAGGCTCACGGGACCACAGAGTCCACTGGGTCTGGCTCCCTGCAGCAGCAGCAGCAGCAGCAGCTTGAAGAGGCTCACGGGACCACAGAGTCCACTGGATCTGACTCCCTGCAGCAGCAGCAGCTTGAAGAGGCTCACAGGACCACAGAGTCCACTGGGTCTGACCTCCTCCAGCAGCAGCAGCTTGAAGAGGCTCACGGGACCACAGAGTCCACTGGGTCTGGCTCCCTGCAGCAGCAGCAGCAGCTTGAAGAGGCTCACGGGACAACAGAGTCCACTGGGTCTGGCTCCCTGCAGCAGCAGCAACAGCTTGACGAGGCTCACGGGACCACAGAGTCCACTGGGTCTGGCTCCCTGCAGCAGCAGCAGCTTGAAGAGGCTCACGGGACCACAGAGTCCACTGGGTCTGACTCCCTGCAGCAGCAGCAGCAGCTTGAAGAGGCTCACAGGACCACAGAGTCCACTGGGTCCGTGTACAGCGGGACCACTTGGTCCGTACACAGCGAGCAGGAAGAACAACAAGTTACAGTATGTAACCTAAACAAGCAGAGATGTGTAATATATATGTATTATTTCAGTAAACAAGCAGAGATTGATTGATTGATTGATTGATTGATTGATTGATTGATTGATTGATTGATTGATTGATTGATTGATTGATTGAAAACTGTATTAACAGATTGCAGAATGGGTACAATACATTATGGCTCAATACACACAATTGTAAAGGGGATGCAGACCAGAGAAAGACGTTCGTCTTGTTTACATCAGGGTCCCCCATTTTAATTTCTTCATAACATTTAATACATACATACACGACATACAGATAAAGAGTACTGTTACATCCAGACATTTATGAAATACTAGATATACAAATATACAGTACTGTTTAAGAGACTGAGCATTTTAGTCTTAGTCAGTTTTAGTCTGGATTTTGTCTTTTTTGTTTTAGTCTAAATTTAGTCAGGGGGAAAAGCTTCGTTGACTACCATATTTAGTCATCATTTCCGTTGACAAAATGAACACTGATAGTTAGTTAGACCTATAGTTTGGTCTATAGGCCTACCTTTCCCCTACATTCCTCACTATAAATCTCTGTTCTCTCCGGTGTGAGCTGCGAGGGGAACAACATGTCACCTGGTGAAGAGACACAGCTTGAACCTGACGAGTCCTATATGAACAAATATCTGTCTGGATCAAATCGTCAATAACATGATTTTAACATTCTTTTAATTTTGGTTGTTTCCTTAACAGCTTGGAGACCTTCATTCCATAATGAGCCAGCTTGGAGACCTTCAGTCCATACTCAGCCATCTGGAGACAGCTGAGACACAGCCTGACTCTGAAGAGGCTCACGGGACCACAGAGTCCACTGGGTCTGGCTCCCTGCAGCAGCAGCGTCTTGAAGAGGCTCACGGGACCACAGAGTCCACTGGGTCTGACTCCATGCAGCAGCAGCTTGAAGAGGCTCACGGGACCACAGAGTCCACTGGGTCTGACTCCCTGCAGCAGCAGCAGCTTGAAGAGGCTCACGGGACCACAGAGTCCACTGGGTCCGTGTACAGCGGGACCACTGGGTCTGTGTACAGCGGGATCACTTGGTCCATACACAGCGAGCAGGAAGAACAACAAGTTACAGTATGTAACCTAAACAAGCAGAGATGTGTAATATATATTATGTAGTATTTCAGTAAACAAGCAGAGATTGATTGATTGATTGATTGATTGATTGATTGATTGAAAACTGTATTAACAGATTGCAGAATGGGTACAATACAGTACGGCTCAATACACACAATTGTTAAGGGGATGCAGACCAGAGAAAGACCTTCGTCTTGTTTACATCAGGGTCCCCCATTTTCATTTCATCGTAACATTTATGACATACATACACGACATACAGATAAACAGTACATCCAGACATTTATGAAATACTAGATATACAAATATACAGTACTGTTTAAGAGACTGAGCATTTTAGTCTTAGTCAGTTTTAGTCTGGATTTTGTCTTTTTTGTTTTAGTCTAAATTTAGTCAGGGGGAAAAGCTTCGTTGACGACCATATTTAGTCATCATTTTCGTTGACAAAATGAACACTGATAGTTAGTTAGTCCTATAGTTTGGTCTATAGGCCTACCTTTCCCCTACATTCCTCACTATAAATCTCTGTTCTCTCCGGTGTGAGCTGCGAGGGGAACAACATGTCACCTGGTGAAGAGACACAGCTTGAACATGAAGAGTCCTATATGAACAAATATCTGTCTGGATCAAATCGTCAATAACATGATTTTAACATTCTTTTGCTTTTGGTTGTTTCCTTAACAGCTTGGAGACCTTCATTCCATAATCAGCCATCTGGAGGCTGAGGCACAGCTTGTCCCTGAAGAGGCTCACAGGACCACAGAGTCCAGTGGGTCTGACTCCCTGCAGCAGCATCTTCAAGTTCAAGTTCAAGTTCAAGTTCCTTTTATTGCCACACGGCCAGGCCGAGTCCACTGGGTCCGTGTAGAGCATGACCACTGGGTCTGTGAACAGTTTGACCCTGAAGAGCAGCAGCAGCAGCAGCTTGAAGGGGCTCATGGGACCACAGAGTCTACTGGGTCTGGCTCCCTGCAGCAGCAGCAGCAGCTTGAAGAGGCTCACGGGACCACAGAGTCCACTGGGTCTGACTCCCTGCAGCAGCAGCAGCTTGAAGAGGCTCACGGGACCACAGAGTCCACTGGGTCTGGCTCCCTGCAGCAGCAGCAGCTTGAAGAGGCTCACGGGACCACAGAGTCCACTGGGTCTGGCTCCCTGCAGCAGCAGCAGCTTGAAGAGGCTCACGGGACCACAGAGTCCACTGGGTCTGACTCCCTGCAGCAGCAGCAGCTTGAAGAAGCTCACAGGACCACAGAGTCCACTGGGTCTGACTCCCTGCAGCAGCAGCAGCTTGAAGAGGCTCACAGGACCACAGAGTCCACTGGGTCTGGCTCTCTGGGGCAGCAGCAGCTTGAAGAGGCTCACAGGACCACAGAGTCCACTGGGTCTGGCTCCCTGCAGCAGCAGCAGCAGCAGCAGCAGCAGCAGCAGCTTGAAGAGGCTCACGGGACCACAGAGTCCACTGGGTCTGACCTCCTCCAGCAGCAGCAGCTTGAAGAGCTTGCAGAATGGGTACAATACAGTATGGCTCAATACACACAATTGTAAAGGGGATGCAGACCAGAGAAAGACCTTCGTCTTGTTTACATCAGGGTCCCCCATTTTCATTTCATCGTAACATTTATGACATACATACACGACATACAGATAAACAGTACTGTTACATCCAGACATTTATGAAATACTAGATATACAAATATACAGTACTGTTTAAGAGACTGAGCATTTTAGTCTTAGTCAGTTTTAGTCTGGATTTTGTCTTTTTTGTTTTAGTCTAAATTTAGTCAGGGGGAAAAGCTTCGTTGACGACCATATTTAGTCATCATTTTCGTTGACAAAATGAACACTGATAGTTAGTTAGACCTATAGTTTGGTCTATAGGCCTACCTTTCCCCTACATTCCTCACTATAAATCTCTGTTCTCTCCGGTGTGAGCTGCGAGGGGAACAACATGTCACCTGGTGAAGAGACACAGCTTGAACATGAAGAGTCCTATATGAACAAATATCTGTCTGGATCAAATCGTCAATAACATGATTTTAACATTCTTTTGCTTTTGGTTGTTTCCTTAACAGCTTGGAGACCTTCATTCCATAATGAGCCAGCTCGGAGACCTTCAGTCCATACTCAGCCATCTGGAGATAGCTGAGACACAGCTTGACTCTGAAGAGGCTCACGGGACCACAGAGTCCACTGGGTCTGGCTCCCTGCAGCAGCAGCAGCTTGAAGAGGCTCACGGGACCACAGAGTCCACTGGGTCTGGCTCCCTGCAGCAGCAGCAGCTTGAAGAGGCTCACGGGACCACAGAGTCCACTGGGTCTGACTCCATGCAGCAGCAGCTTGAAGAGGCTCACGGGACCACAGAGTCCACTGGGTCTGACTCCCTGCAGCAGCAGCAGCAGCAGCTTGAAGAGGCTCACGGGACCACAGAGTCCACTGGGTCTGGCTCCCTGCAGCAGCAGCAGCTTGAAGAGGCTCACGGGACCACAGAGTCCACTGGGTCTGGCTCCCTGCAGCAGCAGCAGCTTGAAGAGGCTCACGGGACCACAGAGTCCACTGGGTCTGACTCCATGCAGCAGCAGCTTGAAGAGACTCACGGGACCACAGAGTCCACTGGGTCTGACTCCCTGCAGCAGCAGCAGCAGCAGCTTGAAGAGGCTCACGGGACCACAGAGTCCACTGGGTCTGACTCCCTGCAGCAGCAGCAGCTTGAAGAGGCTCACGGGACCACAGAGTCCACTGGGTCTGTGTACAGCGGGACCACTGGGTCCGTGTACAGCGGGATCACTTGGTCCATACACAGCGAGCAGGAAGAACAACAAGTTACAGTATGTAACCTAAACAAGCAGAGATGTGTAATATATATGTAGTATTTCAGTAAACAAGCAGAGATTGATTGATTGATTGATTGATTGATTGATTGATTGATTTATTGATTGATTGATTGATTGATTGATTTATTGATTTATTGATTTATTGATTGATTGATTGATTGAAAACTGTATTAACAGATTGCAGAATGGGTACAATACAGTACGGCTCAATACACACAATTGTTAAGGGGATGCAGACCAGAGAAAGACCTTCGTCTTGTTTACATCAGGGTCCCCCATTTTCATTTCATCGTAACATTTATGACATACATACACGACATACAGATAAAGAGTACTGTTACATCCAGACATTTATGAAATACTAGATATACAAATATACAGTACTGTTTAAGAGACTGAGCATTTTAGTCTTAGTCAGTTTTAGTCTGGATTTTGTCTTTTTTGTTTTAGTCTAAATTTAGTCAGGGGGAAAAGCTTCGTTGACGACCATATTTAGTCATCATTTCCGTTGACAAAATGAACACTGATAGTTAGTTAGACCTATAGTTTGGTCTATAGGCCTACCTTTCCCCTACATTCCTCACTATAAATCTCTGTTCTCTCCGGTGTGAGCTGCGAGGGGAACAACATGTCACCTGGTGAAGAGACACAGCTTGAACCTGACGAGTCCTATATGAACAAATATCTGTCTGGATCAAATCGTCAATAACATGATTTTAACATTCTTTTGCTTTTGGTTGTTTCCTTAACAGCTTGGAGACCTTCATTCCATAGTGAGCCAGCTTGGAGACCTTCAGTCCATACTCAGCCATCTGGAGACAGCTGAGACACAGCTTGACTCTGAAGAGGCTCACGGGACCACAGAGTCCACTGGGTCTGGCTCCCTGCAGCAGCAGCAGCTTGAAGAGCCTCACGGGACCACAGAGTCCACTGGGTCTGACTCCATGCAGCAGCAGCTTGAAGAGGCTCACGGGACCACAGAGTCCACTGGGTCTGACTCCCTGCAGCAGCAGCAGCAGCAGCTTGAAGAGGCTCACGGGACCACAGAGTCCACTGGGTCTGACTCCCTGCAGCAGCAGCAGCAGCTTGAAGAGGCTCACAGGACCACAGAGTCCACTGGGTCCGTGTACAGCGGGACCACTGGGTCTGTGTACAGCGGGATCACTTGGTCCATACACAGCGAGCAGGAAGAACAACAAGTTACAGTATGTAACCTAAACAAGCAGAGATGTGTAATATATATTATGTAGTATTTCAGTAAACAAGCAGAGATTTTAGTCTTAGTCAGTTTTAGTCTGGATTTTGTCTTTTTTGTTTTAGTCTAAATTTAGTCAGGGGGAAAAGCTTCGTTGACGACCATATTTAGTCATCATTTTCGTTGACAAAATGAACACTGATAGTTAGTTAGACCTATAGTTTGGTCTATAGGCCTACCTTTCCCCTACATTCCTCACTATAAATCTCTGTTCTCTCCGGTGTGAGCTGCGAGGGGAACAACATGTCACCTGGTGAAGAGACACAGCTTGAACATGAAGAGTCCTATATGAACAAATATCTGTCTGGATCAAATCGTCAATAACATGATTTTAACATTCTTTTGCTTTTGGTTGTTTCCTTAACAGCTTGGAGACCTTCATTCCATAATCAGCCATCTGGAGGCTGAGACACAGCTTGTCCCTGAAGAGGCTCACAGGACCACAGAGTCCAGTGGGTCTGACTCCCTGCAGCAGCATCTTCAAGTTCAAGTTCAAGTTCAAGTTACTTTTATTGCCACACTGCCAGCCCGAGTCCACTGGGTCCGTGTAGAGCATGACAACTGGGTCTGTGTACAGTTTGACCCTGAAGAGCAGCAGCAGCAGCAGCTTGAAGAGGCTCACGGGACCACAGAGTCTACTGGGTCTGGCTCCCTGCAGCAGCAGCAGCAGCAGCTTGAAGAGGCTCACGGGACCACAGAGTCCACTGGGTCTGACTCCCTGCAGCAGCAGCAGCTTGAAGAGGCTCACGGGAGCACAGAGTCCACTGGGTCTGGCTCCCTGCAGCAGCAGCAGCTTGAAGAGGCTCACAGGAGCACAGAGTCCACTGGGTCTGGCTCCCTGCAGCAGCAGCAGCTTGAAGAGGCTCACGGGACCACAGAGTCCACTGGGTCTGGCTCCCTGCAGCAGCAGCAGCTTGAAGAGGCTCACGGGACCACAGAGTCCACTGGGTCTGACTCCCTGCAGCAGCAGCAGCTTGAAGAAGCTCACAGGACCACAGAGTCCACTGGGTCTGACTCCCTGCAGCAGCAGCAGCTTGAAGAGGCTCACAGGACCACAGAGTCCACTGGGTCTGGCTCTCTGGGGCAGCAGCAGCTTGAAGAGGCTCACAGGACCACAGAGTCCACTGGGTCTGGCTCCCTGCAGCAGCAGCAGCAGCAGCAGCAGCAGCAGCTTGAAGAGGCTCACGGGACCACAGAGTCCACTGGGTCTGACCTCCTCCAGCAGCAGCAGCTTGAAGAGGCTCACGGGACCACAGAGTCCACTGCGTCTGTGTACAGCGGGACCACTGGGTCCGTGTATAGCGGGATCACTTGGTCCGTACACAGCGAGCAGGAAGAACAACAAGTTACAGTATGTAACCTAAACAAGCAGAGATGTGTAATATATATGTAGTATTTCAGTAAACAAGCAGAGATTGATTGATTGATTGATTGATTGATTGATTGATTGATTGATTGATTGATTGATTGATTGATTGATTGATTGATTGATTGGTTGATTGATTGATTGATTGATTGATTGAAAACTGTATTAACAGATTGCAGAATGGGTACAATACAGTATGGCTCAATACACACAATTGTAAAGGGGATGCAGACCAGAGAAAGACCTTCGTCTTGTTTACATCAGGGTCCCCCATTTTCATTTCATCGTAACATTTATGACATACATACACGACATACAGATAAACAGTACTGTTACATCCAGACATTTATGAAATACTAGATATACAAATATACAGTACTGTTTAAGAGACTGAGCATTTTAGTCTTAGTCAGTTTTAGTCTGGATTTTGTCTTTTTTGTTTTAGTCTAAATTTAGTCAGGGGGAAAAGCTTCGTTGACGACCATATTTAGTCATCATTTTCATTGACAAAATTAACACTGATAGTTAGTTAGTCCTATAGTTTGGTCTATAGGCCTACCTTTCCCCTACATTCCTCACTATAAATCTCTGTTCTCTCCGGTGTGAGCTGCGAGGGGAACAACATGTCACCTGGTGAAGAGACACAGCTTGAACCTGACGAGTCCTATATGAACAAATATATGACTGGATCAAATCGTCAATAACATGATTTTAACATTCTTTTGCTTTTGGTTGTTTCCTTAACAGCTTGGAGACCTTCATTCCATAATGAGCCAGCTCGGAGACCTTCAGTCCATACTCAGCCATCTGGAGACAGCTGAGACACAGCTTGACTCTGAAGAGGCTCACGGGACCACAGAGTCCACTGGGTCTGGCTCCCTGCAGCAGCAGCAGCTTGAAGAGGCTCATGGGACCACAGAGTCCACTGGGTCTGGCTCCCTGCAGCAGCAGCAGCTTGAAGAGGCTCACGGGACCACAGAGTCCACTGGGTCTGACTCCATGCAGCAGCAGCTTGAAGAGGCTCACGGGACCACAGAGTCCACTGGGTCTGACTCCCTGCAGCAGCAGCAGCAGCAGCAGCTTGAAGAGGCTCACGGGACCACAGAGTCCACTGGGTCTGACTCCCTGCAGCAGCAGCAGCTTGAAGAGGCTCACGGGACCACAGAGTCCACTGGGTCCGTGTACAGCGGGACCACTGGGTCCGTGTACAGCGGGATCACTTGGTCCATACACAGCGAGCAGGAAGAACAACAAGTTACAGTATGTAACCTAAACAAGCAGAGATGTGTAATATATATGTAGTATTTCAGTAAACAAGCAGAGATTGATTGATTGATTGATTGATTGATTGATTGATTGATTGATTGATTGATTGATTGATTGATTGATTGATTGATTGATTGATTGAAAACTGTATTAACAGATTGCAGAATGGGTACAATACAGTACGGCTCAATACACACAATTGTTAAGGGGATGCAGACCAGAGAAAGACCTTCGTCTTGTTTACATCAGGGTCCCCCATTTTCATTTCATCGTAACATTTATGACATACATACACGACATACAGATAAACAGTACTGTTACATCCAGACATTTATGAAATACTAGATATACAAATATACAGTACTGTTTAAGAGACTGAGCATTTTAGTCTTAGTCAGTTTTAGTCTGGATTTTGTCTTTTTTGTTTTAGTCTAAATTTAGTCAGGGGGAAAAGCTTTGTTGACGACCATATTTAGTCATCATTTTCGTTGACAAAATGAACACTGATAGTTAGTTAGACCTATAGTTTGGTCTATAGGCCTACCTTTCCCCTACATTCCTCACTATAAATCTCTGTTCTCTCCGGTGTGAGCTGTGAGGGGAACAACATGTCACCTGGTGAAGAGACACAGCTTGAACATGAAGAGTCCTATATGAACAAATATCTGTCTGGATCAAATCGTCAATAACATGATTTTAACATTCTTTTGCTTTTGGTTGTTTCCTTAACAGCTTGGAGACCTTCATTCCATAATCAGCCATCTGGAGGCTGAGACACAGCTTGTCCCTGAAGAGGCTCACAGGACCACAGAGTCCAGTGGGTCTGACTCCCTGCAGCAGCATCTTCAAGTTCAAGTTCAAGTTCAAGTTCCTTTTATTGCCACACCGCCAGGCCGAGTCCACTGGGTCCGTGTAGAGCATGACCACTGGGTCTGTGTACAGTTTGACCCTGAAGAGCAGCAGCAGCAGCATCTTGAAGAGGCTCACGGGACCACAGAGTCTACTGGGTCTGGCTCCCTGCAGCAGCAGCAGCTTGAAGAGGCTCACGGGACCACAGAGTCCACTGGGTCTGGCTCCCTGCAGCAGCAGCAGCTTGAAGAGGCTCACGGGACCACAGAGTCCACTGGGTCTGACTCCCTGCAGCAGCAGCAGCTTGAAGAGGCTCACGGGAGCACAGAGTCCACTGGGTCTGGCTCCCTGCAGCAGCTTGAAGAGGCTCACGGGACCACAGAGTCCACTGGGTCTGGCTCCCTGCAGCAGCAGCAGCTTGAAGAGGCTCACGGGACCACAGAGTCCACTGGGTCTGACTCCCTGCAGCAGCAGCAGCTTGAAGAAGCTCACGGGACCACAGAGTCCACTGGGTCTGCCTCTCTGGAGCAGCAGCAGCTTGAAGAGGCTCACAGGACCACAGAGTCCACTGGGTCTGACTCCCTGCAGCAGCAGCAGCTTGAAGAGGCTCACAGGACCACAGAGTGCACTGGGTCTGGCTCCCTGCAGCAGCAGCAGCAGCAGCTTGAAGAGGCTCACGGGACCACAGAGTCCACTGGGTCTGACTCCCTGCAGCAGCAGCAGCTTGAAGAGGCTCACAGGACCACAGAGTCCACTGGGTCCGTGTACAGCGGGACCACTGGGTCCGTGTACAGCGGGATCACTTGGTCCGTACACAGCGAGCAGGAAGAACAACAAGTTACAGTATGTAACCTAAACAAGCAGAGATGTGTAATATATATGTAGTATTTCAGTAAACAAGCAGAGATTGATTGATTGATTGATTGATTGATTGATTGATTGATTGATTGATTGATTGATTGATTGAAAACTGTATTAACAGATTGCAGAATGGGTACAATACAGTATGGCTCAATACACACAATTGTAAAGGGGATGCAGACCAGAGAAAGACCTTCGTCTTGTTTACATCAGGGTCCCCCATTTTCATTTCATCGTAACATTTAATACATACATACACGACATACAGATAAACAGTACTGTTACATCCAGACATTTATGAAATACTAGATATACAAATATACAGTACTGTTTAAGAGACTGAGCATTTTAGTCTTAGTCAGTTTTAGTCTGGATTTTGTCTTTTTTGTTTTAGTCTAAATTTAGTCAGGGGGAAAAGCTTCGTTGACGACCATATTTAGTCATCATTTTCGTTGACAAAATGAACACTGATAGTTAGTTAGACCTATAGTTTGGTCTATAGGCCTACCTTTCCCCTACATTCCTCACTATAAATCTCTGTTCTCTCCGGTGTGAGCTGTGAGGGGAACAACATGTCACCTGGTGAAGAGACACAGCTTGAACCTGACGAGTCCTATATGAACAAATATCTGTCTGGATCAAATAGTCAATAACATGATTTTAACATTCTTTTGCTTTTGGTTGTTTCCTTAACAGCTTGGAGACCTTCATTCCATAATGAGCCAGCTTGGAGACCTTCAGTCCATACTCAGCCATCTGGAGACAGCTGAGACACAGCTTGACTCTGAAGAGGCTCACGGGACCACAGAGTCCACTGGGTCTGGCTCCCTGCAGCAGCAGCAGCAGCTTGAAGAGGTTCACGGGACCACAGAGTCCACTGGGTCTGACTCCCTGCAGCAGCAGCAGCAGCTTGAAGAGGCTCACGGGACCACAGAGTCCACTGGGTCTGACTCCATGCAGCAGCAGCTTGAAGAGGCTCACAGGACCACAGAGTCCACTGGGTCTGACTCCCTGCAGCAGCAGCAGCAGCAGCAGCAGCTTGAAGAGGCTCACGGGACCACAGAGTCCACTGAGTCCGTGTACAGCGGGACCACTGGGTCCGTGTACAGCGGGATCACTCGGTCCATACACAGCGAGCAGGAAGAACAACAAGTTACAGTATGTAACCTAAACAAGCAGAGATGTGTAATATATATGTAGTATTTCAGTAAACAAGCAGAGATTGATTGATTGATTGATTGATTGATTGATTGATTGATTGATTGATTGATTGATTGATTGATTGATTGATTGATTGATTGATTGATTGGTTGATTGATTGATTGAAAACTGTATTAACAGATTGCAGAATGGGTACAATACAGTACGGCTCAATACACACAATTGTTAAGGGGATGCAGACCAGAGAAAGACCTTCGTCTTGTTTACATCAGGGTCCCCCATTTTCATTTCATCGTAACATTTATGACATACATACACGACATACAGATAAACAGTACTGTTACATCCAGACATTTATGAAATACTAGATATACAAATATACAGTACTGTTTAAGAGACTGAGCATTTTAGTCTTAGTCAGTTTTAGTCTGGATTTTGTCTTTTTTGTTTTAGTCTAAATTTAGTCAGGGGGAAAAGCTTCGTTGACGACCATATTTAGTCATCATTTTCGTTGACAAAATTAACACTGATAGTTAGTTAGTCCTATAGTTTGGTCTATAGGCCTACCTTTCCCCTACATTCCTCACTATAAATCTCTGTTCTCTCCGGTGTGAGCTGCGAGGGGAACAACATGTCACCTGGTGAAGAGACACAGCTTGAACCTGACGAGTCCTATATGAACAAATATATGTCTGGATCAAATAGTCAATAACATGATTTTAACATTCTTTTGCTTATGGTTGTTTCCTTAACAGCTTGGAGACCTTCATTCCATAATGAGCCAGCTAGGAGACCTTCAGTCCATACTCAGCCATCTGGAGACAGCTGAGACACAGCTTGACTCTGAAGAGGCTCACGGGACCACAGAGCCCACTGGGTCTGGCTCCCTGCAGCAGCAGCGTCTTGAAGAGGCTCACGGGACCACAGAGTCCACTGGGTCTGACTCCATGCAGCAGCAGCTTGAAGAGGCTCACGGGACCACAGAGTCCACTGGGTCTGACTCCATGCAGCAGCAGCTTGAAGGGGCTCACGGGACCACAGAGTCTACTGGGTCTGGCTCCCTGCAGCAGCAGCAGCAGCAGCTTGAAGAGGTTCACGGGACCACAGAGTCCACTGGGTCTGGCTCCCTGCAGCAGCAGCAGCTTGAAGAGGCTCACGGGACCACAGAGTCCACTGGGTCTGACTCCATGCAGCAGCAGCTTGAAGAGGCTCACGGGACCACAGAGTCCACTGGGTCTGACTCCCTGCAGCAGCAGCAGCAGCAGCAGCAGCAGCAGCTTGAAGAGGCTCACGGGACCACAGAGTCCACTGAGTCCGTGTACAGCGGGACCACTGGGTCCGTGTACAGCGGGATCACTGGGTCCATACACAGCGAGCAGGAAGAACAACAAGTTACAGTATGTAACCTAAACAAGCAGAGATGTGTAATATATATGTAGTATTTCAGTAAACAAGCAGAGATTGATTGATTGATTGATTGATTGATTGATTGATTGATTGATTGATTGATTGATTGATTGATTGATTGATTGAAAACTGTATTAACAGATTGCAGAATGGGTACAATACAGTACGGCTCAATACACACAATTATTAAGGGCATGCAGACCAGAGAAAGACCTTCGTCTTGTTTACATCAGGGTCCCCCATTTTCATTTCATCGTAACATTTATGACATACATACACGACATACAGATAAACAGTACTGTTACATCCAGACATTTATGAAATACTAGATATAATTACAAATATACAGTACTGTTTAAGAGACTGAGCATTTTAGTCTTAGTCAGTTTTAGTCTGGATTTTGTCTTTTTTGTTTTAGTCTAAATTTGGTCAGGGGGAAAAGCTTCGTTGACGACCATATTTAGTCATCATTTTCGTTGACAAAATTAACACTGATAGTTAGTTAGTCCTATAGTTTGGTCTATAGGCCTACCTTTCCCCTACATTCCTCACTATAAATCTCTGTTCTCTCCGGTGAGAGCTGCGAGGGGAACAACATGTCACCTGGTGAAGAGACACAGCTTGAACCTGACGAGTCCTATATGAACAAATATCTGTCTGGATCAAATCGTCAATAACATGATTTTAACATTCTTTTGCTTTTGGTTGTTTCCTTAACAGCTTGGAGACCTTCATTCCATAATGAGCCAGCTCGGAGACCTTCAGTCCATACTCAGCCATCTGGAGACAGCTGAGACACAGCTTGACTCTGAAGAGGCTCACGGGACCACAGAGTCCACTGGGTCTGGCTCCCTGCAGCAGCAGCAGCTTGAAGAGGCTCACGGGACCACAGAGTCCACTGGGTCTGACTCCATGCAGCAGCAGCTTGAAGAGGCTCACGGGACCACAGAGTCTACTGGGTCTGGCTCCCTGCAGCAGCAGCAGCAGCTTGAAGAGGTTCACGGGACCACAGAGTCCACTGGGTCTGGCTCCCTGCAGCAGCAGCAGCTTGAAGAGGCTCACGGGACCACAGAGTCCACTGGGTCTGACTCCATGCAGCAGCAGCTTGAAGAGGCTCACGGGACCACAGAGTCCACTGGGTCTGACTCCCTGCAGCAGCAGCAGCAGCAGCAGCAGCTTGAAGAGGCTCACGGGACCACAGAGTCCACTGAGTCCGTGTACAGCGGGACCACTGGGTCCGTGTACAGCGGGATCACTTGGTCCATACACAGCGAGCAGGAAGAACAACAAGTTACAGTATGTAACCTAAACAAGCAGAGATGTGTAATATATATGTAGTATTTCAGTAAACAAGCAGAGATTGATTGATTGATTGATTGATTGATTGATTGATTGATTGATTGATTGATTGATTGATTGATTGATTGATTGATTGATTGATTGATTGATTGATTGAAAACTGTATTAACAGATTGCAGAATGGGTACAATACAGTACGGCTCAATACACACAATTATTAAGGGCATGCAGACCAGAGAAAGACCTTCGTCTTGTTTACATCAGGGTCCCCCATTTTCATTTCATCGTAACATTTATGACATACATACACGACATACAGATAAACAGTACTGTTACATCCAGACATTTATGAAATACTAGATATAATTACAAATATACAGTACTGTTTAAGAGACTGAGCATTTTAGTCTTAGTCAGTTTTAGTCTGGATTTTGTCTTTTTTGTTTTAGTCTAAATTTAGTCAGGGGGAAAAGCTTCGTTGACGACCATATTTAGTCATCATTTTCGTTGACAAAATTAACACTGATAGTTAGTTAGTCCTATAGTTTGGTCTATAGGCCTACCTTTCCCCTACATTCCTCACTATAAATCTCTGTTCTCTCCGGTGAGAGCTGCGAGGGGAACAACATGTCACCTGGTGAAGAGACACAGCTTGAACCTGACGAGTCCTATATGAACAAATATCTGTCTGGATCAAATCGTCAATAACATGCTTTTAACATTCTTTTGCTTTTGGTTGTTTCCTTAACAGCTTGGAGACCTTCATTCCATAATGAGCCAGCTCGGAGACCTTCAGTCCATACTCAGCCATCTGGAGACAGCTGAGACACAGCTTGACTCTGAAGAGGCTCACGGGACCACAGAGTCCACTGGGTCTGGCTCCCTGCAGCAGCAGCAGCTTGAAGAGGCTCACGGGACCACCGAGTCCACTGGGTCTGACTCCCTGCAGCAGCAGCAGCAGCAGCTTGAAGAGGCTCACGGGACCACAGAGTCCACTGGGTCTGACTCCCTGCAGCAGCAGCAGCTTGAAGAGGCTCACGGGACCACAGAGTCCACTGGGTCCGTGTACAGCGGGACCACTGGGTCCGTGTACAGCGGGATCACTTGGTCCATACACAGCGAGCAGGAAGAACAACAAGTTACAGTATGTAACCTAAACAAGCAGAGATGTGTAATATATATGTAGTATTTCAGTAAACAAGCAGAGATTGATTGATTGATTGATTGATTGATTGATTGATTGATTGATTGATTGATTGATTGATTGATTGATTGATTGATTGATTGATTGAAAACTGTATTAACAGATTGCAGAATGGGTACAATACAGTACGGCTCAATACACACAATTGTTAAGGGGATGCAGACCAGAGAAAGACCTTCGTCTTGTTTACATCAGGGTCCCCCATTTTCATTTAATCGTAACATTTATGACATACATACACGACATACAGATAAACAGTACTGTTACATCCAGACATTTATGAAATACTATATACAAATATACAGTACTGTTTAAGAGACTGAGCATTTTAGTCTTAGTCAGTTTTAGTCTGGATTTTGTCTTTTTTGTTTTAGTCTAAATTTAGTCAGGGGGAAAAGCTTCGTTGACGACCATATTTAGTCATCATTTTCGTTGACAAAATGAACACTGATAGTTAGTTAGACCTATAGTTTGGTCTATAGGCCTACCTTTCCCCTACATTCCTCACTATAAATCTCTGTTCTCTCCGGTGTGAGCTGTGAGGGGAACACCATGTCACCTGGTGAAGAGACACAGCTTGAACATGAAGAGTCCTATATGAACAAATATCTGTCTGGATCAAATCGTCAATAACATGATTTTAACATTCTTTTGCTTTTGGTTGTTTCCTTAACAGCTTGGAGACCTTCATTCCATAATCAGCCATCTGGAGGCTGAGACACAGCTTGTCCCTGAAGAGGCTCACAGGACCACAGAGTCCAGTGGGTCTGACTCCCTGCAGCAGCAGCTTCAAGTTCAAGTTCAAGTTCCTTTTATTGCCACACGGCCAGGCGGAGTCCACTGGGTCCGTGTAGAGCATGACCACTGGGTCTGTGTACAATTTGACCCTGAAGAGCAGCAGCAGCAGCAGCTTGAAGAGGCTCACGGGACCACAGAGTCTACTGGGTCTGGCTCCCTACAGCAGCAGCAGCTTGAAGAGGCTCACGGGACCACAGAGTCCACTGGGTCTGACTCCCTGCAGCAGCAGCAGCTTGAAGAGGCTCACGGGAGCACAGAGTCCACTGGGTCTGGCTCCCTGCAGCAGCAGCAGCTTGAAGAGGCTCACGGGACCACAGAGTCCACTGGGTCTGGCTCCCTGCAGCAGCAGCAGCAGCTTGAAGAGGCTCACAGGACCACAGAGTCCACTGGGTCTGACTCCCTGCAGCAGCAGCAGCTTGAAGAAGCTCACGGGACCACAGAGTCCACTGGGTCTGCCTCTCTGGAGCAGCAGCAGCTTGAAGAGGCTCACAGGACCACAGAGTCCACTGGGTCTGACTCCCTGCAGCAGCAGCAGCTTGAAGAGGCTCACAGGACCACAGAGTCCACTGGGTCTGGCTCTCTGGGGCAGCAGCAGCTTGAAGAGGCTCACAGGACCACAGAGTCCACTGGGTCTGGCTCCCTGCAGCAGCAGCAGCAGCAGCAGCAGCTTGAAGAGGCTCACGGGACCACAGAGTCCACTGGGTCTGACCTCCTCCAGCAGCAGCAGCTTGAAGAGGCTCACAGGACCACAGAGTCCACTGGGTCTGACTCCCTGCAGCAGCAGCAGCTTGAAGAGGCTCACAGGACCACAGAGTCCACTGGGTCCGTGTACAGCGGGACCACTGGGTCCGTGTACAGCGGGATCACTTGGTCCGTACACAGCGAGCAGGAAGAACAACAAGTTACAGTATGTAACCTAAACAAGCAGAGATGTGTAATATATATGTAGTATTTCAGTAAACAAGCAGAGATTGATTGATTGATTGATTGATTGATTGATTGATTGATTGATTGATTGATTGATTGATTGATTGAAAATTGTATTAACAGATTGCAGAATGGGTACAATACAGTACGGCTCAATACACACAATTGTTAAGGGGATGCAGACCAGAGAAAGACCTTCGTCTTGTTTACATCAGCGTCCCCCATTTTCATTTCATCGTAACATTTATGACATACATACACGACATACAGATAAACAGTACTGTTACATCCAGACATTTATAAAATACTAGATATACAAATATACAGTACTGTTTAAGAGACTGAGCATTTTAGTCTTAGTCAGTTTTAGTCTGGATTTTGTCTTTTTTGTTTTAGTCTAAATTTAGTCAGGGGGAAAAGCTTCGTTGACGACCATATTTAGTCATCATTTTCGTTGACAAAATGAACACTGATAGTTAGTTAGACCTATAGTTTGGTCTATAGGCCTACCTTTCCCCTACATTCCTCACTATAAATCTCTGTTCTCTCCGGTGTGAGCTGTGAGGGGAACAACATGTCACCTGGTGAAGAGACACAGCTTGAACCTGAAGAGTCCTATATGAACAAATATCTGTCTGGATCAAATCGTCAATAACATGATTTTAACATTCTTTTGCTTTTGGTTGTTTCCTTAACAGCTTGGAGACCTTCATTCCATAATGAGCCAGCTCGGAGACCTTCAGTCCATACTCAGCCATCTGGAGACAGCTGAGACACAGCTTGACTCTGAAGAGGCTCACGGGACCACAGAGTCCACTGGGTCTGGCTCCCTGCAACAGCAGCAGCTTGAAGAGGCTCACGGGACCACAGAGTCCACTGGGTCTGACTCCATGCAGCAGCAGCTTGAAGAGGCTCACGGGACCACAGAGTCCACTGGGTCTGACCCCCTGCAGCAGCAGCAGCAGCAGCTTGAAGAGGCTCACGGGACCACAGAGTCCACTGGGTCTGACTCCCTGCAGCAGCTTGAAGAGGCTCACGGGACCACAGAGTCCACTGGGTCCGTGTACAGCGGGACCACTGGGTCCGTGTACAGCGGGATCACTTGGTCCATACACAGCGAGCAGGAAGAACAACAAGTTACAGTATGTAACCTAAACAAGCAGAGATGTGTAATATATATGTAGTATTTCAGTAAACAAGCAGAGATTGATTGATTGATTGATTGATTGATTGATTGATTGATTGATTGATTGATTGATTGATTGATTGATTGATTGATTGATTGATTGAAAACTGTATTAACAGATTGCAGAATGGGTACAATACAGTACGGCTCAATACACACAATTGTTAAGGGGATGCAGACCAGAGAAAGACCTTCGTCTTGTTTACATCAGGGTCCCCCATTTTCATTTCATCGTAACATTTATGACATACATACACGACATACAGATAAACAGTACTGTTACATCCAGACATTTATGAAATACTATATACAAATATACAGTACTGTTTAAGAGACTGAGCATTTTAGTCTTAGTCAGTTTTAGTCTGGATTTTGTCTTTTTTGTTTTAGTCTAAATTTAGTCAGGGGGAAAAGCTTCGTTGACGACCATATTTAGTCATCATTTTCGTTGACAAAATGAACACTGATAGTTAGTTAGACCTATAGTTTGGTCTATAGGCCTACCTTTCCCCTACATTCCTCACTATAAATCTCTGTTCTCTCCGGTGTGAGCTGTGAGGGGAACACCATGTCACCTGGTGAAGAGACACAGCTTGAACATGAAGAGTCCTATATGAACAAATATCTGTCTGGATCAAATCGTCAATAACATGATTTTAACATTCTTTTGCTTTTGGTTGTTTCCTTAACAGCTTGGAGACCTTCATTCCATAATCAGCCATCTGGAGGCTGAGACACAGCTTGTCCCTGAAGAGGCTCACAGGACCACAGAGTCCAGTGGGTCTGACTCCCTGCAGCAGCAGCTTCAAGTTCAAGTTCAAGTTCCTTTTATTGCCACACGGCCAGGCGGAGTCCACTGGGTCCGTGTAGAGCATGACCACTGGGTCTGTGTACAATTTGACCCTGAAGAGCAGCAGCAGCAGCAGCTTGAAGAGGCTCACGGGACCACAGAGTCTACTGGGTCTGTCTCCCTGCAGCAGCAGCAGCTTGAAGAGGCTCACGGGAGCACAGAGTCCACTGGGTCTGGCTCCCTACAGCAGCAGCAGCTTGAAGAGGCTCACGGGACCACAGAGTCCACTGGGTCTGACTCCCTGCAGCAGCAGCAGCTTGAAGAGGCTCACGGGAGCACAGAGTCCACTGGGTCTGGCTCCCTGCAGCAGCAGCAGCTTGAAGAGGCTCACGGGACCACAGAGTCCACTGGGTCTGGCTCCCTGCAGCAGCAGCAGCAGCTTGAAGAGGCTCACAGGACCACAGAGTCCACTGGGTCTGACTCCCTGCAGCAGCAGCAGCTTGAAGAAGCTCACGGGACCACAGAGTCCACTGGGTCTGCCTCTCTGGAGCAGCAGCAGCTTGAAGAGGCTCACAGGACCACAGAGTCCACTGGGTCTGACTCCCTGCAGCAGCAGCAGCTTGAAGAGGCTCACAGGACCACAGAGTCCACTGGGTCTGGCTCTCTGGGGCAGCAGCAGCTTGAAGAGGCTCACAGGACCACAGAGTCCACTGGGTCTGGCTCCCTGCAGCAGCAGCAGCAGCAGCAGCTTGAAGAGGCTCACGGGACCACAGAGTCCACTGGGTCTGACCTCCTCCAGCAGCAGCAGCTTGAAGAGGCTCACAGGACCACAGAGTCCACTGGGTCTGACTCCCTGCAGCAGCAGCAGCTTGAAGAGGCTCACAGGACCACAGAGTCCACTGGGTCCGTGTACAGCGGGACCACTGGGTCCGTGTACAGCGGGATCACTTGGTCCGTACACAGCGAGCAGGAAGAACAACAAGTTACAGTATGTAACCTAAACAAGCAGAGATGTGTAATATATATGTAGTATTTCAGTAAACAAGCAGAGATTGATTGATTGATTGATTGATTGATTGATTGATTGATTGATTGATTGATTGATTGATTGATTGATTGATTGATTGATTGATTGATTGAAAATTGTATTAACAGATTGCAGAATGGGTACAATACAGTACGGCTCAATACACACAATTGTTAAGGGGATGCAGACCAGAGAAAGACCTTCGTCTTGTTTACATCAGGGTCCCCCATTTTCATTTCATCGTAACATTTATGACATACATACACGACATACAGATAAACAGTACTGTTACATCCAGACATTTATGAAATACTAGATATACAAATATACAGTACTGTTTAAGAGACTGAGCATTTTAGTCTTAGTCAGTTTTAGTCTGGATTTTGTCTTTTTTGTTTTAGTCTAAATTTAGTCAGGGGGAAAAGCTTCGTTGACGACCATATTTAGTCATCATTTTCGTTGACAAAATGAACACTGATAGTTAGTTAGACCTATAGTTTGGTCTATAGGCCTACCTTTCCCCTACATTCCGCACTATAAATCTCTGTTCTCTCCGGTGTGAGCTGTGAGGGGAACAACATGTCACCTGGTGAAGAGACACAGCTTGAACCTGAAGAGTCCTATATGAACAAATATCTGTCTGGATCAAATCGTCAATAACATGATTTTAACATTCTTTTGCTTTTGGTTGTTTCCTTAACAGCTTGGAGACCTTCATTTCATAATCAGCCATCTGGAGGCTGAGACACAGCTTGCCCCTGAAGAGGCTCACAGGACCACAGAGTCCACTGGGTCTGACTCCCTGCAGCAGCAGCTTCAAGTTCAAGTTCAAGTTCAAGTTCCTTTTATTGCCACACGGCCAGGCCGAGTCCACTGGGAACGTGTAGAGCATGACCACTGGGTCTGTGTACAGTTTGACCCTGAAGAGCAGCAGCAGCAGCAGCAGTTTGAAGAGGCTCACGGGACCACAGAGTCTACTGGGTCTGGCTCCCTGCAGCAGCAGCAGCTTGAAGAGGCTCATGGGACCACAGAGTCCACTGGGTCTGACTCCCTGCAGCAGCAGCAGCAGCTTGAAGAGGCTCACAGGACCACAGAGTCCACTGGGTCTGGCTCTCTGGGGCAGCAGCAGCTTGAAGAGGCTCACAGGACCACAGAGTCTACTGGGTCTGGCTCCCTGCAGCAGCAGCAGCAGCAGCAGCAGCAGCTTGAAGAGTCTCACAGGACCACAGAGTCCACTGGGTCTGACCTCCTCCAGCAGCAGCAGCTTGAAGAGGCTCACGGGACCACAGAGTCCACTGGGTCTGGCTCCCTGCAGCAGCAGCAGCTTGAAGAGGCTCACGGGACCACAGAGTCCACTGGGTCCGTGTACAGCGGGACCACTGGGTCCGTGTACAGCGGGATCACTTGGTCCGTACACAGCGAGCAGGAAGAACAACAAGTTACAGTATGTAACCTAAACAAGCAGAGATGTGTAATATATATGTAGTATTTCAGTAAACAAGCAGAGATTGATTGATTGATTGATTGATTGATTGATTGATTGATTGATTGATTGATTGATTGATTGATTGATTGATTGATTGATTGATTGATTGATTGATTGAAAACTGTATTAACAGATTGCAGAATGGGTACAATACAGTACGGCTCAATACACACAATTGTTAAGGGGATGCAGACCAGAGAAAGACCTTCGTCTTGTTTACATCAGGGTCCCCCATTTTCATTTCATCGTAACATTTATGACATACATACACGACATACAGATAAACAGTACTGTTACATCCAGACATTTATGAAATACTAGATATACAAATATACAGTACTGTTTAAGAGACTGAGCATTTTAGTCTTAGTCTGGATTTTGTCTTTTTTGTTTTAGTCTAAATTCAGTCAGGGGGAAAAGCTTCGTTGACGACCATATTTAGTCATCATTTTCGTTGACAAAATGAACACTGATAGTTAGTTAGATCTATAGTTTGGTCTATAGGCCTACCTTTCCCCTACATTCCTCACTATAAATCTCTGTTCTCTCCGGTGTGAGCTGCGAGGGGAACAACATGTCACCTGGTGAAGAGACACAGCTTGAACATGAAGAGTCATATATGAACAAATATCTGTCTGGATCAAATCGTCAATAACATGATTTTAACATTCTTTTGCTTTTGGTTGTTTCCTTAACAGCTTGGAGACCTTCATTCCATAATCAGCCATCTGGAGGCTGAGACACAGCTTGCCCATGAAGAGGCTCACAGGACCACAGAGTCCACTGGGTCTGACTCCCTGCAGCAGCAGCTTCAAGTTCAAGTTCCTTTTATTGCCACACGGCCAGGCCGAGTCCACTGGGTCCGTGTAGAGCATGACCACTGGGTACAGTTTGACCCTGAAGAGCAGCAGCAGCAGCTTGAAGAGACTCACAGGACCACAGATTCTACTGGGTCTGGCTCCCTGCAGCAGCAGCATCAGCTTGAAGAGGCTCACGGGACCACAGAGTCCACTGGGTCTGGCTCCCTGCAGCAGCAGCTTGAAGAGGCTCACAGGACCCCAGAGTCCACTGGGTCTGGCTCCCTGCAGCAGCAGC
Source organism: Notolepis coatsorum (assembly GCF_963971535.1). Lineage (NCBI taxonomy): Eukaryota > Metazoa > Chordata > Actinopteri > Aulopiformes > Paralepididae > Notolepis > Notolepis coatsorum. Next base: position 46,325,549 of record NC_140172.1, on the reverse strand, counting down.
AGCAGCAGCAGCAGCCTGAAGAGGCTCACAGGACCACAGAGTCCACTGGGTCTGACTCCCTGCAGCAGCAGCAGCAGCAGCTTGAAGAGGCTCACGGGAGCACAGAGTCCACTGGGTCTGGCTCCCTGCAGCAGCAGCAGCTTGAAGAGGCTCACGGGACCACAGAGTCCACTGGGTCTGACTCCCTGCAGCAGCAGCAGCTTGAAGAGGATCACGGAACCACAGAGTCCACTGGATCTGACTCCCTGCAGCAGCAGCAGCAGCAGCAGCAGCAGCTTGAAGAGGCTCACGGGACCACAGAGTCCACTGGGTCTGACTCCCTGCAGCAGCAGCAGCAGCTTGAAGAGGCTCACGGGACCACAGAGTCCACTGGGTCTGGCTCCCTGCAGCAGCAGCAGCAGCTTGAAGAGGCTCATGGGACCACAGAGTCCATTGTGTCTGACTCCCTGCAGCAGCAGCAGCTTGAAGAGGCTCACGGGACCACAGAGTCCACTGGGTCTGGCTCCCTGCAGCAGCAGCAGCTTGAAGAGGCTCATGGGACCACAGAGTCCACTGGGTCTGACTCCCTGCAACAGCAGCAGCAGCTTGAAGAGGCTCACGGGACCACAGAGTCCACTGGGTCTGACTCCCTGCAGCAGCAGCAGCAGCAGCTTGAAGAGGCTCACGGGACCACAGAGTCCACTGGGTCTGTCTCCCTGCAGCAGCAGCAGCTTGAAGAGGCTCATGGGACCACAGAGTCCACTGGGTCTGACTCCCTGCAGCAGCAGCAGCTTGAAGAGGCTCACAGGACCACAGAGTCCACTGGGTCTGACTCCCTGCAGCAGCAGCAGCAGCAGCAGCAGCAGCTTGAAGAGGCTCACGGGACCACAGAGTCCACTGGGTCTGACTCCCTGCAGCAGCAGCAGCTTGAAGAGGCTCACAGGACCACAGAGTCCACTGGGTCTGACTCCCTGCAGCAGCAGCAGCAGCTTGAAGAGGCTCACGGGACCACAGAGTCCACTGGGTCTGGCTCCCTGCAGCAGCAGCAGCTTGAAGAGGCTCACGGGACCACAGAGTCCACTGGGTCTGACTCCCTGCAGCAGCAGCAGCTTGAAGAGGCTCATGGGACCACAGAGTCCATTGGGTCTGACTCCCTGCAGAAGCAGCAGCTTGAAGAGGCTCACGGGACCACAGAGTCCACTGGGTCTGGCTCCCTGCAGCAGCAGCAGCTTGAAGAGGCTCATGGGACCACAGAGTCCACTGGGTCTGACTCCCTGCAGCAGCAGCAGCAGCAGCAGCTTGAAGATGCTCACGGGACCACAGAGTCCACTGGGTCTGACTCCCTGCAGCAGCAGCAGCAGCTTGAAGAGGTATTTCCCCACACCTCAACACAATAATTCAAATATGGAAGGACCAAAGCATTATATAAGATAACAGAAGATTGTTGGTTCAGCCAATACCTTGACCTCCACATAATACCCACACTCTTTGAATTTTTTGTTCTTACATGGCTTATGTGAGGTTTCCAACAAATTTTCTCATTTATGATCACTCCTAAAAAAGTAGTTTCCTGTACTCTTTCAATAACAGTATCATCTATCGTAACTTGGATCGGTGTGTCATAATTACGATTTCCAAAAATCATTCGTTTTGTTTTGTTCAAGTTTAGAGACAATCTGTTTTTGTCAAACCACTTTTTTAATTTGACCAATTCAGTCATGGTTTCATTCAGAATCTGTTGTAAACTCTCACCCAGCAGCAGCAGCTTGAAGAGGCTCACCGGACCACAGAGTCCACTGGGTCTGACTCCATGCAGCAGCAGCTTGAAGAGGCTCACGGAACCACAGAGTCCACTGGATCTGACTCCCTGCAGCAGCAGCAGCAGCAGCAGCAGCAGCAGCAGCTTGAAGAGGCTCACGGGACCACAGAGTCGACTGGGTCTGACTCCCTGCAGCAGCAGCAGCTTGAAGAGGCTCACAGGACCACAGAGTCCACTGGGTCTGACTCCCTGCAGCAGCAGCAGCAGCTTGAAGAGGTATTTCCCCACACCTCAACACAATAATTCAAATATGGAAGGACCAAAGCATTATATAAGATAACAGAAGATTGTTGGTTCAGCCAATACCTTGACCTCCACATAATACCAACACTCTTTGACATTTTTGTTCTTACATGGCTTATGTGAGGCTTCCAACAAATTTTCTCATTTATGATCACTCCTAAAAAAGTGGTTTGCTGTACTCTTTCAATAACGGTATCATCTATCGTAACTTGGATCGGTGTGTCATAATTACGATTTCCAAAAATCATTCGTTTTGTTTTGTTCAAGTTTAGAGACAATCTGTTTTTGTCAAACCACTTTTTTAATTTGACCAATTCAGTCATGGTTTCATTCAGAATCTGTTGTAAACTCTCACCCAGCAGCAGCAGCTTGAAGAGGCTCACCGGACCACAGAGTCCACTGGGTCTGACTCCATGCAGCAGCAGCTTGAAGAGGCTCATGGAACCACAGAGTCCACTGGATCTGACTCCCTGCAGCAGCAGCAGCAGCTTGAAGAGGCTCACGGGACCACAGAGTCCACTGGGTCTGACTCCCTGCAGCAGCAGCAGCTAGAAGAGGCTCATGGGACCATTGGGTCTGACTCCCTGCAGCAGCAGCAGCTTGAAGAGGCTCACGGGACCACAGAGTCCACTGGGTCTGGCTCCCTGCAGCAGCAGCAGCTTGAAGAGGCTCATGGGACCACAGAGTCCACTGGGTCTGACTCCCTGCAGCAGCAGCAGCTTGAAGAGGCTCACGGGACCACAGAGTCCACTGGGTCTGGCTCCCTGCAGCAGCAGCAGCTTGAAGAGGCTCATGGGACCACAGAGTCCACTGGGTCTGACTCCCTGCAGCAGCAGCAGCTTGAAGAGGCTCACGGGACCACAAAGTCCACTGGGTCTGGCTCCCTGCAGCAGCAGCAGCTTGAAGAGGCTCATGGGACCACAGAGTCCACTGGGTCTGACTCCCTGCAGCAGCAGCAGCTTGAAGAGGCTCACGGGACCACAGAGTCCACTGGGTCTGACTCCCTGCAGCAGCAGCAGCAGCTTGAAGAGGCTCACGGGACCACAGAGTCCACTGGGTCTGGCTCCCTGCAGCAGCAGCAGCTTGAAGAGGCTCACGGGACCACAGAGTCCACTGGGTCTGACTCCCTGCAGCAGCAGCAGCTTGAAGAGGCTCATGGGACGACAGAGTCCATTGGGTCTGACTCCCTGCAGAAGCAGCAGCTTGAAGAGGCTCATGGGACCACAGAGTCCACTGGGTCTGACTCCCTGCAGCAGCAGCAGCTTGAAGATGCTCACGGGACCACAGAGTCCACTGGGTCTGAATCCCTGCAGCAGCAGCAGCTTGAAGAGGTATTTCCCCACACCTCAACACAATAATTCAAATATGGAAGGACCAAAGCATTATATAAGATAACAGAAGATTGTTGGTTCAGCCAATACCTTGACCTCCACATAATACCAACACTCTTTGAAATGTTTGTTCTTACATGGCTTATGTGAGGCTTCCAACACATTTTCTCATTTATGATCACTCCTAAAAAAGTGGTTTGCTGTACTCTTTTAATAACGGTATCATCTATCGTAACTTGGATCGGTGTGTCATAATTACGATTTCCAAAAATCATTCGTTTTGTTTTGTTCAAGTTTAGAGACAATCTGTTTTTGTCAAACCACTTTTTTAATTTGACCAATTCAGTCATGGTTTCATTCAGAATCTGTTGTAAACTCTCACCCAGCAGCAGCAGCTTGAAGAGGCTCACCGGACCACAGAGTCCACTGGGTCTGACTCCATGCAGCAGCAGCTTGAAGAGGCTCACGGAACCACAGAGTCCACTGGATCTGACTCCCTGCAGCAGCAGCAGCAGCTTGAAGAGGCTCACAGGACCACAGAGTCCACTGGGTCTGACTCCCTGCAGCAGCAGCAGCAGCAGCAGCTTGAAGAGGCTCACGGGACCACAGAGTCCACTGGGTCTGGCTCCCTGCAGCAGCAGCAGCAGCTTGAAGAGGCTCATGGGACCACAGAGTCCACTGGGTCTGACTCCCTGCAGCAGCAGCAGCTTGAAGAGGCTCACGGGACCACAGAGTCCACTGGGTCTGGCTCCCTGCAGCAGCAGCAGCTTGAAGAGGCTCATGGGACCACAGAGTCCACTGGGTCTGACTCCCTGCAGCAGCAGCAGCTTGAAGAGGCTCACGGGACCACAGAGTCCACTGGGTCTGACTCCCTGCAGCAGCAACAGCAGCTTGAAGAGGCTCACGGGACCACAGAGTCCACTGGGTCTGACTCCCTGCAGCAGCAGCAGCTTGAAGAGGCTCATGGGACCACAGAGTCCATTGGGTCTGACTCCCTGCAGCAGCAGCAGCAGCTTGAAGAGGCTCACGGGACCACAGAGTCCACTGGGTCTGGCTCCCTGCAGCAGCAGCAGCTTGAAGAGGCTCATGGGACCACAGAGTCCACTGGGTCTGACTCCCTGCAGCAGCAGCAGCTTGAAGAGGCTCACGGGACCACAGAGTCCACTGGGTCTGACTCCCTGCAGCAGCAGCAGCTTGAAGAGGCTCACGGGACCACAGAGTCCACTGGGTCTGGCTCCCTGCAGCAGCAGCAGCTTGAAGAGGCTCACGGGACCACAGAGTCCACTGGGTCTGACTCCCTGCAGCAGCAGCAGCTTGAAAAGGCTCATGGGACCACAGAGTCCATTGGGTCTGACTCCCTGCAGAAGCAGCAGCTTGAAGAGGCTCACAGGACCACAGAGTCCACTGGGTCTGGCTCCCTGCAGCAGCAGCAGCTTGAAGAGGCTCATGGGACCACAGAGTCCACTGGGTCTGACTCCCTGCAGCAGCAGCAGCTTGAAGATGCTCACGGGACCACAGAGTCCACTGGGTCTGACTCCCTGCAGCAGCAGCAGCTTGAAGAGGTATTTCCCCACACCTCAACACAATAATTCAAATATGGAAGGACCAAAGCATTATATAAGTTAACAGAAGATTGTTGGTTCAGCCAATACCTTGACCTCCACATAATACCCACACTCTTTGAAATTTTTGTTCTTACATGGCTTATGTGAGGCTTCCAACAAATTTTCTCATTTATGATCACTCCTAAAAAAGTGGTTTGCTGTACTCTTTCAATAACAGTATCATCTATCGTAACTTGGATCGGTGTGTCATAATTACGATTTCCAAAAATCATTCGTTTTGTTTTGTTCAAGTTTAGAGACAATCTGTTTTTGTCAAACCACTTTTTTAATTTGACCAATTCAGTCATGGTTTTTCATTCAGAATCTGTTGTAAACTCTCACCCAGCAGCAGCAGCTTGAAGAGGCTCACCGGACCACAGAGTCCACTGGGTCTGACTCCATGCAGCAGCAGCTTGAAGAGGCTCACGGAACCACAGAGTCCACTGGATCTGACTCCATGCAGCAGCAGCAGCAGCTTGAAGAGGCTCACGGGACCACAGAGTCCACTGGGTCTGACTCCCTGCAGCAGCAGCAGCTTGAAGAGGCTCACGGGACCACAGAGTCCACTGGGTCTGGCTCCCTGCAGCAGCAGCAGCAGCAGCTTGAAGAGGCTCACGGGACCACAGAGTCCACTGGGTCTGACTCCCTGCAGCAGCAGCAGCAGCAGCTTGAAGAGGCTCACAGGACCACAGAGTCCACTGGGTCTGACTCCCTGCAGCAGCAGCAGCAGCAGCAGCTTGAAGAGGCTCACGGGACCACAGAGTCCACTGGGTCTGGCTCCCTGCAGCAGCAGCAGCTTGAAGAGGCTCATGGGACCACAGAGTCCATTGGGTCTGACTCCCTGCAGCAGCAGCAGCTTGAAGAGGCTCACGGGACCACAGAGTCCACTGGGTCTGACTCCCTGCAGCAGCAGCAGCTTGAAGAGGCTCATGGGACCACAGAGTCCACTGGGTCTGACTCCCTGCAGCAGCAGCAGCTTGAAGAGGCTCACAGGACCACAGAATCCACTGGGTCTGTCTCCCTGCAGCAGCAGCAGCAGCAGCTTGAAGAGGCTCACGGGACCACAGAGTCCACTGGGTCTGACTCCCTGCAGCAGCAGCAGCAGCTTGAAGAGGCTCACAGGACCACAGAGTCCACTGGGTCTGACTCCCTGCAGCAGCAGCAGCAGCAGCTTGAAGAGGCTCATGGGACCACAGAGTCCATTGGGTCTGACTCCCTGCAGCAGCAGCAGCTTGAAGAGGCTCACGGGACCACAGAGTCCACTGGGTCTGGCTCCCTGCAGCAGCAGCTTGAAGAGGCTCATGGGACCACAGAGTCCACTGGGTCTGACTCCCTGCAGCAGCAGCAGCTTGAAGATGCTCACGGGACCACAGAGTCCACTGGGTCTGACTCCCTGCAGCAGCAGCAGCTTGAAGAGGTATTTCCCCACACCTCAACACAATAATTCAAATATGGAAGGACCAAAGCATTATATAAGATAACAGAAGATTGTTGGTTCAGCCAATACCTTGACCTCCACATAATACCCACACTCTTTGAAATTTTTGTTCTTACATGGCTTATGTGAGGCTTCCAACAAATTTTCTCATTTATGATCACTCCTAAAAAAGTGGTTTGCTGTACTCTTTCAATAACGGTATCATCTATCGTAACTTGGATCGGTGTGTCATAATTACGATTTCCAAAAATCATTTGTTTTGTTTTGTTCAAGTTTAGAGACAATCTGTTTTTGTCAAACCACTTTTTTAATTTGACCAATTCAGTCATGGTTTCATTCAGAATCTGTTGTAAACTCTCACCCAGCAGCAGCAGCTTGAAGAGGCTCACCGGACCACAGAGTCCACTGGGTCTGACTCCATGCAGCAGCAGCTTGAAGAGGCTCACGGAACCACAGAGTCCACTGGATCTGACTCCCTGCAGCAGCAGCAGCTTGAAGAGGCTCACAGGACCACAGAGTCCACTGGGTCTGACTCCCTGCAGCAGCAGCAGCAGCAGCAGCAGCTTGAAGAGGCTCACGGGACCACAGAGTCCACTGGGTCTGGCTCCCTGCAGCAGCAGCAGCTTAAAGAGGCTCACAGGACCACAGAGTCCATTGGGTCTGACTCCCTGCAGCAGCAGCAGCAGCAGCAGCAGCAGCTTGAAGAGGCTCACGGGACCACAGAGTCCACTGGGTCTGACTCCCTGCAGCAGCAGCAGCTTGAAGAGGCTCATGGGACCACAGAGTCCATTGGGTCTGACTCCCTGCAGCAGCAGCAGCAGCAGCTTGAAGAGGCTCACGGGACCACAGAGTCCACTGGGTCTGGCTCCCTGCAGCAGCAGCAGCTTGAAGAGGCTCATGGGACCACAGAGTCCACTGGGTCTGACTCCCTGCAGCAGCAGCAGCTTGAAGAGGCTCACAAGACCACAGAGTCCACTGGGTCTGACTCCCTCCAGCAGCAGCAGCTTGAAGAGGCTCACAGGACCACAGAGTCCACTGGGTCTGGCTCCCTGCAGCAGCAGCAGCTTGAAGATGCTCACAGGACCACAGAGTCCACTGGGTCCGTGTACAGCGGGATCACTCGGTCCGTACACAGCGAGCAGGAAGAACAACAAGTTAGAGTAAGTAACCTAAACAAGCAGAGATGTGTAATATATATGTAGTATTTCAGTAAACAAGCAGAGATTGATTGATTGATTGATTGATTGATTGATTGATTGATTGATTGATTGATTGATTGATTGATTGATTGATTGATTGATTGATTGATTGATTGATTGATTGATTGATTGAAAACTGTATTAACAGATTGCAGAATGGGTACAATACAGTACGGCTCAATACACACAATTGTTAAGGGGATGCAGACCAGAGAAAGACCTTCGTCTTGTTTACATCAATTAATCGTAACATTTATGACATACATACACGACATACAGATAAACAGTACTGTTACATCCAGACATTTATGAAATACAAATACAAATATACAGTACTGTTTAAGAGACTGAGCATTTTAGTCTTAGTCAGTTTTAGTCTGGATTTTGTCTTTTTTGTTTTAGTTTAGATTAGTCAGGGGGAAAAGCTTTGTTGACGACCATATATAATCATCATTTTCATTGACAAAATTAACACTGATAGTTAGTTAGACCTATAATCTGGTCTAGTTAGTAGAAGTTTGCACAGGCCTGATATTTCGGCCCCAGCCCTCGGCATTCAGGCCCGGCCCTACCCCTAGCCCGACAAGTTAAGCAATTACTAAGCCCTAGCCCGACTATAAGCCAGAGGCCAATATTACATTGTGATGACAGACGCATGTCTCGCGCACACACACACACACACACACACACACACACACACACACACACACACACACACACACACACACACACACACACACACACACACACACACACACACACACACACACACACACACACACTCTCTCTCGCACACATAAATGCTCGTCTGCCATTTCAGCACCAGGCAGGCGCTGTCGCGCCTCGCTGCCTATACCTCTCTCAGCAACAATTATTAAATGCCCCCACACTGCAGACAGACTAAAACATGAATGTCATCATGACACAAAAGCATACCGAAAAACACTCATAAACCAGCAGCCAATTAATTTGAGTAAATCAAGACTCACCACTTCGCTGTTGATGAACGTCATTTCAGCAACAAAAACCTCTTGCCTTGAACAACGTTAACAAAACTTCGCCAACCGGCTAAATCCAAAAACTTTCGCCAACCGGCTAAATCAAAGAACAAACAACAAATAATTAACCACTCCGGTCCGCTGTTCATTTGCGGGCACTGTGGTCGATGAAAATAATTGCATCCACCGTTGATGGCTTCAGCGCTGTCTGTTCCCCTCTCCTCAAGCATTCTCCCTGCGGTCAAAATTATTCCAAAATGCAGCTTTCCCAGACGCATTGGGAACTTTTCAAAAGCTCTCCCTTTACTATTTTATCTGTTAGCTTATTCATCTTGACTCAGACACGAGGCTCTCACTCTCTGATCTGATGACAGCACTACGTTACGTTACAGCACAAAAAAGAAAGTGAAAGCAGCGTGAGCGCAATGGAAAAAAAAAAGAAAAAAGAGGGAGCTGCACGGCCCGGCCGAGCCCGAATTATTTATTTAAAAACAAAGCCCCACCCAGCCCGAACCCGTCAGGTCGGGCGGGACCCCGTCGGGCTCGGGCAGGGATGCAGTCCACTAGTCTATAGGCCTAACATTCCCCTACATTCCTCACTATAAATCTCTGTTCTCTCCAGTGTGAGCATGTCACCTGGTGAAGAGACACAGCTTGAACCTGAAGAGTCCTATATGAACAAATATATGTCTGGATCAAATCGTCAATAACATGATTTTAACATTCTTTTGCTTTTGGTTGTTTCCTTAACAGCTTGGAGACCTTCATTCCATAATGAGCCCGCTTGGAGACCTTCATTCCATACTCAGCCATCTGGAGACAGCTGAGACACAGCTTGACTCTGAAGAGGCTCACAGGACCACAGAGTCCACTGGGTCTGACTCCCTGCAGCGGCAGCAGCAGCTTGAAGAGGCTCACAGGACCACAGAATCCACTGGGTCTGGCTCCCAGCAGCAGCAGCAGCAGCAGCTTGATGAGGCTCACGGGACCACAGAGTCCACTGGGTCTGACTCCCTGCAGCAGCAGCTTGAAGAGGCTCACGGGACCACAGAGTCCACTGGGTCTGACTCCCTGCAGCAGCAGCAGCAGCAGCTTGAAGAGTCTCACGGGACCACAGAGTCCACTGGGTCTGGCTCCCTGCAGCAGGAGCAGCTTGAAGAGGCTCACGGGACCACAGAGTCCACTGGGTCTGGCTCCCTGCAGCAGCAGCAGCTTGAAGAGGCTCACAGGACCACAGAGTCCACTGGGTTTGGCTCCCTGCAGCAGCAGTAGCAGCTTGACGAGGCTCACGGGACCACAGAGTCCACTGGGTCTGGCTCCCTGCAGCAGCTTGAAGAGGCTCACGGGACCACAGAGTCCACTGGGTCTCGCTCCCTGCAGCAGCAGCAGCTTGAAGAGGCTCACGGCACCACAGAGTCCACTGGGTCTGTGTACAGCGGGATCACTTGGTCCGTACACAGCGAGCAGGAAGAACAACAAGTTACAGTAAGTAACCTAAACAAGCAGAGATGTGTAATATATATGTAGTATTTCAGTAAACAAGCAGAGATTGATTGATTGATTGATTGATTGATTGATTGATTGATTGATTGATTGATTGATTGATTGAAAACTGTATTAACAGATTGCAGAATTGGCACAATACAGTACAGCTCAATACACACAATTGCTAAGGGGATGCAGACCAGAGAAAGACCTTCGTCTTGTTTACATCAGGGTCCCCCCATTTTCATTTTATCGTAACATTTTTGACATACATACACGACATACAGATAAACAGTACTGTTACATCCAGACATTTATGACATACAAGATATACAAATATACAGTACTGTTTAAGAGACAGCGTTTCTAAAAAAGAGTATATGGGCCATTCTACCGAATTGGTTGAAAGTCAGGTTGGAGATATTTAGAATTTTTTGTATGTTTATTCCCAAAACTTGGTCCGAAATATAAGCGTACCGGCAATTTTTATATTGTATTTTCAGAATCTTTTGGAATGTTTTTCCTCTCCCAAAAATGGTCATTACCGAAACAGTAATACACTATAGTAAAAAGGTATTATATTAACCTGTTATGATTGTGTTTCCTTCCCTTCTCTAAAGAGTATTTTTCAAAATTATTCTTGAAGGTTTTCACAATTAAATCAATAAAAATAAAATGTTTACCAAATTTATAAGTTCAATTGATACAATTAGATCACAATCTAAAAGCAATCTTTCTCTGTCAAATGCATAACACTGATCATATTGATTTTAGAGTTAATGATTGATGAAATTGAATGTACATTTAACCAATCAGTATCATAACATTTGAGTTTATAACTCAATATACTTAATTTGTTTACAAAACACCCAGTGTTTCGGTAGTGACTGCATAATACATAAAAACATAATATTTAGCATAAAACCCCCAAAATGTTACCTTATTGAAGAGAATATGTGTTCCATTCTTAAAGTTACACACTGATTTTCTGACTTTGGAACACATTTATTTCAAAATTATGGGATTTAACTACTTATCATTCCATTTAGTCACTACCAAAATGATCACATCACTACGAAACTTTACGATATGTTTAGGTAGTGACAATTCTAGCTAACTTTGAGCATAACTAAATAATGCTAGCAAGCACATGGCTAGCATACACATCTTTGAAGAGGTGTACACACATAAACACATAATATTTTGTATGAAACCCCAAGAAGTTTACTTAACCTTGACATTGACAGTAACTTACATTCCTCAGCTAGCATCTGTTCCTGAGGTAAAAGCTAACATTAGCATTGATCAGCAACCCTGTTACTTGCAACCCTGTTACTATAATTAGAGTAACAGGGTTGGACTACAGTAACAGGGTTGCATCTCCTTCACTTCAGCAGTATGTCTTTTCACAAGTAGAACATGAACATGTGTAATTACACACATTTCTTTGTAATTATTAGATGTCTTGTTCCATCTGTAACTAACTGTACTTACGTGTACTAGTAACAACTATGTTATTAGTGCCTAATAGTAGTGAATGCAGACTTAATTTAAGGTGTTACCCAAATCATTATTTTATCAAAGGTTAATAGACATTTTGTTCTAAATGTAATTGATTTCTACAGAGTTCTTCCACACCCCAGCTCTGGAAGACCTCCTGCATTGTCCCGGTGCCCAAGAAGGGACGTCCCAGCACCCCCAACGACTACAGGCCAGTCGCTCTGACGTCACACGTCATGAAGACGTTTGAGAGACTGGTCCTGCAACACCTCAAGCCCCTGGTGCGTGACTCCCTCGACCCCCTGCAGTTTGCATACCAGGCAAACATCGGGGTGGAGGATGCCATCATCTACATGCTCCACAGAGCGTACACGCACCTGGAGAAGCCGCGCAGCTCAGTGAGGATTATGTTCTTTGATTTCTCCAGCGCCTTCAACACCATCCAGCCGTCACTGCTAGCGGAGAAGCTCTCTGCGATGCAGCTGGAGCACGGCTTGGTGGCCTGGATCAAGGACTACCTCACTGAGAGGCCACAGTACGTCAGACTAAAGGACAGTCAGTCTGACGTACTGGTGAGCAACACCGGCGCCCCCCAGGGAACTGTGCTGTCACCCTTCCTCTTCACCCTCTACACCTCAGACTTCTGCCGCAACTCCAGCGGGGGCCACCTGCAGAAGTTCTCAGACGACTCCTCCATCGTAAGCTACATCACCGACGATGATGAGGAGGAGTACAGAGCCCTGGTGGAGAGCTTCGTGGGGTGGAGCGACAGCAACCACCTCCAACTCAACACCAGTAAGACCAAGGAGCTGGTGGTGGACTTCCGGAGGGGCAAGAAGAGGCCCCCCCCGATTCCCATCTCCATCCGAGGGGTGGATGTGGAGATGGTGGACTCATACAAGTTCCTTGGGGTACACCTGAACAATAAACTGGACTGGTCGGACAACACAGAGGCCCTCTACAGGAAGGGACAGAGCAGGCTGTTCTTCCTGAGGAGACTCAGGTCCTTCAATGTGTGCAACAAACTGCTGCAGTCTTTTTACCAGTCTGTTGTGGCCAGCATCCTCTTCTATGCTGTGGCATGCTGGGGAGGCTACATCAACTCAAGGGACACCAACAAGCTCAACAAGCTGGTGAGGAAGGCTAGCTCCGTGGTGGGAGTCGAGCTACCTAGACTTGAGGTGATGGTAGAGAGGGGGATGATAAGGAAGCTGGATGCCATCATGGAGAACCCCTACCACCCCCTCTACGACGAGCTAGTCAAGATGAGAAGCTCGTTCAGCCACAGACTCATCCCCCCCCGACACTCAACTAACCGCCTCGGACAGTCCTTCATACCAGTGGCCATCAGGCTCCACAACAGTGGGCAGCGACTAGCAGCCTCCAGGCCCCACAACAGGGGGCAGCGACAGCGACTGCTACCAGACATTGACCTGGGACTATAGGAACCCAAGGGGGACAAAGTAGACTACCCTGGTACTTTGATTAATGTATACTCAGTAGATAGTAAATTATAACACTACCTCATGCATACTGCACTTTATGTGACACTGTGAATAATGTGAATATTCCTCAGCTAGTCAGATAGTAAATTATATTGACCATATTGATCAAATTGTTTACACTGCCTGTGTTGTCTTTTACTACCTGTATACTGTGTTGTTTTACTACCTGTACCCCTCCCCCCTCCCCCCCATGCTGCTATGATGCCTGAATTTCCCCAAGGGGATCAATAAAGGAATATCTTATCTTATCTTATCTTATCATTGAGCACTGCTGAAAAGCAGAGGCGCTACCGTGCCAGGCATGATGCTGATGAACAGAGGAGACAGCAGTACTTAGAAAAAGAGAAAGAGAAGTGGAGAAAAGATGTAGAAACAGGGAAGAATAAAAGGCAAAAAGACAGCAGTATGAGAGAGCAGTGTGCCCAGCGTAAAAAATGGAAGGAGGCTCATAAGAGGAGTGATGCCAGGAAAAGTGTACTTGAAGGCTTGAACACCCCTCCAGTCAGCCCTGATGCCCCAGTCAGTCCAGACGTTCCAGTCAGGCCAGAATCCCCAGTCAGCTCTCAAACTGGGACTTCAAGGTCAGGACATAAGTTTAGGTCATTGAGGATATATATTTAAGTAACGAAAGGTGAATTAACGTTATCTGTAGAATGAACAGTGATATAGTGAAAAACATTGTAAAGTGCTTTGGATAAAAGTGCTACTGTATACAGTAAATGCACCATTTCCCATTTACTTGATATATGTACCGTAAATACCACCTCAACTTCCACTGCTACGCTGACAACACCCAAATCTACATCAGTACACAATCCCCCCACAGCCCACCCCTCAGTCACATCGAATCCTGCATTACCGAACTCCAAACTTGGTTGACTCACAACTTACTCAAACTGAACAGTGACAAGACTGAACTTCTCATTATTGGCACCAAAACCACCCTCACCAGATCCGGACCCATCACACTCACCATCAACGACTCCACCATCACCCCCTCCCCCCTAGTCCGAAACCTTGGTGTCCTCCTTGACCCAACCCTCTCATTTGACCCACACGTCCGCTCCATCGTAAAAATATCCTACTTTCACCTCCGCAACATTGCAAAAATCTGCCTCTCCCCCCCCTGCTGTTGAATCCCTCATTCACGCTTTCATCTCCTCCCGCCTGGACTACTGCAACTCCCTCCTCACTGGTATCACCTCCCGCTCCCTCCATAAACTGCAAATGGTCCAAAATTCAGCTGCCCGCCTCCTCACTAACACCCGGTCCCGCGAACACATCACTCCTGTCCTCCACTCCCTCCACTGGCTCCCGATCAAACACAGCATAAACTTTAAAACACTACTCCTCACCTTCAAAGCCCTCCACAGCCTGCCCCCCCCCCCTCTACCTGACTGATCTCCTTCTTCCCTACCGCCCCACCCGTTCCCTCCGGTCCTCATCCACTGCCTCCCTCACTGTCCCGACATCCAAGCTTAAAAACTTTGGAGATCGGGCCTTCTCTCGTACTGCACCCCGACTCTGGAACTCCCTCCCCCAGTCCATCAGAGGGAGGGGTGGGTGGGGGACACTGTACAAGCAAAACTGTACATTGGAATATTGACAAAACCATACTTGGTCATTTACTGTACATTGGAGGGGGTTGATATTGCTATAAACCTGCATTCCTTCGAATATATCATTAATCAATTAAACTTATATTGAAATACACTATATAGCCTATACACCAGTGGTGCCCAACCAGTTGATCGCGATCGACAGGTAGATCGCGGGCTGGTTTCAAGTAGATCTCGATTAATAAAATTAGATAAAAAAAAAAAAAAAATATATATATATATACAATTTCGGCTAGGTGGTAAATTAAAAAGTAGATCTTGGTTCAAAAAAGGTTGGGGACCCCTGCTATACACCAACACTGAAATGACAGTGGATAAATAAATAAATAAATAAATAAATAAATAAATAAATAAATAAATAAATAAATAAATAAATAAATAAATAAATAAATAAATAAATAAATAAATAAATAAATAAATAAATAAATAAATAAATAAATAAATAAATAAATAAATAAATAAATAAATAAATAAATAAATAAAAACTATAGACTGCATTAATATTCCATAACAAGTCTTGTGTGCGCCAGTATGGCCTACATGTCTAATGAACAGTATAGGCTTAATATATTCTAGTTACTTGTTTCATTAGGATTTAGTAGATACTATATATGCTCTGCCTCTGCCTTACGTACAGTTTAAGTACAGACTGTACCTATACTGTACGTAGGGCAGAGCATATAGTATCTACTAACTCCTAATGCAACAAGTCATTAATGGAATAATAAGCCTATACTGCGTTCATTCATTACGCCGTAGGCATTAATGGAATAATAAGCCTATACTGCGTTCATTCATTACGCCGTAGGCTACAGTATACTGTGTGTGTGTGTGTGTGTGTGTGTGTGTGTGTGTGTGTGTGTGTGTGTGTGTGTGTGTGTGCTCATTCATTACGCCATAGGCTACAGTATTGTGTGTGTGTGTGTGTGTGTGTGTGTGTGTGTGTGTGTGTGTGTGTGTGTGTGTGTGTGTGTGTGTGTGTGTGTGTGTGTGTGTGTGTGTGTGTGTGTGTGTGTGTGTGTGTGTGTGTGTGTGTGTGTGTGTGTGTGTGTGCTGTACTATATATGATGACAATACATTAATCTAATCTCATTTCGATGGGTCGCGCAAGACTCGCAAGGCACTTCCGCATCCATTTCCACACAGCTGCGTCATTACTTTGCCTTATAAGGAGCTCTGGAGGCGTTGTTTTGTATGCAAATGACCTGAACGGGAACACGCTTTTGAGTTTAAGACAGAATGCCATTCTCCAAGCAGATATCAGATCATATCATTTGTGCGACCATTTCAGCCCCTTAAGACATACCAGCACGTTCAGGACTCAGAGTGAACTTGTCATTGATTCTGTCTCAGTCGGTTCCAAGATAAGTCTTCCAAGAGAACTCTTTGAAAAAATTTGGAGAATGAGACCCAATGTGTTTATGTTTATAGCTTTCTTTTAGGCAACGTGATGCTGGGAGAAGAACATTGAGGGCTACCAAAGCAAAGTTAAACAGGGAGTTCCAGAGGGTACAGGATACGTTGAGGAAAGCTGAACAGAGGGCAGCAAAATACAGAAAGCGACTCCAATGTTAAGAACAATCCATCTCCAAGATCCAAAGTCAACAAGTTGATTCGGCACATCTCGGGCACAACCCTAAGGAGAACCCTGTTGTTCCACACAGCTGTACCTGAGGAAGTACGTGACAATTATGCACAGAGAGAGAGAGTGACAAACAGGTCATTGCAGGAATAGTCACCAACAAAGTCCCGAAGAAGTACAGGCTGCAGAGATTGGCACAGGAGGTTTATGGTTTTTCAAGGAGGAGGTGGACAAAACTGGCAAATGAAAATGTCTGCAAGTACCAGAGGAAGAAACACAAGGGTAAAGCTGCTACACTGAGGTCAACGATGAGATTGTTCTTTTCCCGTGACGATGTCAGCAAAATCACAACTGGAAAAAAGCAAACGCTGGCAAAAGAAAAAAAGAAAATGCAGAAAAGGTTACTGATGGATACAATGAAGAACCTCCATTTGAAGTTCATGGCTGAGCACACCAACCTCCATCTATCATACTCACTGTTCTGCATGCTTCGCCACTACTGGATTGTGCATCCAACATTGGCAGATTGTGAAACCTGCATGTGCAAACAACATGAAAATCTAGGCTTTATTGCCAAAAGGCTTCACCAGATGCACATCATTGACACATCCAATTTGGAGAGCCTGACACAAGCCATCACGTGTGACACCACAAGCAAGCAATGTATGTATGGGGAATGTGAGAACTGCAGCAACAATACCTATACACTCACAAGCCACTACAGAGCCACCGATCGTGTCTCCTACCTTCAGTCGGCCACTGTGGACAAAGAGCACAAAAATGGTCCTGGAGCAGCCTCAAAGGTCACTTTGAAAAAATTATTTGAATGCTCCCAAGAAGAGTGAAAACGTTTCAGATTTTGCTCCAGAAGTTCAGGCGCCATCTCTACAACATCAGGCAGCAATATGCTTTCTCACTGGCCCTGAAGCTGAACCTCCCTGCAAATGAATGTGCAGTCCATATCGACTTCTCTGAGAACTACAGCTGCAAGTACAGCACTGAATTACAGGCTGTCCATTTTGGTGCATCACACCAACAGGCCACTTTGCACACTGGGGTTTACTATGTGGGGGAGGCATCTGCCCCTACCTCCTTCTGCACTGTATCAACATCCAGACTGAAGGGACCACCTGCCATATGGCAACACCTGCAGCTCATCTTGAGGAAAATCAGAGAGAAACTCCCAGATGTGAAAACCATCAATTTTTTTAGCGACGGACCCTGCACACAGTACAAGCAGCATGGTAATTTGTACCTGTTTTGTACTGAAATCTTCAAAAGGGGGTTTACAAGAGGATCATGGAACTACTTTGAAGCCAGCCATGGAAAAGGTGCCCCAGATGGTGTGGGTGGCACATTGAAGAGGAGGGACGACAGGTTTGTTGCCCAAGGAGCTGATATCCCCATGGCACTGTCCCTGTACCAAGCTCTGAGTAAGGAACAATCAAAAGCTAAATTGTTTTACATTCAGGAGCAAACTGTGGATGATGCAGTGAAAGAAATGTCAGCTGACCTTCCAGCCGTACCGTCCACTATGAGGCTCCACCAGGTGGTCACTCTTTCACCTGGGAAAATGCTCTACCGCGGTGTCAGCTGCATATGTTCTGCAACAGGGAATCTGGAGTGTGATTGCCAAAAAACCAAGAGCTTCAGTTTTAATCCCACAGATGACCACACAGAAGACACCATACACAGCACACGTGTACCGTAAATCCTCAAATATAGGACGGGTCTTGTATTTACCTCAGCTGCAAAGAGCACCAGGGCCCTCATTTATCAACAATTCTTAGAAAGTGTTCTATCTTTGTTCTTAACACTTTGACTGCCGGAAAACGCTTTAGAGCGTCATTCCCGGCCATGCTCGGAGCCTTATATCAATATTTCAAAAATCTGCGATCGGATTCATATTTCCCCTCCGCTGGCCTGAGATCCACCAGGAGGACCCACTGAGCTCTCTGGCGGTTCAGGAGCGCCATCTGGTGGCCGATCGGCGCAATCGCCAAACAGGAAGTGCTATGGAGGTTGTGCTGGTCGACCATATTACTTCCGGGCACTCTGTTTGGCTCACGGGACTCGATCTCGACACAATACATAGCGATCGATTGCCAATAACTCGATAAACAACATGATTTGGACATATATACTATTATACAAGCTGGAAATGGACCCGATATTTCTACATACCATAATAGGTAAATGACTGTTCCACGCTCATCGCCCAACGGCGCGAGGAGGATACGGTAAGATTCAGCGTTATTTTTGATCGTATTCCATATAAACTGTTATGATGAACATATCACCCACACTAGATGAATGATATAACGCTGCCCACGGAATTATAAACGATCCCCCGCCCATCCGGTCATCATCAGATCATACGTAGATCATTCTAGAAGTACGTCCAATTGAAATTTTTTATATCGCCCCGATTGCCATCAAACTGTATTTCATCATCAATATAATGCATTTGGGGCTATATATCACGTTCTGGAGAAAGCTGCAGAAAGAGATGAAAACATACTTATACATTAGACCATACTTTACTATGAATATGTGAATGAAAAAGTTTAACGTTGCTACACAATGAACAATACATATAGGACTTTGAATGGGCCCTAATAATGGCAATGTAGCAATAGAATTTAAAAAGTTATAGCCATGCAAAGAAGGGGTACTTCTCCATAGACAAATAGAGCCGGCAACCTATGGTATATAATGAATTTAACCCAATGGCACCCAAAGTGTTAAGCACATAATTTAGAATGTCTGTACGCACAAAAAAAACTGGATTTATCACACAGGTCGTACGCACACCTGTCTTGATAAATATCACTTTGATCCTACGCTGCAGCTCGTGCACGGTTTTACGTATTTGCATACCAGAACCACCCCGATTAACCAAATATGGTAACAGGCCCTCCCCTTCAAATACCATGAGGAAATTCCTGTGCGTGGAATGTTGGAAAATGGCCAAGCGCACAAAGAAAATAAACTACACCGACACAGAGGTGGATCTCCTCACCACAGAGGTGGATGCCAAGGCGGGGGTACTATTTGGTTCCCTCAGCCTTGGCATAACTAGTAAGAGGAAGAATGCTGCGTGGGAGGCAGTCACAGAGGCCGTTAATTCTATATCTCCGCAGCAGCGAACCGTTGCGGAGATAAAGAAGAAATGGTTTGACGTGAAGTTGACCGCTAAGAAGCGCCTGGCGGAATACAAAAAGAATGCCAGTGCGACTGGCGGGGGGCAGGTATGTCGTATGTCAATCATATATGATATATCTGTTATGATGAATTGAAAATGGGGGACCCTGATGTAAACAAGATGAAAGTATTTCTCTGGTCTGCATCCCCTTAACAATTGTGTGTATTGAGCCATACTGTATTGTACCCATTCTGCAATCTGTTAATACAGTTTTTCAATCAATTCAATTCAGAGTCAGAGTGAGCTGTCCACACTGGACCTGAGAATCGCCAGCATTATCGGGGACGAGGCGGTGGAAGGAATTCCGCGCACCACCGACACCGACACATATGAAGTGGCTGGGCCATCCAGCCAACAGAGGGAAGGTAATAATATAATATACACTTCATTTGTATAGCACCTTTCATACAGGAATTGTCACATCAGTAAAGAAGACTGGCATAGAAATAACTTTGTCGTCAACGATTTTATTGAGGAACATGACAAAAGAATCTCTTCATTTATTTGAAACAATATTTAACCGTATGGTTTCGAACCTTTCTAGCAAATAAATAAAACGTTATCAAATTGCCTATTCATTCCACAGACAACTCGGCTCAGTTGCCCCGTCGGCACCCAGGAGGAGCAGGAGGAGCAGGAGGAGCAGGAGGCGTCCTGCAGCCGACCCCCTTCGGCGCGCAGGGGGCAGAGCTCCCACCCGGTCCTGACTGAGGCTGTGATGTCCAACCAAGAGACCACAGTCACCCTCCTGAGCGACATGCGAGATGAGATGTGGCTCACACGCCAGAATGTGGCCCAGTTGGTCCATGTCCTGTCGGGCATCGGCGACAGTCTGTCGGGCATCGGCGACAGTCTCCGAATAATCGCTGCAAAACACGAATAAAGACCGTAACCACTTTTGGCGTTGGTGTCATTATTATTATAATTAAATAATTATTAGCTGGATGTGCCTTTTTTCGTTCCGTTCTTTTAAAGTTCGATTGATACCCTGGATGCATGGTAAACTGTGTCATCTGGTCACTTTTAAACTGTCAGCTACTTTTATTCAACTAAAACTGTAAAATGCAATTAAAAAATGGTTCCAATTCATTAATCAGCTCAATTCGATTTCAAACGGCAGTCTTTTTTTTTATTATGTATAGGTTAGTAATGATTATTTAATGAATATGAATTAACCCCAATCTCAGTTCTTACAGTGCATGGGGTAGACTTACTTAAAACTGCTTGATGATACTAGCTCTTGTCTGCATTTCAGTGGCGTTTGGAGGTGGGGTCGTCAGGTATTTCTGGGTCTAGCAGCGGGATGCCATGCCTGATGGCCATGTTATGGAGCACACTGCAGGCCACGATGATGTTGCAAACCTTTTCAGGCCGGTACTGCAGTGTGCCCCCCGTGCCAGACAGGCAGAGCCATCGACCCTTCAGGAGACCAATTGCACGCTCCACAGTGACTCTTGTGCGTGCGTGCGCCCGGTTATAGGTGCGCTCCTGTTGGGTGGTGGGGTTCGTCAGCGGAGTCATTAGCCATAGCTTCAGTGGATAGCCACGATCCCCTGCATTAAAGAGATATAATTTAATTACAGATACCAGTAATAACATTACAATTTAATTAAATATAGGCCTAAATGTATAACACTCACCAATAAGCCACCCGTCTCAAACAGCCCCACCCTGGAGACGAATGCCCACAGAGCTATTCTGCACCACAAACGAGTCGTGCGTTCCTCCTGGCCACCGGGCAACGACATTTAGGAGTACCAAACGGGCATCGCAGATCACTTGGACATTTACCCAGTGGAACCCCTTCCTGTTTACATAATTGAATTCGTTTTGTGATGGTGTTTTGATGGTGTGCAGTCTATTGCTCCAATTATGTTTGGGGAAACCGGCAATGGCGTGGAAAGCCCTCTTGACCTCGACCTGCTGTGCGTGTGTGTATGGGAATTTGATGTAGTCGGGGATTAGGGACATGATGGCATCCAACACTGGGCATGATCCTGCTGAGTGAGGGTTGGGAGATGCTCGAGCGATCTGCGATCTCCCGCTGAAATGTCCCGGTGGCCAAGAATCCCAGGGTGGAGAGGACTTGGAGGTGGATGGGGATGGCATGTGTGTGCCTTGTTTGGCGCTCCAAAACGGGTCCCAGATTCTGGCACAGGTCGAGCAGGATTTCCCTGGGGAAGCGGAATCTGCTCATGAGCCACTCTGTGCTCTCGGCAAACAGGTCTGCCCTCTCCCTGAAGACGCGCTCCCTGCGGAGCGCACCATGTCCCACTGCCAAGTCATCCAATAATGCAAGGACCGCGTAATCCATGCTGCATACATTCTGAAATCCATATTCCAAATGTAATTTATAGGGTTTGCCGACGATTACACTCATGTCGCTAATTTACAATGAACTCTTATGGTATATTATACTAAAAATATCTCATAAAGCGTGTTGAGAAATTTAGTATAAGTATAGGAGTATAATTTCCAGCTGGCTCTTCAGTCACAGGAAACTACAGGGGGCCAAGCTTAACGCTCTACATTGTATTACATAAGAAAATATCCTTGTTGCTGTTAAAAATGAAACTTTGCAATAAGCATATTCATTTATTTAGTAAGTAGTACCAATTGTGTGGAATGTGAATGCTTTATATTTCTAGTCTACACAATCAATGGTTAATAGTAGACAATCAAAAAATACTGGTAACCCCATTTGGAATAAGTAATGCTTAGCTAACAAGGAAGAACAAAGTGTGTGTGTTTACAGACGGTTTGGGGCTGTAGGTCAACACGGGTCAAATTATATACAGTGGTCAACAGCTGAAGACAATAGAGGGAGTAGTCACATATCTTTGATAGCTGCTAAATTGTCCCTGTGAGAACTGCATGTGGGAACAGATGCAGAGGAGGAACTTAGGTTCAACAGTACAGTAACAAGTATACTTTCAAATGTCTTTCTATACTCAAATTAGCTTAAGATTAACTGCAAATATTCCTGTTATATTGTGGTAATAATCTTGAAGTTAATGATATGAAATATGCTATGATTAAGAATCACCAAGTTTTGAAATTAAGCCACTTCTGAACTAAATTGGAAATACTCAAAGTACTGAATACCAACTGTATGAAATAGATATTGATTTAAGTTAAAAGAATATTATTAGAAAACTGTATAAGTGGACTTAATGATAAAAGACTGTGATTCTCATCTAGTATAATGATGCTACTAGTCAAAAGTGATATGTCTGTGTTTATCAAATCAATCTCAATTCGAAAATATATATCTTGGGTTTAATAACAAAAGTATTAAGTTAATTTAGACAGTAAATCTATTTCTCTGATTTGGAACAATGGAAAGGAGCAGTTGGGCTCAAAGGACAGCCCCTATTTCAAAGTTGAAATTAGAGCGCACGGATTGGAAGAAACGTCTACATGATGTCACTTCTTGTGACATCACGCTGAGACTCCCGGCTCATTCATACAAGGAGCCGATAGAGAACAAAGACACACAGACACACAGAGCACAAGGAGACACAGAGACCACACGGAAGAAGGAAACCAATCACCATGGAAACCTGAAAACATCAATAAATCCATCGAGGAGAGCTTCCTGGCTCCAGACAAAGATCTTGATGACTTAGCTAGAAATATTCAACAATGCTTTGATCATTTTGATATGGACTCTTTCAGCAGAGACTCATGCTTGAGCTTGCGGGAAGCCAAACAATTAGACCAGTAATGCGTTGTTTTTATGCAATTAATGTTGATTTGAGCTCTGCCTTCGTCTGTCAATCCCTTCATTCAACTGCTGTCTACTATTGGGTGAATATTAGGGATGTCCATATTATCGGCCTACCGATATTATCGGCCGATATCGGCATTAAAATGTGATATCGGAAAATATCGGTATCGGTTTTCAATTTTTTTTTTTTTCTTTTTTACATTTCTATAACCTTTATTTACCCAGGCAAGCAAGTAAGAACAAATTCTGATTTTATTTTGTTGTCAAAAGTATGCATAATGTTGTGTTAATTCCACAACAAGAGATATGTAATGTTAATTACCTGAAATTATTAAAGGGGGGGAAACCCTGCATATATCGGTATCGGTTGATATCGGTATCGGAAATTAAGAGTTGGACAATATCGGTATATCGGTATCGGTAAAAAAGCCAATATCGAGCATCCCTAGTGAATATACAGAGTGTCAGAGCTATTTAAGAACATCGCAGAGTACTCTACTATTAATATAGTATACAATCACGGACCAGCTGAATCTCGTGATGATAAGTGGTGCCTGACCCGTCCTGGATTCGCTAGAAGCCGAATGCAGATCCATAACATCGACGACGCCTCATCGAATGTCCATTCTACCGTCGGCAGCAAAACAACAACAACAACAACAACAACAACATTCTGTGAGGTGAGTAAATGATGGTTGTGGTGATCATTCGGGGGACAGCGGCCAGCTCGAACGAGGGTTGGCATATTCCCCTTCTGGCTTAGTAGAGTTTGTCGGCCTGGAGTAGCAATTTATGATACAAGAGGAACTTTTGCTCAAGGCCGTGCAGATGATACCGGGTTGGAAATGGGGATACAAGGGGAAGTTGAGGTGCGCTTGATTACTAGAGCACAGTGCAAATATGAATAGTACAGTATGCATTTCTGCCGTGGATTGAGTTGAAGTCATATGCGTTATTATGATTATGTTGCTGTGTGAGTACTCTGCCGTGTTCGAGTTGGGGCCATGCAGTAATATGATGGGTGCATATTGGAATACGATTGGAGCCGTGGATCGAGTGAGATGTATTTTTATAATGTATTCTGGTTTGCCTCTAGTCCTGCTTTGCTCAGGAATAGAGGCAAGAACAAGGATGAGAAAGGCTGTTCTTTAAGGGAATGGGCTCTGGGTTAATGCTATTGACTAACAAGAGGTGCCTGCGTAGAACACGTCCCGTTATCTGTCTACTTTTGCTGTGCTCAGGTGAGGGCGGGGGGATGACGGGATGTTTCTGTGCGGGTATGATGCGTTTCAGACCTTTTGTTGGACAAGACACATAGAGACAAGTATGGTGTCGAAGGCATGTTTGTACTGGAAGTCGAGCTTCTCAACGGGCATATAGACAGCGGTGACTAACATGGAATTGGCTGAACGAGCTATAAGTAATACTTTCGACATTTTTAAGCCATGTGAGTGCATATTACTTTCTTCGATCCCGGCCTGCCTTTGCACAGGAAGCGAGAATCTGGATATTATATTAAATTAATGGGGGACGGTTGTTATGACTTTGTGCCCTTGCTGTGAGCGCGGGGGGGGTCACAAACGGGGTAATTATGGGACCACAAAGAGACGTCTTGTTACGTCAGGGTCCCCCCGTTTTTTCAAGTCACCATGGTGTTCCAACAGAAGGGAGCGTCCAGTTCAAGGTGATTAGCACGTTGGTTTATAAGCTTGTGTGTTGGTTATGTAGGTAAACATAGCGAGTCCGGCCGGCTCGATTATGAGGTTAAGTATTGATGGAAACGGTACACGAGTCTGCAGCGAATCATATAGGAAATTGCCCGTTGGTTAGCGTGTGTTTTTTTTTTACCCAAAGCGGTTAGCGTGTGTGTTTTTTATCCAGCGCAGTTTAGCGGCTAGTTAGCCGCGATGGAGATCGTATTTAAATAGGGACGTTGTGTCGGTGATATCATGTGTATTGACGGTGGCGAAAGTGAGGTATGGTTATTAGTGTGTGAAACGTTTTTCACGTTTATGGAATACTGCCATATTAAAGTTGTTATTTATTATAGCAATATTGAAAATAAGCGATGTTTTTTGTGAAACGGGAAGTCGTCGACTAAACATCCGGTTGGGGAGTCTATGGGCGCGTTGGATTTGATACACAATGAAGTTCGGATGAGCGGACAAACGGGTAATAACAATATGATTTTGGTTAGACATAGAAAGTTCTGTTGCGGGATAGAACCGTGATGGCGCTGACGTCGCTGAGTGTTATATCACTCGAAAAACAGGACAATTTAGGTGACGTTGTTAAAAAAGTGCTAACTGAGCTAAGCTAACAAAGCTAAGCTAAGCTAACTGAGCTAACCATGCTAATGTTGTTTGTAAACAGATGATTGTTGATGTTGAATGAACGTACGTTATGTTATTATGTACTGCGTGTAACGTAGGTTTGCGTTACACTGTTGACGGTGGGCTGTATAACTGTGTTTGGGCAACCGTGTGTGTTTATTATGTTTCATAGACGTTATGTAGGACGTAACATGGGGTCGCAATTCTCGTGCTCATCAGAGCCGAATTCTCGCGATGTGCTAGCAAAGCAAATTTCGGTATCAACAGGAAGCGCCGTGTGTTAGACTTCCGGGTATACGAGGAGCAACCATTTTGTAAATTGTAGTTTTTATCGTTTTGTTTCATTGCATAATGGCGAATGGAAAGAAATGATTATACAATTAAAAATCTATCTGGTTATCAATCTGTCTATCTATTATCAGTCTAATTATGGTGACAATGTGGGAAAACGGGACGTTGTGAGTGTGCGGTTGTTTTGTGACCTTGCTATGTGTTTTAACCAATAGTATAAGCAGCGTAAAGAGTGGCTGTTATGGTTAGAACGTATTGACGGTATGTGTCGGTTTGCGCATGTGCGCCTCGAGATCGTCGCAAAGAATGAGGATTCTGGGTATTGGAGTTGGGCAATTGATAGATAAGGTAGTTAACAGTAAAATACGACAGAGGGCGATGTTGGCTAGCTTATTGAAGCGGACACCGGACAGAGGAGCGTATCTGTTATGGTAGAGGGCCACGCGTTTCCCCCCCCCCCCCCCCTCTCTCTCTCTCTCTCTCTCTCTCTCTCTCTCTCTCTCTCTCTCTCTCTCTTCTCTCTCTCTCTCTCTCTTTCTCTTTCTCTCTCTCCCAGTCTCCCAATTGAGTTCATTCAAATTGAAATGCCTCTACATTAGAATTAGGAATTTAGTCTGGAACTCTTAAGAAATCCCCACACATTTCTTACATCTTTGTAGTATTGATTTTAGCTACAAACCAGTTCAAAAATGATATCCAACCAACTAGCATGTCAAAGCTTTCTTTGGCATGTACCAATAGGAAACCTCTCTCTGGTTAAATACGACTGTGTGGTCGCATAATGTGTACATGCCGTTTCATATTGCTCCTGTATTAGGAAGTTGTGAGATAGATACTGGGAGAATGTTTTAGCCCTGCTTATTTACTGGATCAAATAATACTAAATAGTCTACTTGTTAATTCCAGCTCTGGTTGTAGTATGAACAGAGTTTCAGATGGACAAGCTAACCGTCCGTCCCCCCTCTCCCTAGCGCCCTCTCCCTAGCGCCCTCTCCCTAACTTTCCCGCCCTCCCGCCCTCCCTCTACCCTCGTCCCCCCTCGCTCCCTCTCTTTCTCTTTCTTTCTCTCTCTCTAGATGGCTCTCCCCAACTCTCTCTCTTGCTCGTATTCTTTCGTCCTCTTTAGCGGGGTATGAATTAAGTGTGAAGTTGGGTTTGGTAGGTCATGTCAGGGATGGGTTGTGATTTCCTGGTTCCAATGCCCCCCTTCCAAGCTTGCGCGTTCCCTCGCGGCCCCTCTCCCCTAGGACGTTTTCTTCCGCTCTCTACATAGGCTGATGGATTAGGCGGTTGTGGTTTAAGTGTTGACCCGGTGTACAGGCTTGTGTTAATTAGCGTGCTAGTCGTCCATTGTGCGTGTGTCACTAATTTGACAAGAGATGTGGTTATGGGGAGAACACACTTCTCATTTTCAGCTTAGTGTTTAATTTACAAACTGTTGCGTGCAATCACACTGAAATGTGGGTTACCATGTTAATAAAAGCAATTATGCAGGTGACAGGGTATCTTGTGTGTGACCTGTGTTAAGGAGAACAAACAGGTCATTAGTAGCGGTGTACATCATATGGGGGTAGCGACAGCAGGTTATGGAGCTGTGCGCTCTGGCTCTCTAGGTCCAAAGCCATCCTAAAGCATCCAACGCGTTACCGTCCAATGGCGCACTGTTTTTTATTTTCGGCACTATTTTCTCATTTTTGGGCGGAGGGACACCATTTTTTGTGGCCATATTACGAACACCGGCCCCCACACACACAGCAAGTATCAATCCGCAGCTCTGACCAGAAGTCTATAAAAAAACCCGTCAACCGCAGCTCCCGTTTTCCAAACTTTCCTCCAGAGCGAGCGGTCGCACAATGAATTTTCTCCGGGGATTCTGCGCCTGCCTGTACATTTCGAAACGACCGTGTAAGTACTGTGTTTACTAATCTGTTGAACTTCTTATAGCATTCGTTAACTTTTATGACCGTCTATAGTGTTTGTGAGATGTTTTTACAGAGATTCTGGTCATATTTTCCATCAAAAATCTTGTTTTGAAATCTACCGTGTGCGACTAGCAATTTCCCCCCAGGGAGAGTTACCTGTGAGTTGGCTAATATTCAGCGCTAGCTGCAGGCTAACGGCAACACAGTTGTCGTATTTATTTCGCAAATGCAGTGTTTTCAAATAAGCCACATTGCTGTATTTAGTGTATTCATTAGTGGGTCATATTCCTATATGTAACATATCTCATTTTATCAACTTAGAATTGACGGCAGTGTCTAGATGCTGGAACTAGCTCCCATGCTAACAGCACCGGCTGAGATCCAGGAAGAGCGCCGTCATTCCCCTACCCAGGACAAAACGTTCAAGAAGGGCGAGGTTCTAGAAGGAAGACAAGGCTCTATGAAGATAATGGGGTAAGTTTGAAGAAAATTTTTAACACACACATGAACGTTTTATAATTATCATCACAATATGTAAATACAATTTTTTTTTTTTTTTTTTATCAAATCTAGTTTCATTAATTAATTAATAACTTTTGAACAATAGATGCTATTTCTAATCTGTCAGCTGTTCTATATTACCAACAAGATTGTCTACATTCCATTCAAGATACATAAATCTGATTTAAGCAAGGAAAGTGTAATTTAATACATTTTTATCTTCCAAGTTTAATTTCAACAAGTTCAAGTGCAACTACATATGAACCATAATAATAAAAATTATGATGATAATCATACACTTATTTTATATCATTGGAAAGCCCTAGTTGTTAGCTTTAAAATGGCACCAAATATGAGGTACTTTGAAATACCCAGTAACTAATAATCTATCACAAACCAATGCAATATCATGTTCAGGGATTTCCTAAATACAAGAAAGCTCTGGAAGAGTTAAACGGGTGTAAAGCGCTGCTAACACAAGGCAGCACGTCGGCATTGCATATTGTGTCCAATGGGGGAATATATAAAATTCCTCTTTCACGTTTAGGCGGACTCCGACTGGTATGATGATGAGGGAAACTCCATGTCGGATGACTGGCTTGAACGAACGTCTTGACTGAAGACGGAGGGTTAAGTAATGTTAGATCTAAGATGGCCGCTCGGCGGGGTTTAAAAGGAGCACAGCATTTCCGGTCGGGTAGTAGAGAGATGCTGCCCTCTGGTGGCCGGCGGTAGACTCTTCAGTTAAGTGGGTTTTGATTAGTGGAGTTGTTCACAAGTTAGTAGCAGTATTGGAGTCTGATTTCTTTATAATATACTGACGGGTTGTATATTTGTTCCGTTAAAGGACGGTTTATCATATTGGGTGTATGATGGCTTTTGGCATTAGGACACATTTGGGAAATAGTTGCAGCTCCTGTTTTCGGGACGCGGGTGCATTTTATAGTAAATGTGGGTCGGTCATTGTACATTATTTTGTGAAATAGAGGTGTTTTGTTTTAGTGGGGGTGTATCTTCAAAACGGGGATATGCTATGCGCCGCAGTGCATTATGATTGTGCCCCCCCTTCCTTCCACCCGGCATGGTAATATTAAAAAATAAATAGAAATAGAAATAGAAATAGAAATAAAAATTTAAATAAAAATTTAAATAAAATAAAATAAAATACAAATTTAAATTGTGGAAAAAGTGAAACGTACAGTTTCTTGAGGAGTCTTTGATCATGGAGTTGTTCGTGCCCAAACACTGCTGTTTATTATTAGACAGCTATATCGCGGATGGCTTATGGTTATAGACTTATCTGTACACCTGTTAGGTTTAACAGGTGTCGCTCAGGAACGGATGTACGTGGAAAAATAACGTTGGTATTTTGGAGAGAGTGCTATAGTATTTTTGTTTGTATTGGGATTGGGTTGGTGGGGCTATGGTCTCACTGGATGTTGTTGTGGTTTTATGATTGGGCGTGTGTGTGTTTTTATGATTATATGTGTGTGTTACTATGTGCAGGGCTGCCTCAGGGGGTGTGCGAGCAGTGCGGTCGCACAGGGCCTCGCGGGAAGGGGGGCCTCGCACAAAAAAATAAATAAATAAATAAAAAGAATTTTTTTTTTTTTTTTTTTTTTTTTTTTTTTTTTTTGCGAGGCCCCCCTTCCCGCAAGGCCCTTTTTCATCACAGACCTAAAATCTAGTTTTGCTTATATGCTTATATATTTCACATTAGACACGTTTGTAGAATATGTCTGACTTGTTCCTGGCTCTGAGGCTCTGCAGGGCAGCTCTGAGGCTCTGCAGGCAGCAGAATTGGTTTCAATGAGGGGAGGGGTTACAGGTAAGGTAGCGTCTGTTGAGTTCATTGTGTGTGTCTATGTGCGTGGGGGGGGGGGGGGGGGGCGTGAACCGACTCATTGCCAGACGTGAGCGATTCGACTCACTCTCACGGCAATGAATCGGCTCTTATGAACGAGTCGCTCATGACCGACCCATCACTAGCATCTGACTATTTCGCACGTGCAGCATTGGAGGTTATGCCAGCCAAGATGAAGAGGACATCGTTCGGCAGATGAACTGAAGATGAAAGTTGTTGCATGTTAGACATTTCAGTCAGGCTAGCCATCCCGGCTAAAGACAAGGACAGCTAGTTAGCTTTAGCTACGTTATAATATTGAGTCCTAACGTGTGGTTCAGTCGGGATATAGCCATGATGATGTCGGCTAGTAGCTAGCTTAGCTAAAGGCTAACTAGCGTTAGCTAATCTAGAGACAGCGCGTGCAGCATTGTTATGCCAAGATGAAGAGGATGGCCGTTCGGCAGATGAACTTCGTCAACTCCACGCGGTTGTCTCCATCCTCTTGGACGTTTGGTGAGTTTTTAATGCACTCTATTCTATTCCTGCCGTGGATATCTCTCTCTCTCTCTCTCTCTCTCTCTCTCTCTCTCTGGAGCCAAACGGGCCGACTAGCTGTTGTAGTACTAGTAGCTAACGGTGTGTGGCCTGGTGTCAGCACCTGTATTGCTTTTCTCACGTTGTACAGATTTTCAGTGGTAGCCGCATAGCTTGCTTCTGCGTTAGCTAATGGTTAGCGATAGCCGGGTTGAGCTAACTGTTAGCCAGTTAGCTGTTTAGCTACGACGTTAGCTGCCGGCTGCGCTCGGCTGGGAACGTTAGTTTGATGCTATCAGTTAGCCTAGAGTTAGCTGTTAGCTTGTGCTACGACCATTGACATTAGCCGTGAGAATAGCAGGGGGCCCTGGCACTCTGACTATGACATCATCTTTGACAGAAGATGTAGTCGGGCCTGCACCATGACAAGGCCCCGGCCATAGCTTCTTTTTGTCCCGCCAGCGAGAGGCCTTTCGTCAACGTGGAGACCTGTGTTGCGGCCTTTCGCCCTGCGTTCCTTGGTGCAGGTAAGATGTCCATTGCATTGGACATTACCCCACTCTTCCTTCCTTCCCCTCCCGAATGTTTTGTTAATAACGATGTTTTTTTCCAGGCAAAACATATGTTACTTCACAACATTTGGAGATACGACATGTGCTGTGTGTGAATTGTCTTGGTCGTTTGTGTAGCTTGGGTAGCGTTGGCCAAAGCTGTGTGTGGCCTGGTGTCAGTACCTGGCTACTCTATTTGCAGTTAGCCTATTTAGCTGATGTCGGCCATTGGCTCCTTGCTACTTTGTTTTCTCTGGTATAGACCCTCTTCTCTTTGGATTTAAGTGTTGATCTTTGTCCTTTTGGATCTATGTATATTCATGTTGCCTTTGTGAAGTTATCTTTTCCTTCTGTTTTGTTCTTCCATTAAAAGTTGAATATCCTTTAGGGGCTCATCATTGCTTATCTCTCTCGCATACATGCTCTATCTCTAACACGCACACACACGACACACAGACATGCTCTCTCTCTCTAACACACAAACACACATGCTCTCTCTCTCTCTCTCTCTCTCTCTTTCTAACACACACAGTCTGCCTATGGCGGCCTTTCTCGATGGCTAGGCTGTGCTCGCTGAGTCTGTACCTAGTCAAGGATCTTCAGTCACAGTGCTCAGGTATTCTGCCACTGTGTACTCTCTGTTTAGGGCCAAATAGCATTTCAATTTCTTTCCAATGTCTCTCTCTCTCTCTCTCTCTCTCTGTACACTGTATATTGACTGTAGAACGGGAGCTCTATCTCGCTCTCTCTCTTGCTATATGTTGACTGTATCATGCCCAGCCTCGGGCAGCGCTATTATTTAAGAATATGTTGACTGTATGAAAAAAATCTCGCACAGGGCCTCGCATTTCTCCCAGGCGGCCCTGACTATGTGTGTGGATCTGGGTGCCGTAGGGTCGTATAGACCTGTTTAGATGCGGTTAGGAGTGGTAGTTTGTGTGAATCTTGGAATTCCTTGTGAAGAGGTGCCTAGGGGTCTTCTTTCAGGTCGCTACTGAGAGGTGATGCTTTAGGCTGAGGAGCAGGCCTTTGAGGAGTCAAAGGACTGTGGGGATTTCAATTGGGGTGTGGTGTTAGCGTCTGTGAATTATGACACAGTCAGCTGGACGCTGCATGATGAACGGGGAGTTTAGAGGTATAAGCCTCTAAAAAAAAAAAATCTCCTCGTTGAATGGTGGATGAAGTGTGGACCCCAGGACTGGTGTCCAAATGGGGGTGATGATGGAAATGGCTAATTATAAAAATGATGTTATATGAAGTGTGGTGTTAAAATATGAATATTGATTGTGGCGTAAAATAGGAATACATTTTAGACTTTCTCAGAAATGAGTAAACAAATGAGGAGAGAATGTTAAAATTACATCTACATTTAGTCATTAAACTAACATTGTTATTAAGGAAAGACCCATTTTTAACAGCTGAATAACAATATTCACCAGAATGTTAGAAATGATGAGGCTGCTGTGATACCAATTCTGATTGTTCTAAGGAGGACCAACAGCATACCGGAACAGACGGCGAGATTGATGCAAATTTGTGTTCCTCTGAGATTCGTGTGAGGATTATACGACAAGTGATTGGAAAATCCAGAGGTTTCCAACTGGACAACGGAGACAACGAAGCTAAGGCCATATTGTTATGTTTAAATAAATTGCACAATCTCTCTATAGGTTCTATTAGAGTAGAGAAGCCAGACATTCCAAATGAGTAAAATATTAATGGAATGAAGCGGGAAGTGGTGCTGATATTAAGTGCAGGTGTTTTTCTTTTGTCTCGACAGGTGCTTGGCAAGGACAGGTGAAGTTCTGACGATTCCAATGCCAACCGGGGAAAAACTGCTGAAAAAGAGCCTTGGGGTATTGTATGAGAGATAAGAGGATTGTCCGTTCCTGTCTGCACCGATAAAATCTAAAAGTGTGGGTGACTTTAACTCAAGTTGATAGATAAAGTAAACACAGAGAAACGTGTTATTTTTCAAACGGTAATATTACAGGAGTGTTTGAAAGTGTGAGAATGTCGAATATAGAGCAGGTTAACCTTGGTGAAACCTTGTTAGAAGCAACTGGAGGTTTAGAGGGGATAACAATAACAAGCCCAGTTGACAATCTGTCTATTTCAATAATAGGTAATATAACAGTAGAAGTGAAAACGAAATGGCCAAAAATATTCAGGCCTTTGCAAAAACTTGTATTGAAGTGTAAAAAGAAAAAGGGTAAAAAGGGAAGCCAAAAACAGAAAAAGAAGCCGCAAGGGGCAAAAGGCCAACACAGGGCCGATAGTGGGGGAAAGCCAAAGACTTTTGCAGACACTTCCCAGACAGAATTGACCAGTGAGATTAACCTGCTTGATTTGGATATGACGGACTCCCTTCATGTGATAAGCATGGTGGAGAGACTTGAAGTGATGACTTTGACTCCAACACAGGGGGTCATCGAGGAGGGACAAACACAGTGTCCGTCGAACAAGAGTCGACGGGGCCGATCCAGACTGGAGTAACCACTTCAGGTAACTACAAAATGACAAAGAGACAGAGAAGGGCTGCATTTTTACGGCAGTCCCAGGAGGGCCACCCTGGTCTTATGGCTGGAACAGAGACTGGACAGGAGTTGGGGAGACAAAGGGAGTGGCCAATACAGAGCGATTCTAAGCCACAGGGACGTGGGACCGACAACAGGTATGGACATAAACAGGAGGAATTTTCTCAGCCCACAAGTTCCCCTTATCCAGATCTTCCCCGGCACCAGAGCCAGGATGAGGCAAGAGGCCCGGTGACGAGGAGCCAAACAGCCAGCGCCAGGGTGGAGGGAGAGAGGCAAACACGAGACAGTCCGTAGAGACCTGGTGGAGAGGCAGCTGGCGATCGACCAAGCCGCTCACGGGTCTACACTGGCATCAGTCAGGCAGCCATGTCCCGCCTCAAAATGGTCCAGCACTCTGCAGCTAGGTTCCTTACCGGCACCAGAAAGAGAGAGCACATCACACCAGTCCTAGCCTCCCTACACTGGCTCCCAGTCCCACTTAGAATAGACTTAAAAATCCTCCTCCTCACCTTTAAGGCACTATCGGGTGCAGCACCCCTATACATCACCGAGCTCATCACCCCCTACGCAGCACCCAGGTCACTAAGATCCTCGAACCAGGCTCGGCTGGTCCCCCCCCCGCACCAGACTCAAAAAGAGAGGCGATCGCTCCTTCAAGGCCGTGGCCCCCAAGCTATGGAACCAGCTTCCCCTGGAGATCCGATCTGCCCCCTCGCTGGAGATTCGTTGGCCTTCAATAAACCCTGATTCTCCCACACCCTAACTCACACACTCCCATGCAATTTTATCCTGCCCGCTCCCTCTTGTATCTCTTCTTATGCTCCTCTGTCCCCTGTGTGCTACTGTACTTTGTGTTCCCCTATCTGTGTGTTGTCCTACTGTCCTATTCTCTGAATGTACTGTCTTGTCCTGCTGTGCCTTTTTGTATTTTTGTATTTGTGTATTTTATATTAGGAAATTGATTTTAAGCTTTAATTGTACAGCACTTTGGTTGGCTCTTGTGCTTTTAAAACGTGCTATATAAATAAATTACTTGACTACTTGACTTGACTTGAAATACTAGAGCGAGAACTGGCTGAACAGACTGAAATCATGGCAGATGTAATTTTGGAAATAATGTTTCGAGCTGCAGAGCAAGGGCTGCATGGCCAGGAGATGCCACATACTCCGTTGCCCGGACAGGGAGCTGGGCAGCAAGGGCATTGTGACGGATACAACAGGAGGGGTGAGTTTCCAGGACCCTCCATTCAACAACGGAGTGATTTGGGTGTACCACAGTCCCGGCTAAGGGTGGGACCGGGGCCATCCGATTACAGGCAGGAGGCCCCCGGGGCTTGTGGTTTCGCCCCACAAAGAATGGGTCATGGACAGCAATGTTGAGAATCATGTTGGCATTCGGGGTCTCGCACTAGCTTGGTTTAAATCCTATTTAACTGGTAGAACACACTGCGTGGTCTATAATGATTTAACATCTGAGACCCTCCCAGTGCAATGTGGTGTCCCACAAGGCTCTGTCCTGGGCCCTTTGCTATTTTCGATTTACATGCTACCCCTCGGCGATATCATACGCAAATTTGGCATAAACTTTCATTTTTACGCTGATGACACCCAATTATATATACCTATTAAGCCAAATGATTCCTCCCAACTACAAAACCTTGAGGCCTGCTTGCTTGCCATCAAAAAATGGATGTCGCAAAACTTTCTACTCCTTAATGCAGATAAAACTGAGATGTTAATTGTTGGCCCCCCAAACCACAGAGGCCTGTTTCAGGACATCTCCCTCAACTTTGATACCTGTCATGTATCCCAGAGCTCCACCATAAAAAACCTCTGAGTCATTTTTGATTCCTCCCTCTCATTTAATGCACATATAAAAAATGTCACCAAAATTGCATTCTTCCATCTTCGTAATATCGCAAAAATACGCCCCATTTTAACTCTGGCTGATGCTGAAACCCTGATTCATGCTTTTGTCTCATCACGTCTGGACTACTGTAATGCACTTTTTTCAGGCCTACCTAATTCAAGCATCAAAAATCTTCAACTCGTGCAAAATGCGGCTGCACGGATACTAACTAGAACTAGAAAATTTGATCACATCACACCAGTTTTGTCCGCCCTACACTGGCTTCCTATCCAAGCCCGTTCTGACTTTAAAGTGCTACTCCTCACCTACAAAATTTGAAATGGGCTTGCACCGCTCTATCTATCCAATCTCATCTCCCGATACTCGCCCGCTCGTGCTCTGCGCTCACAAAATGCGGGGCTTCTATCGACCCCTAGGGTTAAAAAGAAATCCGCCGGCCACAGAGCCTTTGTCTACCGCGCTCCCTACCTGTGGAACAAATTACCTGCCGTCATCAGGGGCGCCTGCTCTGTCGAAGCTTTTAAATCCCTGCTTAAGACTCATCTTTTTTCTCTCTCCTTCAACCTACCCTGATCTCACCTGGTCGGGGACTGACCTTTAGATTAATCTGTGTAGTTTAGTTATGGTACAGGGTACTACATGGTACCACTGGGTAGTTTACTACAGGGTAGTTTAGTTAGGGTACAGGGTACTACATGGTACTACATGGTACTACATGGTACTACATGGCACTACAGGGTTCTACATGGCTCTACGTGGCACTACAGGGTACCACAGGGCACTACAGGGTACTACATGACACTACAGGGTACTACAGGGTACTACAGGGTACTACATGGCACTACATGGCACTACAGGGTACTATAGGGTACTACATGACACTACGGGGTACTACATGGTACTACATGGCACTACAGGGTACTACATGTCTGCTCCTTTGCAGCACCACAAACATGGGAACTCTCTAACTCTTCCCCCCCCCCCCCCTCTCCCCCCCCCCCCCTCCCCCCCCCCCCCCTTCTCTCTGAGTGCCCGTCTCCTGGCGCTGACTAAGGTGATGGATGCCCCGGGGCCTTGGCCAAGATTGTAGTGACTGCTCTACATGCACCTCCGAGGCCTTGGATCAGTTATTCACCGCCGTCTGTCCGTGGTCCTGTCAACTGATTAACAGTATTAACAGACTGTTAACAGATTAACAGTCAATGCGGTTTCATTGCTGGGTTAAGTACTTCCATTTCTATTCACATAATACGCCTACTTCATATATCTACTCCATTCACATATATGCCTACCACTTGTATCTATTGCTATGTCCGCCTACTACAATCTCATGAGCTGTCTAACGCCTGTCCCGTCTCCCTGTCTCCCTATGACTTGCTGTCCTGGAGTGTTGACCGGAGTGTTGGACGTCCCGTGACGAAGGCCGGGAGGTTGCGACCCCCTCTGCGTGCCCCCCTGTCTCCGGAGGTCTCGTAGTGGTGACCGGAGTGCCGGATGTCCCGCGATGATGTCGGGGAGTTCGTGACCCTCTCTGCGCCGCCCCCTATCTCCCTGTCTCCAGCTGTCCCTGAGCAACGACCGGAGTGTTAAATGTCCCTTGACTAAGACGGGGAGGACGTGACCCTCTTTGCGCCACCCCTGTGCCTCAAATAGATTGCTATCAGCTCTATCTTTAATCTTTCAAAATGTTCAGTTGCTATCGCTATTAGCTCTATCTTTAATTTTTCAAAATGTACAGTTGCTATTGCATGCACTCATCTGTGTTCCACTACACACATGAGTGCATGCTTACCAACTGTCCGTCTGCAACACTACTATCACCAACATCTAAGAAGGGAGATCCCCCCTTGAATGGCCCTTCTAAGGTTTCTCTCCTCCACACTGCCTGTGGAGCTTTTTTTTCCCTATTGTTAGGTTTTAGTGAGTTTTTCCTTACCTTCGCGTGGGGTATGTCTGGGAGTGCTTGCATTCTTTCATTTATTTGCATCCATCTAAAAATGTTTGCACCTTATGGTGTTCTTGTTCTGTTCTTGACTTATTGTTATGTTTTCTTCTTGACTTGTTTAAAGAAGATCTGTACGGCCCATGGGGACATTAACGTGTGTTGTCGGGCCCTATAAATAAATTTGATTTGATTTGATTTGTTGGAATTGCAGCGAAGTGGGTCATTATCAAACTAATTGTGTAAAACGGTTGTGTCTGCAGAGGCCCCAGGCTGAAAGGGACGATGAGGAAATGCAAAAGAGGGCGTATGCAGCTCCAGAGAATAGATTTAGATATTAAATCTTAAGAAAAAAAAATATATATATATATATATATATATATATATATATATATATATATATATATATATATATATAGGAAATGAAAATGAAGGAATACAAAAGGAAAATATATATATAGATAAGTTGGATGATTAGATTATGTGTGCAAGGTACTAAATAGCTGTGGAAGACTAACAGTGGTGAGTGGAATGTGAGGAAGCGAAAGTAACTGGCATGTCTAATCATACTAACGAATTTGGAGATTTAAAACAGGATAATGGAACATTATAATATTGCAAAGTGACATGATATGGTGCTACTTCAGTTAGTGATTAGTAGTAATTATCCATGCTTGATCAGTAGATAGATTGGTCAAAGGGTGGAGATACACAATAAAAAAAAAAATAAAAAATAGTCATGGAATGAAAATATATATATATGGTTTTGGTTCTTTTGTTTCTTTCCTAGTTTTTCTTTATTACAGGGGGATTTATGCCTCCAGATGGAAGTTTGATTTTGATGAGTATATTGTGAGTTGTGTTGCATGATATGACACTCACATTTTCTTTGTTGTTTTGGCATCTTTTCTTTTTTTACTTTCTCTTTCTTTTTCTTAGATACTGGCGGGCTGAGAGAGGAACTCTCGTGTGTCAGAGACAGGTTGGTAAATTGACACAGCGGGACAGATAAAAGAGTCTGCATGATGAACTGGAAACGGAGGAGTGACCAAGAGCTGGTTCATAATTCTGTTTTCCGCTCATTGGGATCCAGATGTAGAATCTGGTCGGTTGTGTCACATTTTGGTGTGTGTAGAGGGTTGGGAAAACAAGGTTCTACATAGATAAGATCTGGTAATTTTGGTCGCAATTGGCCAAATAGTTTTAGTGTAGGGTGCGGACATGTGATATTGATAATTGTCTTATGGGAGACTGTGACGGCTTGTAAGGGGCTGGCAGAGTGTGTGGAAGATGTAAGATTAAGGGAAATATGGTTTGTAACCACACATAGGGTCTGTTGGTGGAGGTCGTCAGAGCAGCGCTGTCCAGACCGAGGACCTATCTGGAAAAAAAGGTATGATTGTGTAATGGTATTACACATTCAAAGGATGGTGGGGAATATGTTGTGTTGAACTTGAGACATTGGTCTAGTAAAAAAGTACAGCACAAAGTAATGAGAGAAATGTGATTTAATTGAATAAATAACATATAGAAGCCATGAAAAAATACATAGATAGATCATTTGGAAAAAGAAAAAAGTTGTCAACTTGTCTGAGGGAGAAAAATTTGGAGTTTTCAATCAATTGTTGTGATAAAAGTAACCTGCGTTGTCCACCAAAGCGATATACTAACTGCAGGACGCGGATGGGAGATTGGTTGTCAGCATTCCCCAAAGTGTGGTGCGGGGGAAACTAAGGATTCCATCGGTACGGACGATCCGAGGCACTGGTAGGTGGCTACCCAGAGGTTCCATGGGGTACCATAACGCCGCCTAGCTCTCAAGCGTTGAGAGTTCCGGCCAACACAGCGACCAGGTCCTGAGGACTCGGAGGGGGAACGAGAGAGGCCAAACATCAGGCAGTCTACGGGAGAGGACAGTCTTCTCATCTGACCTGCTCCGGCTGTCAGCAAGAAGGCTCCGAGGCTGTATCAACTGTCCGGATGTCGTCGAACGAGGGGGTTGAG
This sequence comes from Notolepis coatsorum, assembly GCF_963971535.1. Classification (NCBI taxonomy): domain Eukaryota; kingdom Metazoa; phylum Chordata; class Actinopteri; order Aulopiformes; family Paralepididae; genus Notolepis; species Notolepis coatsorum. The sequence goes on along the minus strand of NC_140172.1, from coordinate 46,285,978 downwards.
CCCCTATCAACTACCAGCCGGACAGTGGAGAGAGGCAACACATCCTCTCCCACCATTCCGGTGGTCACCGGGGGTCGAGCCAACGACGGCTGTAGGAGACATCACAACCTTCTCAACATCCGTGGCATCGCCATAGTGGAGGTCTCATCACCCCCCACCGAAGTCTACGCAACTGTCATCCGAGGGAAGAGCTCCTGGTTCAACTGACAGGCCATACAGCAGGGGTATTGCCCCTATTGAGTGACAGCACGAGGCGATCGAGGCCTCGACAGAAGATGAAGGGGAGGGATCAGAGGTCAACAAGGCAGCCTTTGACTCCACCTCCCTGCTTGAAGCCAAAGTTGTTGGAGGGGCATTAAGATTGGCATCAGCAGTCTCAATCTGCACCCTCCCGTAGAAGAAGAGGAGGGGGTAGGCAGGTCAAACTGGTGAACAGTGACCCCCCCTCTCCCTGTTCAAAGTCAGAATGTGACACCCCTAAATGGAAGCCAGTGGGAAATGTATCCTGGTACAAGGTCTGATAAATATCAGAAGGGGGAAACAGGTGTCAAAGACTGGACACAGTGAATGTAGAAATGTTTGTGAGTTGTATACAGGGAAAATAGTTTTTTTCAATTTTTAAGGTAAAATTACAGGGTAAAAGTGTGGTTTGGAATGTTGTATTTTTATCCAAGTGTGGTTTGAAATGGTTTATTTTTATCCAGGTAGTGGAAACAGTAAGCAGGAGTTATGATCTAAATTTAGCATATTATACTGAGTAATTTGTGATAGATCTATCAAAGTGTGGATTTGTGGTATATTATGCTAAAAATATCTCATAAAATGTGTTGATAAATGTCCCTAAAAGGCTAAGTATAGGAGTAGAATTTCCAGCTGGCTCTTCAGTCACAGGAAACTACAGGGGGCCAAGCTTGAGGCTCTACATTGTATTACATAAGAAAATATCCTTGTTGCTGTTAAAAAGGAAACGTTGCAATAAGCATATTCATTTATTTAGTAAGTAGTACCAATTGTGTGGAATATGAATGCTTTATATTTCTAGTCTTTACACAGTCAATGGTTAATAGTAGACAATCAAAAAATACTGGTAACCCCATTTGGAATAAGTAATGCTTAGCTAACAAGGAAGAACAGAGTGTGTGTGTTTATAGACGGTTTGGGGCTGTAGGTCAACACGGGTAAAATTACATACAGTGTGGTCAACAGCTGAAGACAATAGAGGGAGTAGTCACATATCTTTGATAGCTGCTAAATTGCCCCTGTGAGAACTGCATGTAGGAACAGATGCAGAGGAGGAACTTAGGTTCAAAAGTAACTCAAGTATACTTTCAAATGTCTGTTTCTATACTCAAATTAGCTTAAAATGAACTGCAAATATTCCTGTTATATTGCTGTAATAATCTTGAAGCTAATGATATGAAATATGCTATGTTTATGATTAAGAATCACAGAGTTTTGAATTTAAGCCACTTCTGAAATTGGAAATACTCAAAGTACTGAATACCAACTGTATGAAATAAATATTGATTTAAGTTAAAAGAATATTATTAGAAAACTGTATAAGTGGACTTAATGATAAAATACTGTGATTCTCATCTAGTATAAAGATTCTACTAGTCAAAAGTGATATGTCTGTGTTTATCAAATCAATCTCAATTCGAAAATATATATCTTGTTTTTAATAACAAAAGTATTAAGTTAATTTAGACAGTAAATCTATTTCTCTGATTTGGAACAATGGAAAGGAGCAGTTGGGCTCAAAGGACAGCCCCTATTTCAACAGCTTTAAGTACCTCGGAGCCTACATATCCGAGGACCTGACATGGACCACACACATTGACAGTGTTGTGAAGAAGGCACGACAACACCTCTACTTCCTCAGGCGCCTAACGAATGTGCACATTTATAGTTATTATGTTTGTTTTTACTACTTTTTTTATCGAAGCATCACTGGCGGGGACGTCATACGACCGTCAGTCACTTATTGACCTAAACTCCGGACTCAAAGGGGAGTTTAGAGACACTTTATCATGCCAAGAATGGCCATCGGAGATCAGGCGGGACAAAGACAACGCGCCGGGAGACAAAGAAGGACGCAAGACAAAGAAATAACACAGGGGGAAGAGGAGCGGGATCAGATTAAGATTAAGGAAATCTGCTTACCGTCCGGCTATTCCATCCATCTTCCTAGCGAATGCCCGTTCGCTAGAGAGTAAGATGGATGATTTACGTGCAGGGGTCCGATTTCAGCGAGATATGAGGGAATGCAATATCCTGTGCTTCACCGAGACCTGGCTGAAACCAGTGACTCCCGATCACAGCATCTCTCCCTCCGACTCCTTCACCATCTTCAGAGCGGATCGTACAGAAGCCTCCGGGAAGAGCATCGGCGGGGGGCTATGCCTTATGACCAACAACGGCTGGACTAGCCCCGGGGAAGTGAAGATACTCTCTCGTTCATGCTCTCCCGACATGGAACACATCACGATCCAATGTCGTCCGTTCCATCTTCCGCGCGAATTCACTGCAGTGATAATGACTGCAGTGTACATCCATCCCCAGGCAAATGTCGGCAGGGCGCTAGGGGAACTACACGACCATCTGAACGCGCACACCAGATCAAGCACCCAGACGCAGCCATGATCGTAGCCGGGGATTTCAATCAGGCAAATCTGAAGAAAGTCATGCCGTCTTTCTTCCAGCACATCGTCTGCTCCACAAGGGGAGGAAATACACTCGACCACTGCTACACCCCGTTTAGAGCCGGATATAAGGCTGTACCGGCTCCACCATTAGCGGGAGCAACAAACACACGTGTCACGTGAGGTAAAAAAATGGGACGACCAATCAGAGGCCACGTTTCAAGACGCACTGGATGACGCCGACTGGGGAATGTTCAGGAGGAGTAATAGTGACGTCAGCGATTTCACAGACGCTGTAGTGTCATTCATAACAACACTGGCTGATACTATCGTCCCCACAAAGAAGGCGAGGGTGTTCCCAAACCAGAAACCATGGGTGGACAGTACCATCAGAGCAGCCCTGAACTCTCGCACCACTGCTTATAACCGGGGCAGAGAGTCAGGAAACATGGAAGAGTACAAGACAACGGTCTACACTCTGCGCAAGGCTGTCAAACTTGCTAAGAGGACGTATGCCGACAAGATGGAGGCACAAATGGCACATAATGACACAAGAGGCTTATGGCAGTGACTGAGGGCTATAACTGACTACAAAGTCAGCGCCCCCTCAATGGGGAGCGACGACGCCTCCCTTGCGGACCAGCTCAACACCTTCTATGCACGGTTTGGTGCAAACAGTGGCACTGCTAGCCCAACGGCTAGTGACGTCACTGGTGCGCCGGCTGTTGTGGAGGGGGGACGGGCATCCGCGGGGGGGGACGGGACACTCTCTCATTGACGGTACACAGTGTGAGAAGAGCATTTATGCAGGTGAACACCAGGAAGGCTGCTGGGCCAGATGGTATAACAGGACGCATACTTAAGTCCTGTGCCAACCAGCTTGCCCCAGTGTTCACCGCCATATTTAATCAATCCCTGGCGGAGTCGGTGGTCCCTGCCTGCTTCAAGATGTCTACCATCATCCCTGTACCGAAGAAACCCTCCCCAACATGTCCAAATGACTACAGACCGGTGGCACTCACCTCTGTGGTCATGAAATGTTTTGAGAGGCTGGTCAAGGACCACATTTGTGCCTCCCTCCCCAGTGATATGGACCCTATGCAATTTGCATACAGGACAAACAGGTCCACTGACGACGCGGTCTCCCAGGTACTGCACAGCACCCTCTCCCACCTTGACCGTCAGAAGGAGGGCTATGTGAGACTGTTGTTCATTGACTACAGCTCAGCATTCAACACCATAGTCCCCACCAGACTGGTGGACAAGCTGATCGAGCTGGGTCTGAGCTCCGCCCTGAGCGCCTGGGTACTGGACTTTCTGAGTGAAAGACCCCAGGCGGTCAGGGTGGGGGGTCAGACCTCCAACACCATCACCCTGAGCATCGGGTCCCCCCAGGGCTGTGTTCTAAGCCCCCTGCTGTACTCACTCTACACACATGACTGTGTGGCCAAGTTCAGCTCCAACTCCATAGTGAAGTTCGCAGACGACACGGTGGTGGTGGGGCTGATCTCGGACAACGACGAGAAGGCCTACCGGGAGGAGGTTGAGGTACTGGAACGCTGGTGCCAGGACAACAGCCTGCTCCTGAACATTGGTAAAACCAAGGAGCTGATCGTGGATTATAGGAGAGGACAGCAGGAGACGCACACACCACTGATGATTAATGGGGCTACCGTGGACAGGGTGAGCAGCTTTAAGTACCTGGGGGTCCACATCTCAGAGGACCTGACATGGTCAACACACATAGACACAGTAGTAAAGAAGGCGAAACAGCGCCTCTACCACCTGAGACAGTTAAGGAAGTTCAGAGTATCGGGGAAGATACTCCAGTCCTTCTACTCAGGAGCTGTAGAGAGCATCCTGACCGGAAACATCACTGCCTGGTATGGAAACAGCACGGCACAGGACAAGAAGGCCCTACAGAGAGTGGTGCGCTCAGCCGAGCGTACCACGGGTATTGCACTACCCCCCCTGCAGGTTCTATACAACAAGAGGTGCAAATCCAGAGCCTGCAGGATAATGAAAGACCCTCACCACCCCAATAACAGCCTGTTTCAGCTGCTGAGGTCAGGCAGACGCCTGCAAACCCCAGCTACTAGGACAGAGCGGCTTAGGCTCAGCTTCTTCCCCCAGGCCATCAGAGCCATGAACAATGAACATTGAGTGCTCAGAACATTGAACTATCCACACACAAGCACACATGAACACACACACGACACGCACGCTGTGCACGCTCACACACGAGCAGCCACTTAACACTTTAACATGAGCGGGCACACACTCATGTCGCACACACGCACACTTATGACCAAAGGAAAGGACACTTTAAATTAGAATAACAGGAACAGTGTATTGCACTACCAAAGCTAACTAGCATGTCCCATATGCTCTGTAAATAACTATGTACAGATACCGAGATGTCACTCCATGTTACCTGTTACCTGTTTACTGCACAATGTTGTTTTTTCATTTTTTGATTCTATTATATGTTGTACCACTGTATTGCACATCGTTGCGGGCAAGACCACCCGCATTTCATTTTATACCTGTATGCCGTGACAATTAAAACTCTTGACTTGACTTGACTAAGGAAGTTCCAAGTCAGTCAGAAGATCCTTAAGAACGTCTACTCATGTACAATAGAGAGCATCCTGACTGGCAACATCACCTCCTGGTTTGGGAATAGCACTGCACAAGACCGAAGCAGACTACAAAGAGTGACACGTTCAGCCGAACACACAATTGGAGGGGGGCTCCCCACCCTCCAGAACATTTACAACAAGCGGTGCAGGGGCAAGGCTAAAAGAATCATTAAAGACTCCAGTCACCCGAACAACTGCCTCTTTGAACTGCTGCGGTCAGGCAAGCGATACCGGAGTCTCAAGGCGAGCACAGAAAGACTCAGAAGAAGCTTCTATCCCCAGGCCATCAGGCTGCTCAACGAACAATGAACACTACACAACAACAACCATCAAACGCACATAGCACACACATTCACACGCACACACTCACTTTAAACAAACACAATGTAGCACCCACTCCCCACACTTTATAGCACACACTCACTTTAAACAAACACACTGTAGCACCCACTCCCCACACTTTATATTTATTGATGAAGGATTGCACTACAACTCGTACACCTTACTGTAAATTGTACCTAAATTGTACCTGTTACATCCCAATGTATATATTCCCCAGTGTGTGTCTCCATGTGTGTGTGTTCTCCATTTTTGTTTCCTCCCTCCAGCCATTGTTCCCTCCACCATTGGTCCCTGCCAGGCCTGCCCTCACATTATAGCAACACAGCACCGATTGGTGGATGGTTTTCCAGACTCCAACACTCAATCAACACCACCCAATCATGGATCACCCCACACCTGTTAAAACATGGCTTCTCACTTCAGTCTTTCTCTCTCTCTGGCATGAGGCTAGGCCTAGTGTGATTTTGTAACCTGTAACTTTGACAATATTGCATTTCATTTATTGGCCTTTGGTACTTAGTGGAAATTGCCTTGTGTGTGTATGGCCACAGAGAGAGCATTGTTAGTTATAGTTTGTTTTTGTATATATTCTGCCTTTGTTTTATGTATCACTAATGTGTTTTTCTCTCTTTCTCAGGAAGCACAGATGGGGTGAGCTGCCATTTCCTTTGGATATTGTTTTCTCCTGTTTTGGTTAGGTAAGAGTAGTTTAGGTAATGTAATTGCTTTTACCATAGATTCGATTGGGTTTATTTGGAGTATAGTGGTGTTTGTTTGTTGTTTTGGCCTGGGCTCACCCTTGAGCTATATGTGCTTCCTTTGCATCTTTCAATAAATATCATTGTTGTTTACAAACGTGGTCCATCTTTTCTGTCAACCAACTTTTATGTTACAGCCCTTTACCCTTAGACTCACAGGGGTCGTAACATAAATGGGGGCTCTGCCTGGATTTTGTAACCCGTGTTCAATTGTTGGTTGATGGATTTGGTGAACTGTGTTTGTTTACACTTGTATAGTTATTAATTAATTTGTGTGTAAAAATGGCATTTGTGTAAAAAAAAAAAAATGGCAGTTGGTACTTTTGATCTGGGGAAATTCTTGAGCAATCCTACTTGGGAAGCGCTGGATAGCTGCCGCAAGGCAGACTTAGTGGAGATTGCCACACATTTTAAACTCTCGGTTCAACAAAAGCATCTTAAGCAGGATATCAGGTGTCTTGTGGTAGATAAGCTGTTGGAGCAGGGGACGCTTGTTTTACCTGTGGTCTCTGATGAACATGCAAGTCCTCCTGGTGAACCTACGGAAGCACAGTCTTCTGAGGAGCAAGCTCATGGTGCTGAGAAGGCAGGTGTAAAATCCCATTTCTGCTTTGCACTATATAGTATTGTACATTAGTACACTGCAGTGCATAGTATTGTATATTATATGGTAACTCAGTTTTTTTACGTCTATGCTTGTTATGGTTTGTAACCGACCCCAATCGCACAACACAAGACAGGTATGAGAGTAAGCCAAGAACAGGGCATTTATTGAAAACAACAGAAAAAGGCACTGTCCCTTTAAGGGAGAACACAAAATACAGGAAAAACAAGAACTTGGGAAAATAGGCACAGTGCCATTAAGAGGCGAGCTGGCTAAGGGGAAGGCTAAGGGAAAGGCTAACGGACAGGGCCAGGGCAAGGGACAGGGCAGGAACAGGGAGGACTAGGAGGACTGGACAGGGAAGACTAGGAGGACTAGGAGGACTGGACAGGGAGGACTAGAGAGGACTGGACAGGGAGGACTAGGAGGACTGGACAGGGAGGACTAGGAGGACTAGAAGGACTGGACCGGGAGGACTAGGAGGACTAGAAGGACTGGACAGGGAGGACTAGCTGAAGCTGCTAGCTGAAGGGGCAGTCCTAGCAGTGGGGAAAACTGACCTTGCTAGCTGAAGGGGCAGTCCTAGCAGTGGGGAAAAACTGAGCTTGCTAGCTGAAGGGGCAGTCCTAGCAGTGGGGAAAACTGACCTTGCTAGCTGAAGGGGCAGTCCTAGCAGTGGGAGAAACTGACCTTGCTAGCTGAAGGGGCAGTCCTAGCAGTGGGGAAAACTGACCTTGCTAGCTGAAAGGGCAGTCCTAGCAGTGGGAGAAAACCAACCTTGCTAGCTGAAGGGGCAGTCCTAGCAGTGGGAGAAAACTGACCTTGCTAGCTGAAGGGGCAGTCCTAGCAGTGGGGAAAACTGACCTTGCTAGCTGAAAGGGCAGTCCTAGCAGTGGGGAAACTACACAAAAAGTGGAGGCCATGCAGAGGGACCGGGTTAGCTGCCTGGGCATGGCTAGCTACAGGGCCTATGCTAGCTGCAAGGGCTGCATTAACATAGAGGCTGTGCTAGCAGCCGGGGCTAAGCTAGCAGACCGGGGCCATGCTGGTAGTAGAGGCCTGGCAAGCTGCAGGGGAGCTAACAAGGCTAACAGGGAAGCTAACAGGGGAGACTAACAGGCTAAACAGGGGAGCTAATAGGGAAGCTAACAGGGGAGTCAACAGGCTAACAGGGGAGCTAACAGGGAAGCTAACAGGGGAGCTAACAGGGGAATCAACAGGGGAACTAACAAGGCTAACAGGGGAACTAGAGGGAACAAAAAAAAAAGGCAAACTCAACATACACCGTCTGTGCTGGCTGGGGTCGTCGACTGGTCGGGTCGTACTGTTATGGTTTGTAACCGACCCCAATCGCACAACACAAGACAGGTATGAGAGTAAGCCAAGAACAGGGCATTTATTGAAAACAACAGAAAAAGGCACTGTCCCTTTAAGGGAGAACACAAAATACAGGAAAAACTAGAACTTGGGAAAATAGGCACAGTGCCATTAAGAGGCGAGCTGGCTAAGGGGAAGGCTAAGGGTTAAGGCCTTGGACTGGGCGAGGGACTGGGGCACTGGAGGGGAACAGGGACAGAGGCCTGCGGAGGCGGGCTGGAGACAGGGACAGAGAGAAACAGGGTTAAGGCCTTGGACAGGGCGAGGGCTGGAGCTGCTTACAGGGAGGAGTAGGAGGGCGCAGGCTAGACGTCTGGAGGAGAGCGCGCCGGCTCGGAGAGCGCATCTGGCGCGGAGGTCTGAGTGGTGCACGTCTGCTTGGAGTACGCGCCGGTACGGAGAGCGCATCTGGCGCGGAGGTCTGAGTGGTGCGCGTCTGCTTGGAGTACGCGCCGGTACGGAGAGCGCATCTGGCGCGGAGGTCTGAGTGGTGCGCGTCTGCTTGGAGTACGCGCCGGTACGGAGAGCGCATCTGGCGCGGAGGTCTGAGTGGTGCGCGTCTGCTTGGAGTACGCGCCGGTACGGAGAGCGCATCTGGCGCGGAGTCTGGATGCGCGTCTGGATGCGCGTCTGGAGTGAAGAGCGCGTCCGGCGCGGAGTCTGGATGCGCGTCTGGAGTGCGTCTGGATGCGCGTCTGGATGCGCGTCTGGAGTGAAGAGCGCGTCTGGCTCGGAGGTCTGGAGTGGAACACTGGAATACCTCCCGTAGAGGATTAGAGAGCGCAGTACAGTGTCTCCCTCCAGGCAAACGGCGACAGGTGGCGAAGGCTTGAGCGCATCTCACGCCGGAGATGAAACAGCATAACAGACAGAAACAGAAACTCCCGTAGGAGCCTACAGATTGAGAACCTCCCGTAGGAGTTTGCTGATAGAGATATGATACGGAACGACCCGACCAGGACTGGGGGGAAGAGCGAGGTATTTAAAGCCCACTGGGGCGCTAATTAGAACTCACATCAGGTGCGTGATGGTAATTGATACTTGAACTAGAAGTGTGTGTTCGGCACGGACCAATCAAACAGATAATGAAGATAGTCCAAGGGTGTGGGCTGCTGAAGAGCAGACGAGACTAAAGGAACGCGAGGGTGGGGGCTGGAGAGGTGAGGAGACAGGGAATTAAAGTACAGGGAACAGGAATTCAAGGTCCAGGGAAGAGGCGAACCTCACAATTCTGCATCGAACATTGTACATATGTCTATACTGAACACTGTGACCTCATTTTCTACTTCTAATTTACATGCTATACTATGTTATTTGATACTATCTTGTCTAGCACAGTCTCTGGAGCGTAACAGTAAGAAGCATTTTGTATGAAAGTATTCTGTACTTCTGTATGACAACTATTAAAGAAACTTGAAACTTGAAACTATTTCAAAGTTGAAATTAGAGTGCACGGATTGGAAGAAACGTCTACATGATGTCACTTCTTGTGACATCACGCCGAGACTCCCGGCTCATTCATAAAAGGAGCCGATAGAGAACAAAGACACACAGACACGGAGCACAAGGAGACACAGAGACCACACGGAAGAAGGAAACCAATCACCATGGAAACCTGAAAACAACAACAAATCCATCGAGGAGAGCTTCCTGGCTCCAGACAAAGATCTTGATGACTTAGCTAGAAATATTCAACGATGCTTTGATCATTTTGAAATGGACTCTTTCAGCAGAGACTCATGCTTGAGCTTGCGGGAAGCCAAAAGATTAGACCAGTAATGCGTTGTTTTTATGCAATTAAACGCAGTTATGTTGATTTGAGCTCTGCCTTCGTCTGTCAATCCCTTCATTCAACTGCTGTCTACTATTGGGTGAATATACAGAGTGTCAGAGCTATTTGAGAATATCGCAGAGTACTCTACTATTAATATAGTATACAATCACGGACCAGCTGAATCTCGTGACGATACTCTAATTACCGGTCATACAGAACACCTGGGTATATTGAAACTCTTGATTGATTTTCTTTCAATCTGCGCTCCAATTGGGTCGTTGTTGGTCAGGGACGATTCTAGCCATGCATGGCTTCAGTGGATAACCGTGATCACCTGCATTTAAGTGATATTTTGATTACAGATATAATAACATTACAATTTAATTAAATAAGATTAGGCCTGAGTCATGCGTTCCTTATCAGCCAACAACTTATTGGCCAAATGCAACGTTAACCATCCTGCATTCATTCGGAAATGAATGCTATTTAGGGTTTGACAATAATTACACTACTATCGCTATTTCACAATGAAGTATAATGAATTACGGTTCATACAGAACACGCGCCAGTGTCGGGGGTAATGCACAAAAGCTTATTTCCGCATTGAAAGTAATGCATGAAACTGAGGAGCACATATGCCGTCCGTCTGCAGTATCGATATTCTACCACCGGGCGTCAGCTACGCATGCTCCGAGCTGTGCGTAGATATACGCACAAAGTCAAGTTCACGTTCAAATTGATAAGTCCCACACTTTGCTTAGAAATGATCGTACGCACAGGTTACGTACATATCTGTGCGTACGCAACGTTGATAAATGAGGGCCCAGGCCTTTATTAAAGAGAGGCTTATATAAGAGGCAGGCGTTAATTTCAAAAAATGACACTCATGCACATAATCCCTTCATTTTCAGACTTTTATTGCAAAACATGGAAAAAACATGAAAAAAATCAGTTCATTCTATTTTTTAATACGTACATTGTCTGTCTACATTTATTTAGACTAGCATTGGTATTTAAATATTGAGTGCAGTTGAGTAATTGTGAAACTGGTGTGGATTAACGTAATTCACACACTGAAGTTGGAACTGTCTATTAGGTTGCGGGGTCCGGGGACGATTTAGCGCGTGGTACCTACCTTCTCGACTTCCTCAGTCGAATAAACATGCAGTGGCTTTAGCTGACGCTGTCTAGCATAGCATCATGATCAGTAATGTGTCAACTGGACAACGCCAGCCTCGCCTGCCAACGCCATATAGATAGCGAACGTTAACGTTTGCAAACGAAGTCAACGTCATCCAGCTGACACCACAGATCTAGATATGACAACAACGTTAGCTAAAACGTTAAAAGAGGGAAACGTTAATGTACGGTAGTCAGTGTAGCGGGAAGCAGCACTTGATTTTCATTGGCAAGAGTTCATCTCATTCTATATCACGGCACTAAAAAAATATATATATATAACTTTTTTTTGTGACCTTATATTGGAGACCGGCCTGTATTTGTCTGCATGCATCAAATACCCGGCCATTATAAGAGGCCCGTCCTTTATTCGAGTACCCTCCACTATTAGAGGATTTACGGTATGTGAAGAAGTGCAGTGGCTCGGTCCAGGCGTTGTGGGGAAATGGTGTGCCCTGCTGTATGACCACACCATCAACCCTGGGATCATCCTGGAGGTGAATGAGACCCACTGCCAGGTGAAATGTATGCATAGAGTAGGGGAAAACCGTTTTTTTCTGCCCATTGAGGGATGATCTCCACTGGTATCCCTCAGGCTCAGAGGATATGCTGACCCTCATTCCTCCCTCAGATAACGTTACCTCGCACCACATGGCTATAGCAAGAGAGGCCAGCCACTAAAAATGAAATCTGAACATAAAATCAGCTTTCTAAAAGATTGATCAGTTCATTACTATTTTTGATATGCTCATTCAGGTGAGGAATGCAGCAAGAATGCCAGGTTGTTGGCCTATTCTGATCCAGTTTGTGGTTTTGTTGACATGTTTATTTTGTATCATTCCTACTCATCCTGTTGAGTCCCAATATAAAATAATATTAAACAACATTCCTGTGGTCCTGGGTATGTATTTGTCACATAGGTATAACGATTATTTGAATAAAAACACCCTTCAAATTAGAGTAACAGGGTTGCGCTAAGTAACAGTTGAATGGATACATTACTTTTTATTGTAGATCATGACATATTATGTCATGATCTACAATAAAAAGTAATGTATCCATTCAACTGTAACTTAGCGCAACCCTGTTACTCTAATTTGAAGGGTGTTTTTATTCAAATAATCGTACATGATTTTCTCAGCTCACAGTGGTTTAACCTATTGTAAATGTAATAGTTTGCATGATTAAATGCATAATGTATTTGAACAAATATTTTAAATTAAATACTGAATTTAGTAAAAAGAAAGATGTGACTATTGAAAAGTTGGGCAAGATCCATTTCAAAGTTGCTTAAATGAATATAAGTGAAGTCTTATCTGAAATTAATCAGTATTCAGTAAGCATGTGACTTTCTTTACTTAATTGTAAAGGATTTATTGAAAATATTTTTAAATTAACTTTTTTCAGCTTCCTGAGTATTTGTAACAGGGTTGCGGCAAACATAGCACACAACAAATAAAACGTACCATAAAAAGTGTACCGTTGATGCCTGAGCTGGACAAATCCAATTATTTGATGGGTTAATACCTGTTTTTATGAAATACATAACAGAGAATTATCAAATAAAGGGTCAATTTTTCAAAAGTATTGATGCCTAATTGTCCTCCAATACTGGAATGACCCACATATAGTTTCAGACATACAACCAGGGGTGTAAGAAGTACCCAGAAATAATAGTTTACTGAAAGTATGGGTACCGTCTCAAAATCATACTCAAGTAAAAGTCAGAGTAATAGAAACTGACATCACAATTGGACTTGTTTCTTTTTCTTTTCCTCCATTCACCACTTTTAGCTCTATTTTAGCCCTATTTTAGCTCTTCTTTTTAGCCTTATGTATTTGTCCATCTTTGTTTTTAACACATACTAAATAAGTGTATGTTATGTATTAACTGTTTCTATTAACTGTTTTTAAATTGCTGTTATGCTGTGATGGACATCTGAATCTCCCCTCTGGGATAAATAAAGGTTTTCAATCAATCAATCAAGACAACAGTACATGTTTCAGACTTACAACCAGGGGTGTAAAAAGTAAGCAGAAATTATACTTAAGTGAAAGTATGGGTACCGTCTCAAAATCGTACTCAAGTAAAAGTCAGAGTATCTGGCTAAAAACACAAAAGTAAAAGTAAAAAAGTTTCTACTTTAAAATGTAGGCCTACTTAAGTTCTAAAAAGTAAAAGTAAAAACTTTTTTTCTGACTGTCTATTCTTCTGATAGCAGGTGTTTAATCAAATATCTATCTCTCTCTCTCTCTCTTAACCCATCCCGTCATCCTTACCCCCAAGGGCAGCCGGGGGCAGACAGGGCATCGGTGAGGTACCGCGCCCGGGGCCCAATCCAAGTGCTCCTGCCCGTCTTCGTCAAGGACGCAACAGTGTCAGCGTTCTGTTGTGCTGGAGGAGGGGGTCTGGTGCTTCTCCTTATGATCCTGACCTGTGTGGTATGCTGTTGTATGAGAACGGGGGACGTTGTCACACTTTTTACTCTAGTGTGAATTGCTCATAATCAAAACATCTTTCAATAGTCATTCCTACATTAAATTGAAGCTTAAGATGTTGGCTTGAAATGTGTTTCCCTCTCATTTTCTAACATATTGTAACAAAGAGTTAATCACCTATCAAAGACACTCTGACACATTGTGACAACCAACCCCATTATGGGTTGGTTTATGGATGTTTCTGTTAAAGTTAGAGGTTCTATGTAGGATTGCAAGTAACTGTCTAACTGCATATATAACTGTTTCCACTAGAGGGCGCTCTAGGCGGAGCCACTCATGATACCACCAGGTGGCGAGTATTTAAAGAGATGTCTCTTTAGAGAGAGGAGAACTCTAGTACTGCTGCTGTTTAAGATGTGAATGAATAAACCACGCCAAAGGCTAAAGATAGAAACCATGCCTCTTGACCACATTATTGTTGCCCCATAGCCAGATTCTCTCAACAGGTTATGGGCCCAGATCACGCCAGGGCGAAATAATAAGGGTAGCAAGCTTACCTGAAGTATAGGCTAGGTTAGCGCCGGGAGCACCGCGTGGCTAGACGCTAGGCCAACAAGAGCTAAAGCTACGCCTACCATCAACCAAGAGGATGGCGACCAAGGGAAGGAGCAAATGGCCCTCATTCAATGGAAAGGCAGAGGACTACGAGCTCTGGGAAGAGCGCATGTTATGCTGCATGCATGGTGTGGGACTGAAGACGACGATCTTGACGGCCCCCACGGGAGACCTGACGGCGGAAGAACAAGCAGACGCGTACTGTGAGTTAGCGCCACTGCTCGACGACACAAGCTTGGGGCTGATATTCCGCGACACTAAAGACAAAAGCCGAGAAAGCTTGGGGGTGTTGAGAGAGCATTATATTGGGCAAGGAAGACCCAGAGTCGTGGCCCTCTACATAACACTAACAGGACTGAGGAAGGGGCACACTGAGACGGTGACCGAATACGTCATCAGAGCTAAGTAGGCCATGACGGCATTGATGAGTGCAGGAGAAGCACCAAGCGATGGGCTAATGATGGCGATGGTGATGAGAGGACTACCGGAGCTGTACAAACCGTTCACACTCCTGGTAACACACGGTTCAGCGGACATGACGCTGGGAAAGTTCAAGGCCAAGTTAAGAAACTTCAAGGCCTCAGAAGATACCCACCCAGCCGCCACGGAGGCAGGAGAGAGGGTGCTGAAGGCCCGAGCGACGCCAAGGGAGAGGACCAGGCCCACGGCGGAGCTGGCGTGTTGGCGATGCGGAGAGAAAGGCCATCGGAGAGGCGACTGCACAAAGACTGTCTGGTGTAGCTTCTGCAAATCCACGGGGCACACAGACAGAGCGTGCATGAAGAAACACAACCAGAGCGCGCGATACGCGCATGGACAAGATGACGGCCATGGACGAGACGGCGGCTACGGACAAGATGGCGGCAGCGGACAAGATGGCGGCGACGGTCGACGTGAGACGGATCGAGACGACGCCCGGAGAATAACGGGACAAGAAGACTTCGCTTTCGGGGCGCAGACAGCGTGCGTCGCCAGGCCGGTGCAGCTGCAGCGGACCCAGAGGAAGGGACTGATCGTGGACACAGGTGCGTCGTCCCACGTCATCTACGACAGGAGTCGGTTCAAGAACTTTGACAACACTTTCCACCCGGAGAGACACAGCATGGAGCTGGCAGACGGGAAGCGCACCTACGCGTTGGCGCAAGAGAGAGGAGACGCACAGGTATGCCTCACAGACAGTGGGGGGCGCCGGCGTACAGTGATAGCTGTAATAGCTGCTACTGCAAGCGGTGCCAAAGTATTCTTCGATAAAGGTAAACATTTTCTTGTAGAGCCTGACGGTACACGGTTTAACATAAAGATGTACCAGAGAATGTATTATCTGCAAACAGAGTGTAATGACAACGACAAGTGTAATGATAATAATGATATGTGTAGCGTGACGGTCAGTCACGATATTCAGACATGGCATGAGATTATGGGTCATTGTAATTACGAGGATTTATTGAAACTGCAAGCAGTGACAGAAGGCATGCACATTGAAGGTGAAAAGCGTAGACCTGACAAAGAATGTGTAGTGTGCAAAACGGGGAAGTTTACTCAATCGAGAAACAGAAATCCCACAGAAAAAGTAAAGGTACCACTTTAACGCGCTAGTTAACACGGCTCTAGCCGGTCCAGTAAGCAACAAGTCCATAGGAGGCTTTAGATATGTACAGTCTTTTGCAGATGTGTGCACAGGAGCAGTGTTTGTTTACTTTATCAAAGCAAAGAGTGACACACTCCAGGCCACAGAGATTCCTGGCAGACATAGCCCCTTATGGTAACGTAAGATGCTTGAGGTCCGACAACGGAACCGAGTTCACAAACAGAGAGTTCCATTCACTGTTGAGAAGGTACAAGATAAGACACGAGACGTCATGTCCATATCCCCGACACCAGAACGGAGTGGCAGAGAGGAAATGGCGCACCCTTTTCGAATTGGCTAGGTGTAAGCTAGTAGACAGTAACTTACCTAAGAGCCTATGGCATTATGCGGTGCAAGAAGCCACTTACAACAGAAACAGGTGCTTTAATAAGCACACGGGCACCACCCCGTATACAGCACTGACAGGAAAGAAGTGTAATCTAGCTAGAATGCACCAATTTGGATCAGTGTGTCATGCTTACCTGCAGGACAGGGGAAAGCTCGAGTCCAGATGTGAAAAAGGACTCTTTGTAGGGCACGGCAAGGGAAGCCCCGCTTTCCTAGTTTATCATCCCGGTAAAGGGAGAGTGCAGAAACACATGCTAGTCAAGTTTGTCACAAAGACAACATGTGAGAGCGAGACACAGACAGAGGAGCCAGAGCTGGACTCCAGAGTAAGGTGTGAAGAAACAGAGACACCTCAGCCCAGTGTACTTAGCACGGTCGTACAGACAGACAGTCAGCCACCCCCAGAGGGCGATGACGAGGAGCACCCGAGGGTGACGTCAAGTGCCCCAAGCAGTGGGAGGTATCCCTCAAGGGAACACAAACCCCCAAAGTATCTGACAGACTATGCCCGGAGAGAAAGTGACGAGGATGCCAGTACACTTACCACCATTGATTACTGCTACAGGGTAGTCAGTGGGGTACCTCCGACCTTTAAAGAGGCCATAGTGTCCCCTGAATCAAGTAAATGGGAGAGAGCAATGGATGAGGAGATGAGGTCCCTAAAGGACAACCACACCTTTACTCTAACAAAGTTACCAGAGGGCAGACAGACAGTGGGAGGGGAATGGGTGTATTCAATCAAGGAGGGTATTGAAGGCCACGACAAGTACAAAGTATGGTTCGTAGCTGATTGCTTAAATGCTGAAGGAGGGTACTCCATGTTTAAATACGGAAGGAGGGTGGCTACACTGCTTAAATGCAGGAGGATACTCCAGGTTTAAATACGGAAGGAGTAGAATCCAGGGCCCTCATGCATCAACGTGTTCTACGCACAGATCTGTGCTTACCCTGTGCGTACGATCATTTCTAAGCAAAGAGTGGGATTCATCAATTTGAACTTGAACTTGACTTCGTGCTTACATCTACGGACAGGTCAGACCTGGCGTACCTAGCGCCCAGTGGTAGAATATATTATTACAACAAGGAAATGAGCTTCTGTGCATAATAACACTGGCACGTTCTGTACGAACCGTAGTTCATTATAGTTCATTGTAAAATAGCAACAGTAGTGTAATTATGGTCAAAACCCTATAAATAGCATTTGGAATAATAGATCTTTCTCTCAGAATGAATGCAGCATGGTTTATATAGCGTTATCGGAATATACGGGGTGTAGGCTACTGACTGACTGCGCTCCGCGTAGCTTGATTGATTGATTGATTGAAAAGTTTATTAACAGATTACAGAATGGGTACAGTACAGTACAGCTCAGTACATACAATTGTTGATTGGGGATGCAGACCAACTTTCGTCTTGTTTACATCAGGGTCCCCCATTTTCAATTCATCATAAATCATAAAGCTCAACTCGTTATTATTCTGCGCAGACCGCAGAAACACGGGAACGTTTTGATTATATTTAAAAGGCTTTACGTTAAACGAAACAAGTGGAACTTCGAAGCTGTAAGCAGAATACAAGTCATATGAATATAGTGTTCTTCCCCCTTTTTACTGTATAAGAAAGAATAGAAAACGCATCGCAATGACACTATAGTGGACAGACTATGTATATGATGGGATTCAAGTTCGCGTTTCTGTTGCTCATAGGCATGCTGTCAGAGTATGATATCTTAATCAAACATTCTAGAACATTTGTCGTCACAGATCATGTCCTAATAGAACATAGGCTATGGCATGGATCGTGATATTGTGTGGACTGTTATTATTACTGTACACCGGTACCACCCATTGTGACTACAGCCTTGTGAGTCCCGCACACAAACATGATGGAATTCAAGTTCATGTATTGAAAGGCAGGCTATCATACATGCAGTGAGATTCATTGTTCTTGTATATGCTCTCGTATTATATTGTTTATATAGGCTACCCAATACTGACATCAAAATAGATTGTAGTATGCCTCTAGAAATCATATGCAGCAGGTAGAAAATTTACGGGAGATCCATCGCGATTTGGAATAAAATTGAGGAGAACTTTAATCCCTGGGGTATTAATCAAACAACACGGGAAAAGGCAGTCATATTCCAGCGCGGTCTTTATTAGCCGACAACGAAATAGATGCATCTAAAAATCATATAGCCAATCGAACACAACTAATAAAGGCATTCATATTACAGCACGGTTATAATGACACACAACCAACGCCAAACAGTGGTCAACGAACGGTCTTTATTAGTATTTTGAGCTGTCCAGGCAGAATTGCAGCAATGGTCTTAGGGAGCCGTTGATATCTGACATCACCGTTTACAAGTCCGCCTTTTATTATTTATCCCATAATACGCGATAGTGTCTTCTTGGTTCGACAGCAGTGAATTCTCCGTGGAGTTTCTAACGGGTCGGTCCATTATTTCACATCCCATGGGGGGTGTTTCCTAATTTTCATGACCATATATGGATAATCATGCACGAGCATTGACGGTAGAACAAAGTGGTATTCATCATGACAGGTGTGCGTAGAGCCTGCGTACGCAAGTGTGATGAATGCCGACTTCCCTGTGCGTGCGCTAGTTCTACATTCCGTGCTTACGTGTGGAAGTAGGTCAAGTTCTACGTCCACGTTGATGCATGAGGGCCCAGGTTTAAATACCTGAGTGGATTCCACGTTTAAATACAGAAATGGATCCCATGTTTAAATACAGAGGTGGATGATTTACCATGTTCTAAATGATTTAATTATGTGGAAAAGATCCTGAAACGTTTTGACTCATGTAAGAGATGTATAGAGAAGCTGTGGGTAGCCCCAGTTGTTTGACAACCTGTAGGGGAGAGTGGGGTGAGTAGTGCCACTTTTTACTTAAAGTGCCTTTAAAGCAAGGGGATTACAGTAATGCCCCCAACTAAAATATGTACATATAGTTTAGGATGTTGTGCATCCCTGGGGACAATCACTTTGGATCTTAAATAAACGGTTTCAGAAATATAGCTTTAGAAAAAAAATTGGTTTTGTGGCACAACTTACTGGGGTAAATTGTGCCATTGATAATTTTACGTAAAACAGATCATTTTAATCTCAAAAGCGGTAAAAGCATCCTGCAGATCTTCATCTCCGTTCCAACCTGACGTATAGTCTTCCCCTGTTGCACCTCTTTCACTGCTCTTTCCAACTTCTCAAGAGGAGTTGAAACCCTGTCTGTCTTCCATTTGTATATTTGTGTGGCATGATGGATTTTGGTCTAGAATTAAGAATATCACATAGTTTTAGTGATCAAATGTAAGAATACAATGTACAATAACAATAAAATACAATAAAGTAATATATATATAGTTAATAATTATAAGTTGGGGCAACTTAACAAACAGAACACCTGGCACAATTTAACCCAGGCCCTTTGGCACAACTCACCCCAAGCCTACCATTTAAAAAAAAATGCATCCCCCAGCTGTTTTGAGCTAGCATCATGCTAACTGTATAGACTCATGGTGTAGCTTACTAAAGCACTAAAACATGTGTGAACTGTTTTCAAAGTTGTCTATAATTGTTCAAACACAGCAATAAAAAAACCTTGATCATACAAATTTTACTTTGGAGGGCAACATCTTTTTTTTTTACTTAAATGTGGTTACCTCTCAAGCCAGGTGTCTCCCTTCTCTGCAGGTTGAGTGAAATGGATGCCTCTTCAAAAATATGTTGTCACATGACCAACTTCTTCTATGGTTTTCTAGTTGGTTGCCCCTTGGCACTTCTTACCCCACTCTCCCCTACTCGCCCTGACCTATGTTTTGTAGTGAGTAAAAATTGTCACAGCATTTTTGAAATATTTTGCACTGTTGTCGCATTTATCTTGTTGAAATCCTCCCACAGGTTCTTTTTTGTAAGTCGAGTATATCAAGGAGACTTTTCTCTGTAGCTCAGATGTTTTGTTTGAAGGCTTGCCAAACAAAGAGACAATCAAATCAAGGATAAAAGATATCCCCATGTCAGCTTGAAGTGTCGAGCGACGCATCAACGAAATGTCAGAAAATATCAGAGAACAGCAAACAGCTGGATTAAAAGATGCTCCGGTGTGCAGCTTAAAGTGACCAACTACAGCCCCCAGATAACGGAGCTCAGTAAAGCAAAACTGTTTGTCTGTATTGCACCCCCGCCCCAACTCAGATTTAGGGTTGATACAACCATCATAATAATATTGTTAATAATAACAATAACAACAATGATGTAATAATGTAGAAATTATCATTAAAAATACCTGATTATGAGAAAAATAATGTACAATGCATGGAATATTGTTGAGGCACACTAGTTACATCTATATTTCAAACAGGCACTCCATGTCAAAAAGGTTGCTGACCCCTGCTCTAGTGTAATGCTCGTGCACAGTATTACTAAAAACAATCTGATTATGTATAAAAACAGGAGTTTTACTGCCTATGACCAACTTGAACAGCACAAGTATATTAAAAGACAATCTATTTTCAACGTTAAGCCAAGAGAGGCGGGCATGCATACGGCTCACATTAGACCTTAGTGAGCAGCCCAGTACCAACCGTGCTGCCCTGTTCTGGACCACCTGGAGCTTCCTGAGGTCACCACTGGCAGCAGATGACCACATCGCAGAGCAATAGTCAAGATGACATAAAACTAAACTTTGCACTATCTGACATAAAAGGGGACGGGCAACAAAATAAGCACATTTCCTGGAAATACCAATTGCTCTTCCCATTTTTAAAACAATATAATTAATATGCTGAGACCAAGACAGAGTGCAATCCAGCATCACTTCAAGGAGTTTAGTACTTTCAACTTGTTGAACTGCTGAATTACAGGTCATGTTTGATCCCTGTAAATATTCAGGAAGGGGGCGTAGTTTATACATAGGTTAAGAGATATTGGCAATTTATTCCACAGTTGGGTCCTTTTCTCTTATATAATGTGACTGGGACAAGTATTCTCAGATATATAACTGGAATAGGTAAGGTAAACATAAAATGAGTTAAAATAGTGAACATGAGATAAAATAGTAAAATTATAAACTTGTTGTGACCTATTTTGGTCATAGGGTCAATGAATGACACAATATAAAGGAATGAAAAGAAATATAAAATAGTAAACACATGAGATACACAATTTACAGGAATGAAAAGAAATAAATATAAAATAAACAATTAAAGGAATGAAAGTAAATCTAAAATGAATTAAACAATTAAAGGAATGAAAGTAAATATAAAATGAGTTATTGTTTAAATGTCAGTATTTATACAGTGTGGGTTAAGATCTATGTGTATTTTCAGGGTTGTGAATATCGTCCCTTTTACTTTTTACTTGATGGCAACACCTTTTACTTTAGTATATACACTGTCATCTGGCTATGACCATCAGGTCAATGGTTGGATATAAAATCATTTAAAGGTTGGCAAAGAAATATAAACATGAATGAAAGAAATGAAAAGAAATATAAAATGAATTATAAAAGTAAACAAATGAGATAAAATGGTAAAATATAATTCATTTGAAGGTTGGATAAAACATGAATGGAATAGGACTTAATGCAAATATCAGCTCAGTGAATGACACAATTTACAGGAATGTTAAAGAAATGAAAAGAAATATAAAATGAATTAAAATAGTAAACAATGAGATAAAATGGTAAAATATACATAATTTAAAGGTTGGATAAAGAAATGAAAAGAAATAAAATAGTAAACAATGAGATAAAATGGTATAAAATGGTAATATATAAATCATTTAAAGGTTGGATACACAATTTGCAGGAATGTTAAAGAAATGAAAAGAAATATAAAATGAATTAAAATAGTAAACAATGAGATTAAATGGTAAAAAAATTTAAAATATAAATCATTTAAAGGTTGGATAAAACATGAATGGAATAGGACTTAATGCAAATATGACCATCAGCTCAGTGAATGACACAATTTACAGGAATGTTAAAGAAATGAAAAGAAATATAAAATGAATTAAAATAGTAAACTTTAGAGGTTCTGCATTGTGGATTCTAGTGCGTATCTGTAGAAGTATGGTGCGAGGGGGTTGGTGGGTTCGTTTTGCATTTCTTCTCTCATGGTCGTGGCGATCATCATGGTTATCGGTGGGGGTTGGCTTGTGCAGAGTACTTTTGTGATGTATCCAACTCCGAATTTTATAGCATGCACACACACTACTAGGATAACAAATATTATTACTGCATACATAATGTACCGAACTACCACTGCTCCTATTGTACCAAGTTTCTCTGTCATCTAATCGGACATGGTATACGTTGGGGGGATGTGTGCGGCTCTGGAGATGTTGTGCAGGTGTTCAATGATGCTTTGTATAGTTATGTTGTCGTTTGCAGGTATGTAGACACAGCATTCTTGACCGATTAGTTTACATGTTCCTCCAGTACTAGATAGCAGGAAGTCCAGCGCTGCTCTGTTCTGCAATGTCATCAATCTGACTGATGCCAGTTCGTTGCTGACGAGTGATAGTCCTTCAGCATCTGTGTTGGCTAAGTCTTCTATCAGTGTGGATAGGTCTGCGATTTGATCTAGGGCTGACATCACACCATAGGAGGGGATTAGTGCTCTGAAAAAATCGCATGTATTGCAGGCCCGGTCATGTGTGTGGAAGTAATTTGCGTGGCGTGTCTTTCTAGTCAGTGGGTGTTGTGGTAGGGTCGGTGTCACTCTCATGGCTGGCACTAAATATCCTAATGCACATGTGCCTTTCCATCCAGGTGGAAGGGACGGGTAAGCTTTTGCGCCACAGATCCAGTAGGTCCCAGGCGGGGCTGGTGTTGTCGTTCGTTGTGTGCTTTGGGGGGTGGTGGGGGGTTCTTTGGTTGTAGGTTTCAGTGGCGTCTTTACAGGGTAGATGTTGTCCCAGGGTGGTGTTAATCTTTGTTGGCGGATGGGGTAGATATTGTCTCTGGTCCGGGGGGATATCGTTCTTCGTTTGCGGGTCGCCTGGGGCACTTCACAATGTTCCAACACCCCGACATTCTTTCCCCAACCCTTTTGAGACACACAATCTGTAAACTTCACTGGGGTAATAGAAACTGGTATTCCATTAGTATCATGACTTTGTCGAATCTTCATGTTTGATTTTGTGCAGCCTTCAGCTGTCCCTGTGGACTTGTTTAGAGAGGCTTTGTGGCATTCTGTTAGTGGGAGGCCCATTAACGAAATTCCATCTTCGGTAGAATGGGGTATTAAGCCGCATACATAGCAATTTGATTGGTTAGCAAAATGTGCGACTGCTTGGCTTAGCTTTAAATAAAGGTTGTTGCGGTGACTGTTAACATATCTTTTGGTGCGTTCAACTGCTTTCCCCTTACCGCCCTTAAACCCATTGGTCCATGATTGAGGTTCGTCCAGTGTCGCCCACACAATGCATCCCGCTATGCCACATGCGATGATTAAGCAGTTCCAGTTGGTGGTCATTTTTCCTATTGTTACTGGTCTCATGGTAGATTTGCCTTTTTGCAGTGGGATGCGTGGATCCAGGATGCTTTTCCGTCGCACTTTACTGCCGTGTCCGTTACTAGCAGCACCTGAAATGGACCAGACCATCTGGGGTTTAGTTTACTTTTTCTTTTGAACACCATTATATATACATAGTCATCTGGGTTCAATCCATGACATGGTGTTGTTGGTGGTTGTGGTTGTGCCTGCCTCACTAAGGGGTGGAGTCTCTTCATCTGGGCACACAGAGCTTTGTAATAGTTAATAGCAATTTCGTCTGCTAGCAATAACTGGACTTGTGATAACGGGGGAAGCATTGTGGTTGGTGCCGACATTGGACGTCCAAATAATATCTCGTGAGGTGACAATCCTGTTCCTCTGTTTGGCATTGATCTCATTTGCATTAATACTAAGGGGAGGGCGTCGGGCCATTTAAGGCCTGTCTCTGTACATGTCTTAGCTAGACGGTTCTTGATGGTTGAGTTTTGTCTTTCTACCGCACCTGCACTTTCAGGGTGGTAGGGTGTGTGCAGGTGTATTTTCATGCCTAATGCGGTAGATAAGTTGTTTATCAGTTGTGCCGTAAAGTGCGTACCTCTGTCTGAATTTATGGAGTGTGGACACCCGAATCTTGGAATTATTTCTCTGACTAATACCTTAGCTACTGCTTGAGCGTTGTTGCGTCTGCATGGGAAAACTTCGACCCATTTAGAGAACATATCTACTAAGACTAGCGCGTACTGGTATCCCATGCTTTTTTCTAATTGGATGAAATCCATTTGGATGTTAACAAATGGTCCCCAAGGTGGTGGGTGGGCGCCACGTTTAGTCTTTATAGCTTTCCCTATATTGTGTTGATTGCATACAACACATCTTGAGCAGTATTGGTGAGCTAAACTGGTGATGCCTGGCGCGTGCCACTGTGAAGTGATACTGCCCACCATTGCGAATTTTGACACGTGGCTAAGTCCATGTGCTAATTTTACTAACAGGGGAAGGAGTTGTTTTGGAGCTACAACTCTACCGTCAGCATGTTTCCAAATGCCGTCTGGCATTTTGGAACAGCCTGCTGACGTCCATACTGGCCACTCAGATGTCGCCTCTGCCTGTAATGAAACGACATTATCAAAAGTGGGAGTATTATCATTGGCGATTGTGATAGCCATTTGTTTTACCAACAGGGAAGGGACGGTCGCTGCCCTTTTTGCACAGTGATCCGCTCTGGCGTTTCCCTTTGCAACCAGAGAAGGAGAAGAAGAATGTGCAACACATTTTACAACAGCCAATAGCTTAGGAAGTAAACACGCCTCTAGTAGGTTAGTGACCAATACAACATGTTTGATGGGAATGCCTGATGTCTTAATGAACCCTCTGTGTTTCCATATTAATCCCACGTTGTGCACTACATTGAACGCATAACTTGAGTCGGTGAAAATTGTAGCATACTTACCCCTGGCCAACACGCACGCTCTCATCAAAGCGAAGATCTCAGCTGCCTGTGCTGAACAATTATTAGGTAGTTTTGCACTTTCAATCATCACATGGTCATCAACAACAGCGTATCCAGCATTCAAATCACATCCATTAGTGTGTCTTGACGCGCTACCGTCAACATAATATACTAGATCACTGTTAACTAGTGGTGTTTGTTGTAAGTCGGCTCTGGGTGAGGTGACAGCTGAGTTTGTATCTATACAGTTATGTGACATTTCGTTATCCTCATATAGGGGAACAAAATTTGCTGGGTTTATTGGCGGTGCACGTTTTATGGTCAAGCTTGGGTTTGCCAATAGGATCGCTGTGTATGTAGTGTGTCTGGATGCTGATAAGTGTTGTGTAGCTGCGTTTTGTAAAATAATACACACAGAATGTGGGACGTAGACTGTTACTGGATGTTCTAGAGTAATGTTGGCGCTTCTCGATACGCAGAACGCGGCTGCAGCAACTGATCGTAGGCACGGAGCATACCCCAAGGCTACGCTATCAAGTGTTTGTGAATAGTAGGCTATTGGTCTCATCTTGTCGCAATGTCTCTGGGCTAGGATCCCTGTCGCATAGCCTTCTCTTTCTGCGGCAAAAAGTGAGAATTCCATACTGTAGTCTGGCATGCCAAGGCCGGGCGCTATGGTTAAAGCTTCTTTCATTGCTTGGAACGCAAGTTGTAGTGTCGGAGTCCATGTGATCTGTTTGGGTTGGTCAGATAACGTTAGTGCACGAAGAGGCTGGTCTAGCGTGGCGTAGTTGAACAGGTGTTGGCGACAAAAATTAGCTGCTCCCAAAAATGATAGCATTTCTGTCTTTGATTTTGGATTGGGGCAGTTTTGCAGAGCTTGTACTCGGGTGTGGGATATTACCCGTTTCGAACCGTCGAGTGTGTGTCCCAGGTATTTTACTCTGGTTTTGCAAAACTGTAGTTTTGGCAATGACGCTTTGTGTCCTTTGTTTGCAAGGGCAGTCAATAGTATGACAGAGTCTGTGTGGCATGCTGCTTCACTTGGGGATGACAACAATAGGTCATCTATGAACATTAACAGTGTACTTCCGCCGGGGAACTGTATATCTTTTAGGTTGTGGTGCAAAGCTTGACTATACAATGTTCCTGATTCTGTGTATCCTTGTGGTGCTCTTGTCCACGTCAGTTGTTTACCATTAAACTCGAAAGCGAAAAGATATTGTGAGTTGGCATGGATTGGGAAACTAAAATATGCACTGGATAAATCCACGACTGTGTAATGTGTTGTTGTTGCGGGGATTAATGCCATTACTGTAGATGAATCAGAAACCAATGGGGTGATGGGGATCACACATTGATTTATGGCTCTCAAGTCTTGTATAAATCGTCAATCGCGTTTGTTAGCCTTTATAATGGGACAAATTGGTGTGTTGCAAGGACTTTCACAGTGTTTTAAAATACCTTGTGATAGCAGTGATTTTATTACTGGTGTTATTCCATCGATGGCTTCCTGTTTCAGCGGATACTGCTTTAGTTTGGGAGGGGTACAATCTGGTTTCAGTGTGACTCTGTGGGGGACTGCAGATGTCATTAGCCCGACCTCAGTGGAGTGCGACGCCCACAGTTTATGAGGTACCTTAGACAATGAAGTTTCAGGAAGGAAAACAGCGTGTGGGGGCTCTGGTATGCATATCAATGGCCCTTCAATCATGAATGGGGGTATGGCTATTATGTATCCATCTTTCAATCTAGTTAAATTCCACCCATTTTTCATCTTAACAGGGTGGGAGGTAGCCGTTATTTTGTGTGTCTGTAGTCTTATCATCATGGGGGACAAGTCTTGTTCCCCTTCAGCCGTGTCGAATGCGATTGGTATGTGTGGGATATAATCAGAGTCATGAATTGCCACTCTTTGAACTTCTGACAAGATTACCGTGGCTGTAATGCCTTCATGGGATATGTATATTTCTGAGAATGCTGGAAACATTGTGGTCTTACCAATGGATGATTTTACCTTTTCTATGTATTCTTTTGGGACGTCTGTGTCCCATTTGGACGCTGTTACGTGGTGTTCGGCCAGGAACTTCATCTGTAAACACCTCGCGTTCACTCCTGTGTCAGCTTCTGTTATTTCTTTCAATGCTGTGGAAACAAACTCATTGATAGGTTCATTATTTAATTTCCATCTGTATTCTATCACGTTTCCCACGCGTTGTGACATCATCTGTTGCATTTCAATTCTTTCTCCCTTCTCTGGTAGCTGTAAATAGACTCCATCCTGTGAGCAGTAAATGTTAGCGTTCATTTTACAAAGCAAATCTCGTCCACAAAGATTAACTGCTGCTTTAGATGTTAATAACAAAGAGTGTTCCGTTGAAAAAGAATCGCTAGTTGATTCTATTTTAACTGGTATAGACAAAGGGATTGTCTGTGGGATACCGCTTATCCTGTTAATACACTGTCCAGACAACGGTAATGACATTGTACTCTCATCGATTGATGATTGTGTTGCCCCTGTGTCTATCATGAAAGTAACTTCTTTGTTATTTATCATTAAGTTAATTTTGGGTTCCTCTTCGGGATTTGCTGTTAATATTTGCATAACATTCTCCAGACAGATCTTTTTTTCCTGTTGGCACCTCTATGCGATATTCGTCGCCTCGTCTCCTTTGAACGGATCCGCCATAGTGTAATCTGCATATGGTGGGGCGCTAGGATGGGGTTTGTGGGGCCTGCGTGAGTCTCTTTGCATATAGTCCCCTTTGTTTTCATTTTTTCTATTCTCCTTTTGACAATAGAACGCCACATGGCCCTTTTGTTGGCAAATATGACATGTTACATGGGGACACTCCTGTATTCGGTGTCCTGGTTGATTGCAGTGGAAACATGTTTGTGACCCGTTCCTCTGTGGAGGCCCGTTTTGCGTGCTCCCACCCCCACCCCTTTGGTTATTTCCCTGGGGGTAATAATTTCTAGCTGGGTAACAGTGTATTGCTTCCTCTTCTACCACCTCTGGTCGAGATACAAAGACTCCGATGTCTTTGATGACACGTTTCTTGTTGTGATGCTGTCGTTCTATATTGATGGCTGCGTTCTTAACGTTTGTAATAGGAGAGCTCTCCCAATCTAACTGGACGGCTTTCAAATGTTTTCCAACGTGTGGTAGGAGGCCGTTAACGAAATAGGATACCTGGATTGCGAGTCCCTCGTCTGCCGTTAATCCGCTGTTCGCGGCCCAAGCCGCTTTGAATTTACTGTAAAACGCATCGACTGTTTCAGACTCGTTTTGAACGCAAGCTGTGATATTTGACATGCATGCATTTCGCCTTGCCAAACCATGTATTGCGGCTGCTATCGCAGTAATACACTGTTCCCTAGTGTTGTTTTCACTCCAGGCATCACTGCTTGGAATAGCCATTTGCGTTGAGACGCTGTGATATTTATTTCCTAGACATCCCAACATTAGCTGTTTTATGTCTCTAGGGGTCGGGCTATAGCAATGGCATATTAAATCCAATTGTTCGATAAAACCCATTGGGTCTCTGTCGGGTTTGGGAAATTGTTCAACGAGTCCTTTTAATTCTGTCGGTGACCATGGTCGGTAAACTGTAGCGTTTACATTTTCGCCTAGTGGAACAATCCTCATAGGATATGTGCTGGTCGGTTTCTCGGATCTAGTGACCATTTGTGATGGTTCCGGAGGCGTTTTAACCTTTTCTATTCTATTCGCTGGTGGTGACAGCGTTTGCACTGCTGGTGAACTGTCCTGTGTTCTAGCAGGTCTACTGTTCCTTGATGGTCCTGCGTCTACAATTTCTCGGTCGTCTGGGCTCCTATCTAAAACCACATGTGCGCGTCTGTTAAACGTTACTCTTGTGGACACGTCATCGTCTGAATCGTCCTCTACCACGCATGCGGTCAGGCTTGGATATAGGCCTTTAACATTTTTGATATTGGGCCTTGTGTTACTTTCTCTGTTTTTTCGTTGTCAAGCGTTTCGGGTTGAGACTGCGTTATAATAATTTTTTCCGCCTCTTCTTTTAAATGTGTCATATTTCTCAAATCTATTTCACATTGCCACAAAACCAATGCATGTTCGATACGACTCTGTTTTCTCACGGTAAACGACCTGGCACGTTCACGGAAACTTTCGCGTACGCCCCTATGTTTTCCATTATTAAAACACCCTAGGACTGGCCAGTTGTTTTTTGTCCATTTTGACCATAATCCCAAATATTTTACAGCTATAGGTCCATATTTTGTTAGCATGAAGTCGCACGGAGAGTTGCCGGTAACGTCATTTTTGCTTAGTGAATGCCCCATGATACCAGCTATATGCTCCGCGTTGCCCTCGACGTAACGTCCCTGATATGATCACCCGTGTTGTCAAACCGGTATGACTGGTAAACAGTGAGGAGGAGAGAGAGAGAGAGCAGGAGAGAGAGATATAGACAAACAGATATAGATAAATAGAACAAATAAATAGAACAAATGCCCTGTTTTTAGTTATAACTAAATAATTGCATATAAGGTGGAGACCAGACACTCAATCTTATATACTTGGTATCTTAATTATAACTTATTTTATATACTTGGTATCTTAATTATAACTTATTAACTGTAGCAATCTATATTGTTCTAGAGAGAACCAATTGGGCATTCATTCAAGTCAAAGTTAATTTGTCAGGGCTGATTCTAAGATATATGTATTTCAGTTGTATACTGCTATAACTAATTTAGATGTTGAATCATTATACATATTATCCCAATTACTTTATGTATCGTTATCACTATGTAATTTATAGTGCCGTTATCATTACCTACCGTGAAACCGCAAGTGGAACCAAAACTACAATTCCCAACCGGAAATCACTTTCCTGGCTTCCCTGTATAACGTTAACTCGTCTCCCAATGCTAGGCGCGATATCAGCCGGTTCGTTCTTAACTCAATAAAACACCTCGGCGGGTTCTAATACTGTGCACATACAAACGAGACTCAAACAGACAAACAAACGAAAATACATAAAAGTTAACGTGTGTATATACCTGGTCTGTATTGGATCGCTGTTCGTTTAGTCGACCAGCACTCTGCTGCGACAAGGCATTTATACCCTTGATCTAACTATACATCGTTTTTAAAACATAACGACCGAATCCTGAACTTGGAAATTTAACAGCGATTGTTACGAAGGATCAGATTAAACCGAATATATATATTTATTACTTGATATATATTGCATAGTATTTGAATATCGTCTGATATCCCTTGTGTATTCTTTGTACATATACACGGAATATCCTTTTTACCTAGTACAGACCATAATATTTCGTTCTCCTATTGGACAGCGATCCCCTAGGCACCACGGCCATACCCCCAAGGTCTAGTTCAAAGCCACCGCCAAAGACATGCCTGGATATGACCGGCTCTGCGCAAGAATACGAGACAGAAATAGGGCTGGTACTAGATTGTTCACCTAACGTATAAATACGGCGCAGGTGAATACAGAAGTATGTTACCCAATAAGTTGAAGCCTCACACCACGATACAACGTGCTGTGAAGTGGGCCCGTTTTCCCCCAAAATAGAGCCTTGAGACCGCGTGCGAATTGATAGCTGAAGTATCAGAGTTTAACGCTGTACCGTCGAGTTCGACCTATTCTATTATTCAGTAATAGTCTATTTATGTATAGTGTATCGTGCGGCTACCGTTCTACAGTGACCAGCATTACCAACGCTTCCTCGTACCTAGCTAGTGTGCTTATCCAGGCTGGGCGGCTTAACCTGGTGCCGTCATCCGAGGAGCCCTAGATGAGGACCGTGTGGATATGTACACTGGATAACCTACCCAACGACTACAGAGCCCTATTCGGCTGGATTATATTTGCTTTGGTCCTGTATCTGATGGAGCGGAGAATCGTCTACACCCACAACTGTGTGGGATTTACCCTGTGAGGAGCATCGTCGAGCCCGCCTCTAGGACGCCTGAGGCTGGCTAGCTTTCCTCCATGCTGCACTGCATACCGGAGAATAGCTGTTGTTCGTCTGCGGATCAAGAGATTATTGCACTGTCTCCTGTACCTGGAGTCTTCTTATTCTTCGTTGACCCAGACTTTCGTTACCTACAACCGGAGGGACCCTACTAGTATCTCCCGCTGCCCTACTAGTGTACCATAGATATAATTCCTATGATACAGGTGGTATTCATTATCTCCTGCGTAATATTCTAATGGACTTACGCTCTTGACCTATTCACGCACATTCTTCGCCTTACAAGCGCGACTCTAATTCTCAAGTAATGTAAGATAATCTTCGTGCTGCTAATAAATATTATTCTAACCAAGATTTGTTGTGGAACCGTGTCATTGTGGAGGTGTTCATCTCATATACCTGTGTACTGTATGGCCAGTAGTAATGTACATAAGTCAGTAGTGGTTTAATGATACCATACTTATTCAATACAGTCAGGGAATTGTACCCCTCAGTTACAATTGGTCCTTCGAGCCGGAGGGTAACTAGCGTAATATTAATATAATATTAATATTAACATGGCCAATGATGAACACTCCACAAACGGTTCTCCTAAGCTAGATCGCCCAGAGCGCAGACGGCAGCCACCTCGTTATCTAGAGGAGTACGCTGCCAGTCTACTACCTAGCTTTATACAGACGTTAGACGCGGAAAAAGCGGATAGTAAAAGTATGCCAAACCCTACCGACCAGGCGACCCCGCCAGTAGAGACCCTAGTGGGTTCTAACGTAACTGACCAAGCTCACGGGGGGGACCAGGAGGGACCTGACATGACTTTACCCCCCGCCAACGTCGACGAGGTAGTCCCCGGAGAGCTCCAGGATAAAGAAAGCCCTCCAGGGACGGAACCCAACCCACCACCAGAAGAGACGCGCACCCAGAAGATGGACCTCCTCGGAGCGCGACAGGAGAACGGATCTCCAACGAGCACTGCCAGAAGCCGATCAGCTCCATCAGTGTCTTCCCCCAGCGAGGCGGACAAGATGCTGGCGCAGGCATTTATCGCCACCCTGGCAGCCTCAACCGAACGCGATCGACTCCAAGCACAGACGCTTAGCGAGCGCGAACATTCTTCCATGGAACAAGAGCGCCTCCGCGCGCAACACCAAAGTGAGCGCGAACACTCTACCATGGAAAGAGACCGCCTGCAGGCTCAACAACTAAGTGAGCGCGAACAATCTGCAGACCAAAGAGAACGCTTCCACGCGCAACTCCAAGCGCAAGCCCTTAGTGAACGCGAACACTCTGCGATCGAGCGAGAGCTCTTCCAGGCGCAGCAACGGAGTGACGACGACCGCATACGCCGGAAGAGAATATGGAAAGAGACCGCGCTGAAGCCCAGCGCGCCGCCGCCGATGCACAGCGCGGAGCCGCCAAATGCACAGCGCGACGCAGCCCAAGCCCAGCGCGAAGCAGAGCGCGACCTCGCTCACATCAAGCGCGAAGCCGAGCGCGACCGATTACAAGCGCAGATAATGGAGCAACTGATTGCCAGGGTAACCCCCCCTCCCTCCGCACGGAGCTCCAGGGCCTCGTCAAGACAAGGGTCTAGGGCACCCTCCCCTACCCGATCAAGCGACCCTGAGCCCGGCCAACAGAGAGAGCCTATACCCCTCTCCGAACCCCTTCCCCGACCGGTCCATGCGAGACCCAGCAACAGGGAAGAACCGGCCTACGCGGCTGAGAGACTAAATAGAAGATTACAGGATTTAGATGACCTGGCAGAGGAAGAAGAAGAGGGAGAGGAGGAAAGTCAAGCCCAACAGCAGCATCGTACTCCACAGGACCAGGAGGTCCAGTACAGCCCAGACTTTACCCCCGCGGCTCTGCGCTACAGACCCCCGACTCAATTCACGGGTGAGCTTGACGCACGACCAGCCCCGAGGAACAGCACCTGGGTACACGGGCCTTGGTACCCGACAGGTACCAGCCCACCACGACACGTAAGAGGAGACTCGCCTAGGAGGCCTCTCCTCCAACGCTCACCGATGTGCCAGCCATCCATGGCATCGTACCTTGGCACACCGACGTTCCCGGACTTCACACACGAGAACAGAGCACAGTACACAGAGCTACGAATGTGCTTAGAGACAATGATGTCCGATGTACCAGATGAACCGTACAAGTATGCTATCCTACTCAAGCACCTGAAGGTGCCCAGAGCGCACAATATAGCGCTGGCATATTCCACCTCTACTACCCCATACACCGCGGCTCTAGCAGCCCTCGACCAACGTTATGGACGCATATGGGACTACGTAATACAAGAGATAAGGAATATTGACCGTCTACCCCCAGCCACAGACAATCGCTCATTAGATGACCTGTCTATCAAGGTACAATCCCTGGTAGGGATGCTGGGGGCACAAAAGGAAAAGGGTATGCACGAACTGTACGCAAACTCTAATGTTGAGAGGATATTAGAGAAGCTTCCGCCCGCCCGACAAGAGCGCTTCAGGCGGCAAAGAGACCACCGTGATCCTAACGGTCCTGAGCCATCCCTCCTAGACCTAGCCGACTTCCTGGCGAGAGAAGTCAACAGCCTACGATTGGATACGTTCGTGCGGAGCGCGCCAAGCTCCAGAGAGGGACCTAGGAGAGCAAACGATGGCCGCAGGCTGGTGACCGTCATGCACCAAGCCGAATCAGTACCGAGCAACAAGAACCACAGTACCCCCTCGATGAAAGAGAAGTGGAAGATTGTATGCCCGTACTGCGAAAAGGAACACTGGCTGTCACACTGTGACACGTTCAAGAAGATGACCGCCGATGAGGTGAGTCAATGGATAAAGTCCAACCGCCGCTGTTACCGATGTGCGCGCAGTCACATGGCAGCCGAGTGCCGCTTAAAGAAGAGGTGTAGTCGGTGTGACGGAGCCCACTTGGACGTTTTACATGACAGTAACAGAAGAAAGCCTGCACCCTCAAGCAGCACAAAGGCAAGTGTTATGTACATTGACCCCGCCAGCAGCGGGGGCGCCCGGGTGCTCTTGAAGGTGGTCCGCGTAACATTGAGTTACGAGAACAATGTCATGGACACCTACGCCGTCCTTGACGACGGGTCAGAGAAGACCCTTCTCGTCGCGTCCGCTGCGGCCCAGCTGGGGCTGCGGGGGAGCGAAGAAACGATGACGATTCGCACAATAAGAAGAGACCTGAAGACGATCAAGGGCGAGAACGTCTCCTTCACTATCGCAGCAAGCGGGCAGCCAGAGAGACGGTATAGGATCACTAACGCTTTCACCAGCCAAGACATAGGCCTGTCGCAGTACACCTACCCCATCGCCAAGCTGATGGATAAATATGTGCACCTGCGTCAACTACCTATACCGCTCATAGACGGTGCCACCCCGACCCTGCTGATAGGATCCGACCATGCACACCTCATCGTCCCGATGGACCGGGTCCACACTGGGCCCAGAGGCTGTCCAGCAGCAGTCGAGACGCGCCTAGGATGGACACTACAAGGCCCCCTCTCTAGGTCTCCCAACCGAACAGCAGCCACTCGCTGCCTCCACTCCAGAGTGACAGAAGAAGACACCACCCTCCTACAGCACGTCGAGAGGCTATGGACACTAGAGACAATGCCCTTTAAGAACGAAAAGAAACACATTCGTTCCAAGGAAGACATTTATGCTATAGCCCTCCTCGAGCAGGGGACAAAGAGAGTCAAAGTCAACGGAGTGATGAGATACGCAACTCCACTACTGAGGCGAGAGGGTATGCCTACCTTCCACGCCCCAAAAGAAGCGACGGAGCGGTATCTATCGAACACAGAGCGGCGCCTAGCCAGAGACCCCGCTCAAGCTACTGTGTACCGCGCTGAGATTGACAAGCTAATCACAGCGGGACACATGAAGAAAATTGACATTAAAGAGGCCGATCAGACGACCGAATCATGGTACGTGCCGCACCACAAAGTACACCACAACGGCAAGGATCGGATCGTGTTTAACTGCAGCTACCAGATCGGATCACAAAATCTGAATAAAGAGCTCTTGCCCGGCCCAACACTCGGCCCCTCTCTACTAGGCGTGTTGCTACGTTTCCGCCAGGACAAGGTGGCCATCAGCGGCGACATCAAAGGGATGTTCCTGCAGGTGCGACTAGTGGAAGAGGACAAGCCCCTGCTGCGGTTCTTATGGAGAGAGAGGATCGGGGATGAGCAACCATCCATCTATCAATGGGAAGTCCTCCCTTTCGGAACCACATGCAGCCCATGCTGTGCTACGTTCGCACTGCAAAAACACGTCGCAGAGGACCCAGCAGCTGATGAAGAGGTCCGACAAAGTGTAGGAAATAGTTTCTACGTGGACAACTGTCTGCAAAGCGTCTCGACGCCAGAAGAAGCCGAGGCCCTCCTACTCAAGCTCCGCGCCTCCCTGATCAAAGGCGGCTTTGATCTCCGGCAGTGGGCCAGCAGCGACCCTCAAGTACTGCGCAGCCTCTCCCCAGAGGACAAGGCAGCAAGCAGCGAGACCTGGATGGCGACCATCCCAGGAGAAGCCCAAGAAATGACATTAGGACTAGTCTGGCGCTTCAAAACAGACTCGCTCCATTATAAACACACACCCCTGACCAAGGAGCAGGGAAGGTCGACTTCACTACCGACCACAAGACGGAGTGTATACAGAACACTCGCCAGACAATATGACCCGTTGGGATGTATTCTACCTTACACCACCAGGGCAAAGATGATTGTGCGAGCGCTATGGGACAAGGACCAGGGCTGGGACGACCCCATACCCGAACACCTTGCCTCCACATGGAGAGAGTGGGAGACAGAACTCAGCTCGCTCCCAGGTGTCAACATACGCCGCAGCTACTTCCCACCCACAGTGAGGCCGGAGACGTGTCAGATGGACCTGCACGTCTTCAGCGACGCCTCCGAAGTAGCCTATGGTTCGGTGGCCTACCTGCGGGCCCGAGAGGAGGGAGGAGAAATACATACTGCCTTCATCCTGGCTCGCTCAAGAATAGCCCCCCGCAAGCAACAATCTATCCCGCGTCTAGAGCTCTGCGCACGTCTGATCCAACGTGAACTCACCATCCCGGTGCAAAGAACAATCCTGTGGTCAGACTCCATGACCGTACTCACATGGATCCAATCCGATTCGTGTAGATACAAGGTCTTCGTGGGAGTCAGAATCACAGAGATCCAAGAGTTAACAGAAGCAGCATGCTGGAGGTATGTGGACACAAAAC
The DNA here is from genome assembly GCF_963971535.1 of Notolepis coatsorum. Taxonomy (NCBI): domain Eukaryota; kingdom Metazoa; phylum Chordata; class Actinopteri; order Aulopiformes; family Paralepididae; genus Notolepis; species Notolepis coatsorum. The sequence continues at coordinate 46,249,426 of NC_140172.1, read as the reverse complement.
AGAACCCAGCTGACGTCATCACACGGGGAATGTCCCTGGATGACCTCACCCGTCACAATCTCTATGGTGACGGTCCCGAGTTCCTCAGGCTCCCGGAAGAAGAGTGGCCTACACCCACCCCACGGGAGGCGAGTGAAGAGGAGGCAGAGAAGAAGAAATCTATGTTCTGTGGGTTGACGCACACACTCGTCCCCACAGATCCCAACATAGACGACTGCCTCACCCTTGAGAGTGCGCAGTTAAAGACATTCCTGTGGCACCACCCAGAGGTTCCGTCCACTACTGACATTACTGCAGCTAACTACGAAGAAGCAGAGCTCCTTCTGCTACAGCGAGCCCAAAGAGACTCGTTCCCGGACGAGCTAGACTGTCTGCAGGGATCGAGGCCAGTCCCGTCAGACTGCAGACTGCTCCACTTGGCCCCTGAGAGCGACGCCCATGATCTCATCAGAGTGGGTGGTCGTCTGAGGAGAGCCCCGGACTTAACGGATGACGTCAAGTACCCGATAGTCTTAAACAGCCGACACGGGGTCACAGAGCTCATCATAAAAAATAATGCGACGAGGACGTGCACCACGCCGGGGCAGAGAGAGTCTTCGCGGAGATCAGACGTCGTTATTGGATACTGCAAGGAAGAGAAGCAGTGCGACGCTTCCAGCGGACCTGTCTAGACTGTCGTAAATGGCGAGCACAGCCCAGTATACCCCGGATGGCTGACCTACCCCCCTGTTGCCTCCGACTCGGCGACAAGCCTTTTGACTCCACCGGTATGGACTGTTTCGGCCCGCTGTATGTAAAGAAAGGAAGAGGGACGGAGAAGCGGTGGGGTATTGTATTCAAATGCATGACCACCCGAGCGATACACATAGAACTCCTTCCAACCATGAGTGCGGACTCATTCCTTATGGCCTTCCGGAGATTCACATCGCGGAAAGGAAAACCGTCTATATTATTGTCTGATCACGGGACAAGCTTCGGGGGCGGAGAAGGAGAGCTGAGAGAGAGCTTCCAAGCTATGGGCCCAGAACTTGAGACCCACCTCGCTCCATCTCAGATTGATTTCCAGTTTAACCCCCCGAATGCACCTCACTTCGGTGGAACTTGGGAACGAGAAGTACGTTCAATGAAGACAGCCCTGTACGCCGTGCTTGGGGCCCAGACCGTGGCGGAAGAAGTCCTCACGACAGTCCTCACGGAAATCGAGGGAGTATTGAACTCAAAGCCCCTCGGTTACGTCTCAAGTGATGTAGCAGATGTCGACCCAGTCACCCCCAACACTCTCTTGATGGTGCGGCTGGACCCCGCGCTCCCACAGACAGTGTACAGGCCTGAAGAAGCGAATGGCCGAAGGATGTGGAGGTACAGTCAAGTATTGGCTGACAAGTTTTGGAACGGTTTCCTCCTCCACTATCTACCGTCTCTACCGACCCGCCAGAAATGGGTGAAAGAAAGAGACAATTTGACGGAAGGTACAGTCGTCATGATTATCGACCAGTCACTACCCCGAGCTATGTGGCCGGCCGGCCGCGTAAGCAAAGTGATCACTGGTGCCGACGGAAAGGTCAGAGCGGCAGAAGTGCTTGTCCAAGGGCGGACATACACCCGACCCGTGGCGAGGCTGATAGAGTTGCCAAGGCTCCCCGACTCTCTTGATGACGACCATGACCCCCTGACTTTGTGAACTGCCCTACCCTCACAACGGACATTGAGTAGTGGACAGTGCGGTTAATCTGTCTCTGCTTATCTAATTAGGTGCGGACTAATTAGGAGGCGGCTGTTACGAAGGATCAGATTAAACCGAATATATATATTTATTACTTGATATATATTGCATAGTATTTGAATATCGTCTGATATCCCTTGTGTATTCTTTGTACATATACACGGAATATCCCTTTTACCTAGTACAGACCATAATATTTCGTTCTCCTATTGGACAGCGATCCCCTAGGCGCCACGGCCATACCCCCAAGGTCTAGTTCAAAGCCACCGCCAAAGACATGCCTGGACATGACCGGCTCTGCGCAAGAATACGAGACAGAAATAGGGCTGGTACTAGATTGTTCACCTAACGTAAATACGGCGCAGGTGAATACAGAAGTATGTTACCCAATAAGTTGAAGCCTCACACCACGATACAACGTGCTGTGAAGTGGGCCCGTTTTGCCCCAAAATAGAGCCTTGAGACCGCGTGCGAATTGATAGCTGAAGTATCAGAGTTTAACGCTGTACCGTCGAGTTCGACCTATTCTATTATTCAGTAATAGTCTATTTATGTATAGTGTATCGTGCGGCTACCGTTCTACAGTGACCAGCATTACCAACGCTTCCTCGTACCTAGCTAGTGTGCTTATCCAGGCTGGGCGGCTTAACCTGGTGCCGTCATCCGAGGAGCCCTAGATGAGGACCGTGTGGATATGTACACTGGATAACCTACCCGACGACTACAGAGCCCTTTTCGGCTGGATTATATTTGCTTTGGTCCTGTATCTGATGGAGCGGAGAATCGTCTACACCCACAACTGTGTGGGATTTACCCTGTGAGGAGCATCGTCGAGCCCGCCTCTAGGACGCCTGAGGCTGGCTAGCTTTCCTCCATGCTGCACTGCATACCGGAGAATAGCTGTTGTTCGTCTGCGGATCAAGAGATTATTGCACTGTCTCCTGTACCTGGAGTCTCCTTATTCTTCGTTGACCCAGACTTTCGTTACCGACAAATCCTCTCCCCTGCTGGCCTACAACCGGAGGGACCCTACTAGTATCTCCCGCTGCCCTACTAGTGTACCATAGATATAATTCCTATGATACAGGTGGTATTCATTATCTCCTGCGTAATATTCTAATGGACTTACGCTCTTGACCTATTCACGCACATTCTTCGCCTTACAAGCGCGACTCTAATTATCAAGTAATGTAAGATAATCTTCGTGCTGCTAATAAATATTATTCTAACCAAGATTTGTTGTGGAACCGTGTCATTGTGGAGGTGTTCATCTCATATACCTGTGTACTGTATGGCCAGTAGTAATGTACATAAGTCAGTAGTGGTTTAATGATACCATACTTATTCAATACAGTCAGGGAATTGTACCCCTCAGTTACAGCGATATATTAGATTATATATACCTTTTAATCATACTCTCGGTCTCTTCAACCCGCGACTAATGTCCCGTTTAATGTACATTCACGTACTACCGAGACATCGCCGGTCACCTTCCCGCTATCTGTATGATCAAATTGGTTCATTTAATCCGAATACATCGTTTTCAGGAATGGAAGAGGTTGTGAGCTTAGTTTGAGGTTGAAACTATGAATATATGACGTTACTCTGGTAAATCTAATTATGATTATAACAGCTTCTCGGTCCTAACTTCCTGCCTCTTTGCCAAAAGAATCACAGAACAGTTTCTAAGAGAGTAGCGTTTTCCAATGATATCACTCTAATAAGCTCATGTATCTCCTTTTGTTGCCTATATTTCAGTCTGCATCAGCTAGACTTGGGTTAGCAATCCAACAACCTTACTGTGTGCCTTAGCTTTTGGTCGGCTCCGACTCGACCAGGAATAGCACTTCAACCTAGCAAATCCTATCAGAACCTCCTGATAAGGACCGGAGTACACGCGTTTCCCCCGTAACGAATCCCAATACAGCCCAGATATTCAATACACGTTATTCTATTGTCCAGCCATAGTCTCGAATATTAAAACACACTGTAATGCTCACCTTGTGTAGAGAGAAGTGGGGATCACACCAATGTGTTCCAGATACCGGCCGGCCTAAACTAATCCTTTTCTCTCTACACCTGAGAACAGATCAGTCTGCACAAAACTCGAAGTTCACGACGCCAAATTGTAGGATAATAATAGTATTGAAATAGGAATAGAGTCAAATGATCTCTCTTCGATGTTCTTAATGTTTTTATCTCTCTCCGATGTTAAAGGGGAACTATCTTATAAATGGCCTTTTTGAGTGTTTAGCATTGTTTCCTAGCTATGTGAACTTATATTAATATGATCTATGTCTCAAAATTCTCATATTGGCGCATTCTTCCAATTCTCCTCTCACAATATTCACCCTCACTGAACTGAGTCGTTTGAAAATGTGCCTATATGTGATGTCATATAGTCACTGCTGCATGTTAATGTTCAGGCGACGACGACGCTCCGCAGTGGTTTAGGAGCCCAGGCTCAAAACAGCTCGAGATCTTGAGGTAGAAAAATGCTGTTTTTGAGGACTTGATTAGAAATACAAAACAATGAATAAAAAAAATATATATATTACAGAGGTGTTCCATAGACTCACAGGAATTGTGTAAAAGTGCCCAAATAGTGAAAGAAATAGTAAAATAGTTCCCCTTTAAATCTACGTGTCATCTTAATGTACGTCATGTCATATCTGACATGATATGACACGTCATCATATCTGTCATGGGGGGGCAGGACTGAGAGGGGATTTAGGGGACAAGCAGAGGGATTGAGGGTTAGAGTGTTTTCCTTCAACTGTGGTGACCGTCTACTGAGCCATAGCTTTTGCTGTTAAAACTTCTTTTCCTAAATAAATTACCTACTTGTTAAAATTGGAAATATCGTCTCCTGCTGTGTTAAACAACCATCAGCCACAACAGTTTATTAACCAGATCAAATCAAATCATTACAACAATAGAGAATATGGCTGGAGATCTTACCTAAACAGACCAGCTCCGTCAGTCAGGTAAAAAGATCCCTCTCCCCAGTTGGGGGAGCAGTTAAAGGGGAACTCCAACATTTTGGGAAATTAGCTTATTTAACATCTTCCCTGGAGTTAGACAAGAAGATACATACCTTTTTTGTCTCTGTGCGTGCATTTTAGCTTTGGGAATAGACGCCCTATTAGCTTAGCTTCATCACTGGAAGTGAGGCAGGACAGTAGCCTTACAGTGCCTTACAGTGTATTGCAAGGTCTGACATTGACCAAACTTGATATGCATGACCTTGGTGGGCTCTAGGTCAACTCCTGAAAAGGGGGTCAATGTCAGACTTTGCAATCAAAAGTTAGGGGGCTAATAACCCTTGCCATAATTTCAGTGCGCCCCCTAACTTTTGATTGCAAGGTCTGTGTCGTGTGTGTGCTAATGTGTGCTTGTGTGTGGAGAGTTCAGTGTTCTGTGACCCTCAGTGTTCATTGTTCAAGGCTCTGATGGCCCTGGGGGAAGAAGCTGAGCCGAAGCCTCTCTGTCCTAGTAGCTGGTGTTCGCAGGCGTCTGCCTGACCTCAGCAGCTGGAACAGGCTGTTGTTGGGGTGGTGAGGGTCTTTCATTATTCTGCAGGCTCTGGATTTGCACCTCTTGTTGTATAGAACCTGCAGGGGAGGTAGTGCAATACCCGTGGTACGCTCGGCAGCGCACCACTCTCTGTAGGGCCTTCTTGTCCTGTGCCGTGCTGTTTCCATCCATGTGTGCGTGCGTGCATGCATGCGTGCGTGTGTGTGTGTGTGCGTGCGTGCGTGCATGCGTGCGTGCGTGTGTGTGTGTGTGTGCGAGTGTGTGTGTGTGTGTCTGTCGGTCCGTGTCTGCTTACAGTACAGTATGTGTGTTCAATCTCATATGTGCTGTTCATCAGGCACGTGCACACATAGAGCCCAAGGGGTGCTTGAGCACCTGCCTTTTTGAGCCTCATAAAAAAAGTGCCATTTTTTAAGGGAACAAAATTACCCTTACGCATATAGACCCTTCCAACTGAAAAATGTCAGGATAGAATCAAAATATTAGGTAAAGAGAGAGAGATGCCCCATATTCCATTGCAGTTTGCACGGCCTCCTCAGCGTGCCTCTCCGCGGACCTATATATTTTATGCATAGCGTGGGTGGTGATGATGATGATGATAGAAACTGCTGTGGCGCATACAGTTGAATGCTGGTATTACACTCATTGAGGGACACGAAGAAGTCAAGTCCGATGGGATTTGGGAATCTCAAATACAAATCGGGATTGGAATAAAAAAGGGATTTATATTAAACAATACAGAATATACAGCACTTCTTGGGGTCTGTAGGGTAAGCACTTATTCCCTCCCCCCTGAACATTTATGGAGATGTATGGGCCTTTTAAGTCAGTGATAAAAGTGTCTTTCAAGGATAAGTGAGCTCCTGCACTGATTATTATGTAAGGGATAATGTATAGCTACGAGGTCATTGTTGCAAAATAATTTACAGACACAGAGTTTAAAATACCGAGGCGCAGCGCCGAGGTGTTTTAAACGTCAGTGAAGGTCAATTATTTTGCGACAATGATCGAGTATAGCTATACATTATCCCGCTTATTACATGGCTAACTTACTAACAATATACCTAATTAATTTTACATCGACAAGACGAGATCAAATGCAGACGCAGTTCTGTTCTGGCTCCGCTGTCATCGTCACACACACTCCGCTGTCAGTGCAGCCAGCAGGTGTGTCTGATTGGCTGCACTGATGCAGTGTGTCTGTGGCCTTGATTGCGAACAGCTGCGCACAGCGGTCATTATTGTTCCACAGAGGTCCGTTATCGAGTAATATCGGACCTCTGACGAGCGCTATTGACCAATCACAAGCAAGCATTTCGGCGAATGTGAAAACGCCATGTAATAAAGTTCAATATTCAATATTTGATCACAAAAACCCCCCAAAAAGCATAAAAAGGGGGGCCCCCGCCCGGAAAGGGCCCTTAAAAATCGGGTTTGTGCGCTACGCGTGCTCGGTTAAAAGACACACAGGTGGGCGGCTACGTGGTGCAGTGGGCAAGGCGCTCACCACAAATACTGGAGACTGGGCTCGAACAGGTAAGCCTCCCTGTTCGAGCCCAGCGCTCCACATTGCTTTCAGTTTAGCTGGTCGTCCGCACTAATACACATTGGCCGTATTAGGGGGAGGGAAACTGATGGGTGGGGATCGGGCGTTGTGGACAGCGACTCCTACAGGTCGGTTGGTGCGCTTGCGCAGTACAATCAGGAAGCGACGGGGGCGGGGCCCCTCCAAAGCCCAGACCCCTGACGCTGAAAGATCGAGCCGCGCAGGTGGAAAGATGCGACTGCTGTTACCTCGAGTATCGGAGGGGACTCGTGCTATGTATGACTTAGGCCACATTGCAGCCGGCTTGTGGGAGGCATGAAACAGCGTTCAAAGACAGGGGAGGGTTGAATTGGACAATACGAAAAATTGGGATGGGAGAAAAATAGAAAATGGGAGAAAAAGTGGATAAAAAAAAAAAAGACACACAGGTATAGTGCCCTTTTCAGCCTTTGAGCACCTGCCCCTCTAAAGTCATGTGCACGTCCCTGCTGTTTTTATACAACATGCAATCCAGTCTGTGATGCTGCCACTGTGCAAGACATTTAACATACACACTGGCCTGCTCTGGTCTTACAGGCCTGTCTCATTATACGAACATACACACTGGGTCTGGGAGATACCACTTCCTTCCTGAACCTTTTAGCTGAAGATTTACATCTCTCCTCTCCCATCCTCTCTTCCCCTGTTCTCCTCTCCTCCCCCATCCTCTCCTCCCCTGTTCTCCTCTCCTCTCCTCTTCCACCATCTCATCTCCTCTCCTCTCCTCTTCTGTTCTCCCCTCTTCTATCCTATCCTCTCTCATCCTCTCCCATGCCGCTCCCAGACACAGATGGCATGTCTAGTTGGTGATGTCTTCAAACTAAAAACATGAGAAAGAGAATCAAAGCAACAGAGACAGTTAAAAGAAAGAAAGTAGAGACTGCAAAGTGACAGAGTGTGTGTGTATCTATATACACACACACACACACACACACACACATTCCCCACCACCACCCTCCTCTCCCTCTCTAAGAAGTATTTAATTGTCATGCAGATTAACACACACATGCGAGATGTGAGACCCACAGGAACACACACACATGCACTGAGGCCCAGTCCACACGATCACGGGTATTTTTGACACCGAGGTTTTATAATAAAAAAATAAAAATAAACCTCCGTACACACAGTGGTTTAAACTGATGTAATATACATGTAGTACAATGCCAAAGCAATAGGAGGCGATGTAGTTCAAACATGAACGCCATTTTCCAGGGTTGAACGTGTCACTACACGTCCTGCTCAAAACAGAAACCCGCCATCTTTAAATTACCTCGTGTGAACCATTAGCAACATAGCATTTATTTGCAGCAAGAAACAAAGTGCAATAAAAGTGCAATAAACAAAAAAGGATACATTCACTGTGTGTTCTGCCTCATTTGTTGATGAAACAAAACCAACATCAACACAATTTACCACCAAGAGCGGAGAGTTTAGTCTCACAAAAAGATTGCTGATGTTGTTAGCTTCATGCTAATGTGATAGGAATTTGCCATTATAATAGCATTGCAGCAAGTGTACATTAGCGTAGTAACGTTAACGCTAGTAGAATGAATGGATGAAAACGTTATTTAACAGATTGCAGAATGGGTACAATACAATACGGCTCAATACAAACAACTGACCGGAGTGTCGGACGTCCCGTGATGAAGGCCGGGTGGATGCGACCCTCTCTGCATGCCCTCCTGTCTCCCTGTCTCCGGCGGTCTCGTAGTGGTGACCGGAGTGCTGGACGTCCCGCGATGATGTCGGGGAGGTTGCGACCCTCTCTGGGCCGCCCCTATCTCCCTGTCTCCGGCTGTCTCGGAGCAATGACCGGAGTGTTGAATGTCCCGTGATTAAGACGGGGAGGACGTGATCCTCTTTGCGCCGCCCCTGTGCCTCAAATAGATTTGATATCAGCTCTATCTTTAATCTTTCAAAATGTTCAGTTGCTATCGCTATCAGCTCTATCTTTAATCTTTCAAAATGTTCAGTTGCTATTGCATGCACTCATCTGTGTTTCACTACACACTTGAGTGCATGCTTACCAACTGTTAGTCTGCAACACTACTATCACCGACATAAGAAGGGAGATCCCCCTTGAATGGCCCTTCTAAGGTTTCTCTCCTCCACACTGCCTGTGGAGCATTTTTCCCTATTGTTAGGTTTTAGTGAGTTTTTCCTTACCTTCGCGTGGGAGTCAGTCTTGCAGTCTTTAATTTATTTGCATTTATTTTAAATTTGTTGGACCTTATGGTGTTCTTGTTCTGTTCTTGACTTATTGTTATGTTTCTTCTTGACTTGTTTAAAGAAGACGTGTACGGCCCATGGGGATATTAACGTGTGTTGTCGGGCCTTACAAATAAATTTGATTTGATTTGATTTGAATTGTTAAGGGGACGCAGACTGTTGTAGTTTGGACTGGGTTCCTTATAACAACTTGACAACACATTACCTTAGTTGGTAGCTGCAGCTACATGGGACAGCTCTGCCGTAAACACTGGAAATAATCTCGGTTACTATGTCCACACGCAAACAATGCAACCGGGGTGAGCCCAAAACTCCACCCTGGACCATAGCTGTCAACCCTACCGTTTTTTCCGGGATTCTCCTGTTTTTTCAACCTTCTTCACGCCCTGTTCACGGTTCACGTATTGGCACGTATTTTGTACACATTTTTACAAAATGGCTGCAATTCCCCTCCGTGACGACAGGTGGCAGCAGTGTAGATTAGAACGTTATCACAGGAAGTCAGACCGGGAGACTGTTGCGACCCGAAGAAAAATAAGAACAGCGAGCGGATTTGCTCAGAGCTCAGGGGAGAGACTGATGCACAGAGGGTGTCAAATCAACTTAGCCAGTGTCTCTTGATTGCCCACTCTGTGGCTTTTGTCTCTGGAACAAAGGGTTTGCAAATCTTCTGTGGATAAAACAATACAAAGTTACTGTATGTGATGCAGGAATGTGTAAATGTGTTGGTGAACAGCCGTTTGCTCTGCGCTTCCCCTGTCGTCCCCTAAGGTTCACGCGTCCCCTCCTCCCATTCCTCCACGGAGAGCATGCCTTCACTGGCCCAATTTCCTGAATGCGATTTATAAATATAAATTGATCCGTTTTAAAAGTTGTCATGGTATGACAAATACAGTTACTGGTAACTCGCAGGCATTGCAGAGATATTGAGGAAAAACACAAAATCGCATTGGCTTTTTTTCTGTCTCACTTTTCTCTGTAGACACACACACTGTTCCAAAAATGATATTCCCACTGCTAAATTAATGACCATAGGTATTTTTTATAGCTTTAACGAGTTGTAGTATTAATATGTAGCCTACAGTGATGAAGGTATAAAGACACTATGGTAATACATTGATTGATTGCTAATTTTAACAGATTGCAGAATGGGCACAATACAGTATGGCACAATACACAATTGTTAAGGGGATGCAGACCAGAGAAGGACTTCTTCCCCCATTTTCAATTCATGGGAGGGGGCGGGCCGAGTGGGAGGGGGCGGGACTGAGGGGGCAGGGCCGGGGGAAGGGGCGGGGCTAAAATGTACATGTTTAGTCTCCTGCCTATGTTGACAGCTATGCCTTGGACTCCGGTTGTGAAAGGACACGGTTGCAGTGTTCCAAAAACCCGGTTGCGTGTGGACGAACAGTGCAACTGCGCACATTAAATCACGGTTACATAAAACCCAGCATGCGTGTGGACAGGGCCTGAGTCGCCAATGAATTGTCTCTCTGCACTTGACCCATCCCGTCGTCCTTCCACCCAAGGGCATGGGCTGCGGCATGGGTGGCGCCCGGGGACCAATCCAAGTAGACCAATCCATCTTCATCGGGGACGCGATAGCGTTAGCAATCTGTTCTGCATGTTTTTCCATTGGGTTTATCTTATCAGGAAGGGAAACCCTTGCGAGCATGGGAAAACATGCAAACTCCACACAGAAAGGCCCGGGAGATACCCCACCTGGGTACCTGGCAACCTGGTCCCCAAGCGGGAATCGAACCCTGGACCGTCTAGCCTTCTAGACCTTCTAACCACTACACCGCTGTGCCGCCGTAACATGGGCCATAATCAAGAGGCATTGTGGTCATACAGTATTTAACATCACCAACTGCGGCAGAAATGGCTTTTTCTCTTCATAAGTGAAAGCAAAAAAAATAAATATTTATTTATTTTTGATTGATGTTATTTTCTGTTGCTGTGATTTTTCTCATCCCGTGTTTGCAAGATGATGGACGCCCGTAGCAGGCGAGCATTGTGATTGGTGAACGGGACCCAAGGCTCTGGCAGTAATGGAAGACAATGATGGCGCTGAGATAATTACGCCAGAGCGACATCAATTGCCTGATAGCCGCTCGCCAGTCTCTGTAAGCTGTGTGTAATCATGTGTACCACTACACACTCACTCACTCACTCACACACACACACACACACACACACACACACACACACACACACACACACACACACACACACACACACACACACACACACACACACACACACACACACACACACACACACACACACACACACACACACACACACACACACACACACACACACAGACAGACAGACAGACAGACAGACAGACAGACAGACAGACAGACAGACAGACAGACAGACAGACAGACAGACAGACAGACAGACAGACAGACAGACAGACAGACAGACAGACAGACAGACAGACAGACACATGCTTTGAATGATGATGGCTCTCATCGTACATGTGTGATGAAATAGAAGAAAAACAATATATGTGTCAGAATGATGTTGATGTCATCACACGAGAGGCGGCAGGCCATTTGTACGCATCAACTCCACACCGACAGCTAGTCCTCTGCTAGCACATTACTTAACTCTTCACTCGCCTGTCTCTCAAAGGGAAACCTGATTCTTTCCAATATGTTTATTTCCATCCATAGGAAAGTTCAATCAATAGCTCTCTCTCTCTCTCTCTCTCTCTCTCTCTCTCTCTCTCTCTCTCTCTCTCTCTCTCTTGTACTCAGAATAGTCCCCTGGGTGCTCTTAGTGTCACCTTTACTATCTCTCCAAATACAGTTTCAGGCTTAATACCTGATGATGTCATACATTTGACATTTAGCACTTTTAGGATTTGAGAGGGTTATACATTTTTTGTTTATTAGACACATGAAGTAGACGTAAATATTCAACTTCCACACGTGGCATTATACTGTAGTAACGTAAAGTCACAGGCTCATTTCCACTGCAGTCCTTGTCTGAACATTGAGAGCCGCGAGCCTCCAGTGGCTGTTTGTCGGGGCATGCTGTGTTTTGGATGTTGGTGCCACTTACTGATGATTTCTCAGCCAAACAACCTCACTAGACAATTTTTTTGCAGTGTTCAGCTGCATCCCAACGGGGGCAGAGATTTATTAGCTTCAAGCTGCATTGTTTCATTCTAGGTCAGACTCTCGATTTTGAAAGCGCTGTCGCTGGAAAAACTAGTGTTCTATGATGTTTCATTTATTTTTACAGAAGAGCTTCATTTACTGGTCCTCCTCAGTTAATGTTCTAATTTAGAAGATATTTAAATATTTTACTATATGCACCAAATTTTTTTTTAAATTAAGCCCTTAAAGACTTCTGTGACGCACCCATGCAAGGGCACATACTCACACACACACACAAGATTCACACATATGCACATGTCACACATACACATGCATGCACACACAGACGCACACATGTATGTGTCTGTGTGCAGACACATCTACCCCGACAGCCAGGGGTATAATTACCTCTGTGGTATAAACTGGATAATTACCCATGTCCCTACTTAGCTCTCAGCGGGAGAGCAGAGGGAAAAGAAGAGTCATAAGCAGATGCCTGCTGACTCAGGTGCGACATCACTACACAAAACAATTACAGAACCATGCAAGCTATAATGACAACCAGAGATATTCATTACCAACAGTGAGGTTTCAGAGTCCTAGAGTCAGTGTCTTATCACTATGATCAGGTGGCCACAACTAGGGTAGGTTCTCTGAGCAAAAATGCTCTTTTTCAGCAACACCCTGCTTCACATTCACACAGTTCTATTCACACCTGGGAGCTGCCCAGTACAACCACAGTCTGACACTGTTGGCCACTGAGCAACTCAGCTGGAGCAGTTGGGGGTTAAGTGCCTTGCTCAATGGTATTGAGGCATGAGAGAGAGAGAGTTATTCATTCATTTCCCCACCCAGATTTTTCCTGCTGGACCGGGGATCATACCGGCCGGCAACCTTCCTGTCACAAACCAGCTTCTTTAGCATTTAGGCCACCGCTGAGAAAGAGAAAGCAGTTAGAACAGGAGAGAAAGAACTAGCACATTTGTTGTATACATACATGAATAGTTGCATGTGAGTTTTCATATGCACTTTCACACAAACTCATAATTCACAATATAAGGCGGGGGGAAAGAAAATCCAGTCAACCTGTGTAGCTTAAATTTGAAAGCCGTCTATAAGACCTTGATTACAATTAGTCCCTGCTCTCCTCTCACTGGCACAGATTCCTCCTCCTCTGTGTATAACGAATCATTGATCCCATCTCACCAGATGATATCTAATCCTGGTGAAGATAAGAAGAGCAAACAGGGGAATTATATACCCCCCTCCTCAAGGTGATCAGATTAGAGGTTATGAAGATAGGGGCTTAAGCCAGCTATCTGCAGACTCATTCTGAGACACCTCAATACAGGTAAGTTAAGTTAAGTTTTTTTTTTTAATTACCAGGGACAGTGCACATTAATCAACATCTTCAGTTTATACATCAATGTAAATGTGCCAGAATTTGCTAATGAGCTAGTTTTCCTCTGTAGTCCCTGCCTACCATGCATGTCTTTATACACACATGCATTGCATTGCCATGATTCGTTTGTATATTATATATATTGTATATATCTGTTGTAGTTGAGAGTTATGTGGCAGGGGGTGTATTTGGAATGTTGGTAGAGATGATTTAATTGTTTCTATATGTACATTTTGACAATGAAGGGCAGTGCACATGTAGCACTTGTGTCACTAACAGTAACAGCTGTTCGCCACGGACCAGTTCTAGATTTGAATGAGGAGAGGAGTGATATACCCAGTTAAAGGAATAGTAGACCAGAGACAAGGTTATAACAGTGACCAGTATTTATTCTTAACAGCAGCGCTAGCTAGACAATTGCAATACATACAGTGAGTAACGTGAGGTAGTGTGAAATATCCCTTTTTAGGTTCTTTCTATAACCACTCCTTCTTTCTGGAGGGTTAGTTCGATATCAGTTATAGGTTGATTGGATCAACACATTTGGTTCAGTTCGACTCCTTCTCTCAAGAAGGTTAGTTCGGTATCAAGTTCTAGGTTGATTGGATCAACACATTTGGTTCAGTTCAGACGTCTCTGAGGTTATAACTAGCTAAAAGCTAGGTTTAAGGTTGGACATTAGATGTATCCCTTTTTCATGAGTTAACTCGTTATCTTTTCTTCTGCAAATGCAGATCAGTAAATTCTATATCAGTTTATCATTTCAGTAAACTCTATATCAGTTTTGTCATTTCAGTAAACTCTATATCAGTTTATCATTTTCAGTAAACTCTATATCAGTTTATCATTTCAGTTCGGTAGGTAAGTATTTAAACATATTAATTTAAACCTTTAAGTGTGCAGGGAATGCAAGTACCTTATTAGGTGGAATGACGCTTTAAACTCGTCCTTTGCAGGTGTAATACCAACAAAGTACCAATAGAAATATTCAATGTTATAGGAATGCAAGTACCTTATTAGGTGAAATTACCCTTTAAACTATCTTTCTTTACAGGAGAACCATCAGCGATTCAACTATAATCAATATGTTATCAATGAGATTCAAGTATCTTATTGGGTGCATTGACCCTTTAACTCTCCCTCTTTACAGGATAAACATCAGTGGTTCGGGTATCTTATAGGGTGAATTTACCCTTTAATTCTCCCTCTCTACAGGAGAAATATCAGTACTGTTACGAACTGGCTCAAGCTCGCAACAAGAATAGGGAGACACAGGCACAATTTAAGAAATAACAAAGAATTTATTATAAGTAATTTAAAGGAGCAGCCAATATATATGAGTATCAGTGTGTGGATGAGTGTATGTGCAGCATGAATGTGTAGGTGTAAAAGTAAAGAAAAGCAACCAAAACAAATTAACCAAAATGTAACAACCAAAGAACCAAATAACCAACAACAACCAAACAACCAAAAACAAAGTGGGGAGTTCGCCAAAGAACCAGAGGTAGCCGCTCTCTGATATCCTGCCTGGGACACCCCGGCCCAGGTGTGCCCCAATTAGCTGACGAGCCTTCCCCAGCTCTGCTCTGCCAGCCAGAGCAGAGGAAGACAACACAGTGTGGGGGAGGGTCGTCACAGTACCCATATATACAATGTGCATCAATAAAATACAAAATACAATATCAAAATACAAAAGGTGAAACTGGGTCAAAAGCCCTTGGAAGTCCTTGTATTCAAGTTCAATCAGTTTGTATCATAGAAAAGGATAGTATGACCTTCATATCCTTGGAAGTTCTTGTGACTCAAGTTCAATTAGTTCGTTAATTCCTGATCCACTTCCTCACTGGGAGTGAGGAAGGCAATTCACGATCCTACCCAATTGTTGAGGCAACAGGGGTAACATATCAGGCTCCTGGGTATAGCCCTGGGCCCTCATTTATCAATGGTGCGTAGAAAGTGTTCTATTTTTGTTCCTAAGCATGGAATTTAGAATGTCTCTATGCACAGAAAAATCGGGATTTATCAACCGTGCGTACACAGGTCCTACGCACACCTGCAAGTACTCCGTGTTGATAAATGCCACTTGTTCTACGCTCCACGCTCGTGCACGATTTTAAGTATTTGCATATAGAACCACCCGTAAATAACCATATATGGTAATGAAACACCCCCATGAAATGTGGAAAAATGGACTAGCCGAGCGAACGCGTGTTATGGGAGAAATACGCGACAGGCTGATAGACGTGTACACGGTGATGTCGGATATGATATCTATTAACTTCCTAAAGACCATTGCTGACTGGGCAGCGCAAAACACTAATAAAGACCGTTAACCACTGTTTGCCATTGGTGTCATTAATAACCATGCTGGAATATGAATGGGTTCATCATTTGCGATTCCCCAAATTTTCCTGAGATCAGATTTGAGCGTGGCTGAGAGCAGATTTAAGAGTGCTGAGGAGCACACTTATGATTGATTGACTAACGTCACGGTGCCCAAATGCGTCCACCTTTTTATAGGATTCTATCACATTTGCATAACAATAGCGAATATTACGTACCTTGCGCCGTTTTCATTGGAGTTTTTTACAAATTAACGCTGTTTTATTTGTCCTATATATGCGGATAACATTTAAAATCTTAAATTGTACCATTTTGGTTCCCTTTAGACAACAAACATAATGCTAATGATGCACTTTAATTAAGATAATTAGGTGGCCATTCACGGTCACTGTTCTGAGGTGACGTGAGGGCGCATTCATAGTTTAACGCTCCCGTGTTCAGGTCGCATTTTCACCTTTTACTGACCTGCTGACCTGTGAACTGTGAAAAAAGATCTTGGAATCTGTAGTTCTTTTGTTTTAACCCGTTTTCATCCTTTTAAATCAATGCTGCCATCTACTGTCAACTGGAAGTGGAAGGTAGTGTATAAAGCGTTGCTTTGTCTACCATCTCTTGCCAGGAGCAAACAACATCCCCATTTTATTTGTCTGACAAACAAATATTAATCACAATCACTTGTCACATTAACATTTGTGAGTACATGTGTTTTCAACAAAAATATGACAAATTTAACACAACAGCCAGCACTTCATAATATTTTATAAACAATATATAAAAAATATAATAAACATATAACTTAGAACAATATCAACTATTTACAGCACACCATACATATTTATAAATTTGTTCATTCATACACTCACTCATTCATACACTCATTCATCCAAACACCAGTAACACCAGAAACTAGCATCTTCGTCCTCCTCCTCCTCCCACTTGACACAGATGGTGTGGAACCATTTGTGACAGTTGTCACACTGGACCCACGACACCAAACCCTCAGAGTCCACAGGGGGGTTCGCCTTTTTACACCGGCCACACCGCCAGATCCCCAGCTTCTGCCTCTTGGTGGTGTGACCTGCAGTTAAAAAGAAATGTATTATTATGACGCTGCTTGATTACAATATACCAATAATAAATATGAATAACTATCTATATAGTACTTTTCACACATGGACCACAGTTTAAAGTGCCCCACAGCTATTTGTATAAAATCAGCAAATTTTTGACAAAATAAATAACAATTCATAAGTTTGCCCTGACAAACTCAAAAAACATAAGTAACATGCCGATGGGTGTCGTGGGTCTGGCGTGGGAGGAGGAGGACGTCGATGCTCCTGTTGGTCCAGGAATACAGGAGGCTGCAGACACAATAAAGGGAGCACCACTCAAAAAATGTATTTTGTTTGGTTTGGTAAATATTGCGCTATGAACAGTCTATCAGTGTACTGTGTGTGTGTAGGCCGTAGGGGCAGGTACAATAAGAGTTTTTCTTCCTGTTCCTTTTGGCCATGGACATTTGTAGATCATGTTTTTTTTCACAGTTGTTTGAAAAAGCTTACGGTGGGAGGGAGAGGAAGTTGGCTGGGACACCCGGTGGGACTGCAGTGGGACTGCCGGCTCTGAGAAAATGGTTAAGAAACAATAAAACATGATTATTTATTCATATGAAAATGTATACTTTTTTGCTAACTGAGAATGTTGTCTCCCAAATAACTGTTAAAAGAAAACAAATAAATAAATACCATCCATTATGGCTGTTGGGGAGGAAGAGGTGGAGGGGTGGTGATCTTCCCCTCTCAAAGCAGGCAGGCGAGTGCTGGTGTGGAGGCTACAGGCGGGCAGCAGACTGTGGGAGGCAGAAGAGGGGGGCATGGAGGCTGAGGCTGAGGGACCGGCGATGGCAAGACCGGAGCTGGTGGTGGGAGCGCCACAGGGGGACACTCCTCTTCTGCGGCTGGGGAGAGAGCCGCCACGCGGGGTACGGGAGGAGGTTGTGGGAGTCCTTGATGTTTCAGCCCGCTGCCGCTGTCGGTCTGCCCTGGCCAGAGCTCCTGCCTCGGCGCGGGCGGCGCGGTCCTCTGTCTCGTCGATGGCATCCGTCATCTCCTGGGCGGTGAGCAGGCGGGCCTTGGTGGTGTTCCTCCTGACCTTTCCAGATCTTCGGGTGAACTCTATCTGGGCCAGGAGTTGTCCCAGGTCCGCTGTGATCCTCCCTGCTGTTACAAGGGGGTGGTTGAGGTAGGGGTTGGGGGGTGAGTCCTGGACTGGAGCACGGGGCTGGGTGGGGGGCTGGGAGCACGGGGGCTGGGTGGGGGGCTAGGAGCACTGGGGCTGGGTGGGGGGCTAGGAGCACGGGGGCTGGGTGGGGGGCTGGGCTGGGGGGTAACAGCAGGGTTGGCACCAGGAGATGTAGGGGGAGCGGCAGGGGCAGACGGCATGAACCGCGACCAATCAATAGCCGCAGGGTCCAGAGGGTAGAGGCCACACCTCCTGAAGCCAGCCACCACCACCCTCCGATCTTTCTGCCTCTGGTAGGTGTCTCTGAACACCCTTGAAAACTCCTTTTTAGAAATCATGAAGGAGTGGCTAACTGCCGACAGATCTCCCACAAGCCCGGAGAAATCTGCCTTCAAGGGTGCAAAGAAACTCACATCCAGAGGCTGAAGGATGTGAGAGGTGTGTGGCGGTAGGCACAGGAGAATGACCCTCTCCCTCTGTGCCGTCCGGACCAGCTCTGGATCCAGGTGGGACTGGTGACCGCCCATCACAAGCAGCAGGGGGCGCTCCTCCGTGGCATACTTCAGGAAGTGGTCGGTGAACCACTTCCTAAAAAGCTCTGAGTCAATGTACCCCGCTGGCGACTTCCCGTAGAGGGCATTGGGGACTCCCTCCCTATTGTAGGGCCCTCCTGGGTAGCCCCCCTTATAAATAATAAAAGGGGGGACGCCCTCCCCAGCCGCGTTGAGGCAGGCCAGGACCGTGATGTGTTCCCTGGTTCCCTGGGTCTGCCTGTATGCGTGCTTCGTCCCACGGGGCACAACGACCTACCTCCGGTTGGAGTCCATCTGAAACCCCGTCTCGTCACAGTTGTAAATATGACAGGGTTTCTCCCTCAGCCCATGTTCCTCCAAGGTGGTGGTGAGGAGCTTGAAGTAGTCTTCTATGGCCCCCCTCTTGGCGCAGGCTGCCCTCCCATGGTCAATGGTGTCCGGGATCCGGATCGTGAGGCGATGGTGTTGCCTCTCCCTGAAATTAATCCACCACCCCTGGCCAAGGGATGTTTTTATGTTCCCTGGGTGGCGGAGGTTATAGATGGCCAGGGCGTGGGCCAGGACCTGCGACCTCGTCAGCGGAAACCCATAACTGGCAGAGTACGAGCAGTACTCCACCAGGGAACTTTCATCTTCAGGGGTAAGATAGGTGCTTCGGCCGATGTTGCAGGCCAGAGACACCTTTCCGCTGAGTCGGTCGATCAGGCTGGACTTAGGGACCTCGAACAACGTGGCTGCCCGCCTCGCACTCCACCTGCCTGCTCTGACCTCTGCGATGGCCTGATCCATGGCCTCCGGGGCCCACAGACGCACCTTCCTCTCCCTCTTCCGCATTTGGCGGATATTAGGCATGCTCTGCAAACACACACAAATATTTTAAACAAGAAAGTAAAATAATATGAACTTTATTATTATTGTACCACTGACGAGTTTATTTTATTTTATTTATTTAGCACATTATTTAAAAAAAACAGTGCTAGGAGGGAACTTATGTGAGTGATTTATGATGAAATTAAATTAAATTTGAATTGTTTTTTGAATATGGATAAGGAGGTTGTTGACCTCAATGATGAATTTAGTTTATTGCTATGGTTTGTTGGATATGAGTGAAATTCTGATGAAAAGATGAATAACAATGGAAGGTATCAAGAAGATCTTGCCTATTGTTAATGAACTTGAATATGAATGAGCATGAAACCAAAATGATTATGCCGAAATATTACCAGACATGCAAACACACACACACAACCTTACCTTCACCCAGTTCAGCATGGCAGCCTCACACACACACACCTCCATTCACCTGTAGAGAAACAAACAAGCACACACACAAACCTACCGTGTCTGCTGTGCTGTCTCTGGACTTTGTCACTCTGTCTGTCTATGCTTCAGATGTTTTTTTATACAGAGATTGAGAGAGAGAGAGAGAGAGAGAGAGAGAGAGAGAGAGAGAGAGAGAGAGAGAGAGAGAGAGAGAGAGAGAGAGAGAGAGAAAACCAGTTCATTATTTTCCCCGTGACAATTGTTCTCGATTATTTTCGCGCGACCTCAGTTCATCACTTCAGACAAACTTAGATCTCTTCTTTTTTTTATCCACTTTTTCTCCCATTTTCTATATTTTCTCCCATCCCAATTTCGTATCATCCAATTCAACACTCCCCTGTCACGAACGCTGTTTCTTGCCTCCCACAAGCCGGCTGCAATGTGGACTAAGTCATACATAGCACAAGTCCCCTCCGGTACTTGAGGTAACAGCAGTCGCATCTTTTCACCTGCGCAGCTCGATCTCTCAGTGGCGAGGAGTAACGCGTGGGAGGCTCACGCTGCCCCTGACACTTCCTGATTCTACTGCGCAGGCGCACCAACTGACCTGTAGGAGTCGCTGTCCACAACGCCCGATCCCCACCCATCAGTTTCCCACCCCCTAATACGGCCAATGTGTATTAGTATGAACGACCAGCTAAACTGAAAGCAATGTGGAGCGCTGGGCTCGAACAGGCGAGC